>NW_026712335.1:5391097-5767899 GCF_030504385.1 Musca domestica | reverse complement strand
AAACTCAATATTTAAGGAGTTATGGCCATTTTGAAATATTGAGGAATTCATGCTTAAAAAAGTGATCACAACATAATAGCTAAAAACGCTGAAAACTCAATATTTAAGGAGTTATGGCCATTTTAAAATATTGAGCAATTCACGCTTAAAAAAGTGATCACAAATAATAGCTAAAACGCTGAAAACTCAATATTTAAGGAGTTATGGCCATTTAAAATATTGAGGAATTCATGTTTAAAAAAGTGATCACAAATAATGGCTAAAAACGCTGAAAACTCAATATTAAGGAGTTATGGCCATTTTAAAATATTGAGCAATTCACGCTTAAAAAGTGATCACAAATAATAGCTAAAAACGCTGAAAACTCAGTATTAGGAGTTATGGCCATTTTAAAAATATTGAGGAATTCATGCTTAAAAAAGTGATCACAAATAATAGCTAAAAACGCTGAAAACTCAATATTTAAGGAGTTATGGCCATTTTAAAATATTGAGGAATTCATGCTTAAAAAAGTGATCACAAATAATAGCTAAAAACGCTGAAAACTCAATATTTAAGGAGTTATGGCCATTTTAAAATATTGAGGAATTCATACTTAAAAAAGTGATCACAAATAATAGCTAAAAACGCTGAAAACTCAATATTTAAGGAGTTATGGCCATTTTAAAATATTGAGCAATCAACGCTTAAAAAAGTGTTCACAAATAATAGCTAAAAACGCTGAAAACTCAATATTCAAGGAGTTATGGCCATTTTAAAATATTGAGGAATTCATGCTTAAAAAATGATCACAAATAATAGCTAAAACGCTGAAAACTCAATATTTAAGGAGTTATGGCCATTTTAAAATATTGAGCAATTCACGCTTAAAAAAGTGATCACAAATAATAGCTAAAAACGCTGAAAACTCAATATTTAAGGAGTTATGTCCATTTTAAAATATTGAGAAATTCATGCTTAAAAAAGTGATCACAAATAATAGCTAAAAACGCTGAAAACTCAATATTTAAGGAGTTATGGCCATTTTAAAATGTTGAGGAATTCATGCTTAAAAAAGTGATCACAAATAATAGCTAAAAACGCTGAAAACTCAATATTTAAAGAGTTATGGCCATTTTAAAATATTTAGCAATTCACGCTTAAAAAAGTGATCACAAATAATAGCTAAAAACGTTAAAAACTCGATATTTAAGGAGTTATGGCCATTTTAAAATATTGAGAAATTCATGCTTAAAAAAGTGATCACAAATAATAGCTAAAAACGCTGAAAACTCAATATTTAAGGAGTTATGGCCATTTTAAAAAATTGAGGAATTCATGCTTAAAAAAGTGATCACAAATAATAGCTAAAACGCTGAAAACTCAATAGTTAAGGAGTTATGGCCATTTTAAAATATTGAGCAATTCACGCTTAAAAAAGTGATCACAAATAATAGCTAAAAACGCTGAAAACTCAATATTTAAGGAGTTATGGCCATTTTAAAATATTGAGGAATTCATGCTTAAAAAAGTGATCACAATAATAGCTAAAAACGCTGAAAACTCAATATTTAAGGAGTTATGGCCATTTTAAAATATTGAGGAATTCATGCTTAAAAAAGTGATCACAAATAATAGCTAGAAACGCTGAAAACTCAATATTTAAGGAGTTATGGCCATTTTAAAATATTGAGGAATTCATGCTTAAAAAAGTGATCACAAATAATAGCTAAAAACGCTGAAAACTCAATATTTAAGGAGTTATGGCCATTTTAAAATATTGAGGAATTCATGCTTAAAAAAGTGATCACAAATAATAGCTAAAAACGCTGAAAACTCAATATTTAAGGAGTTATGGCCATTTTAAAATATTGAGGAATTCATGCTTAAAAAAGTGATCACAAATTATAGCTAAAAACGCTGAAAACTCAATATTTTCAGGAGTTATGGCCATTTTAAAATATTGAGGAATTCATGCTTAAAAAAGTGATCACAAATAATAGCTAAAAACGCTGAAAACTCAATATTTAAGGAGTTATGGCCATTTTAAAATATTGAGGAATTCATGCTTAAAAAAGTGATCACAAATAATAGCTAAAAACGCTGAAAACTCAATATTTAAGGAGTTATGGCCATTTTAAAATATTGAGCAATTCACGCTGAAAAAAGTGATCACAAATAATAGCTAAAAAACGCTGAAAACTCAATATTTAAGGAGTTTATTTATTTATTTAATCTATTAGTCTATGGATAATTCCTTACAGACTATATATGTACATAACTAATAATTGTATAATTAAAATTAAGAATTTAAAAACATTATTATTTTACTTTTTATAGTATTAATATCCATTGTAAAATCGATAAAATTATAAAACGCGTTAAAATCTTTTGAAATTCTTGTTAAAGGATCAGCATTTGCATAGTTCATCCTGGAGAATTGAATTGCTAGTGGTGCATAGTGGCGGGTAGTACGTTGAGGAACATTGAAATTTATGTTGTTAACAAGAAAACCAGCAGAAATATCACCCATAATCACATTATAAAGAAATGAGACATTTAGCATTTTTCTACGGCTTTCCAGAGTTGGCAGCTTGATCAGTGAGAGTCTATCAGTGTATGGTGGAAGATTATCATATGAAAAGTTCAAACTTCGTAGACAGAAAAGTAGGAATTGTTTTTGAACAGACTCGATGCGGTCGCTGTGTGTTTTATAAATTGGATCCCATATGACCGAAGAGTATTCCAAAATTGGGCGAACAATTGACATGTATAAATTTTTTGAAACATAAGGATCTTTAAACTCTTTACTCCAACGTTTCACAAAACCAAGAACTGATTTAGCTTTGTTTATAGAAACAGAAATATGAGATTTAAAGTTAAGTTTACAATCCAATACAACTCCAAGATCAACGAATGTATCAACTTTTTCCAGAGAATAGTCACCGAGGGTGTAACAAGTATCCAATAATTTTTTTCTTGTGAATCTCATAAGTTTGCATTTCGAATAATTAATTTCCATAAGATTAATGTTGCACCAGTTAACAAACGAATTCAAATCATTTTGAAGCAACTGATTCTTACATATCTCCGAAATGCTAAGAAATATTTTCACATCGTCGGCATACATCAAAATATTTGAAAATTTTATAGATGAAGGTAGATCATTTATAAATAAAGAAAATAAGATTGGTCCTAGATGACTTCCTTGTGGGACTCCAGAAGAAACCATAATACTCTTCGAAATGGCATTTTTAAAACATACTTTTTGTGTTCTATTTTGTAGATATGAAAAAATCCATTCGGAACTTCTATTTGTAAATCCAATGTTTTTAAGTTTTAATCGTAATAATTTATGATTAACTTTATCGAATGCCTTGCTGAAATCTGTGTAAATTACATCAGTTTGCTTTCCTTGAAGAAATCCTCGATTTATAACTGTAGTGAATTGAATGAGGTTTGTTGTTGTAAAACACTTTCTCTGAAATCCGTGCTGATAGGGTGAAACAATAGAACTAATGCAATGGATAAGGTTTTCAGTAATCAGTTTTTCGAAAAGCTTTGGAATCACGCTTAATTTTGCTATTCCTCGGTAATTGGCCACATCAGATTTATTTCCGTTTTTAAAGAGTGGAATGATATACGATGTTTTCCAAACCTCAGGAAAAACAGCTTGAGTTATGGAAGCATTGAACAATATGGTAAGAGGATAAACAAAAGCATCGGCGCATTTCCTTAGGATGCAACTCGGGATATTATCTGGTCCAAAATCATAGCTATACTTTAAAGTTTTCAATCCATTTAAACCATAGAGCTGTTTAATAGTGAAATAGATATTGATTGATTAGTGTTAATTTCGAAGGGGTAGTTGTTGCCGCTAAATGTTTTAGTAGAATATGTTGTACTGAAGAAGTCTGCAAACATGTTAGATATAACATTTATATCACAGGATTCAGCATCATCGTACTTTAGATTTGGTGGAAAATCGGTGGATTTGCGCTTCGAATTGACAAATTTGAAGAAAGACTTCGGATTCTGTTTAAAGTTGTTTTTGAGTTTTGTCAGATAATTTGAATAGCAAATATTATTCATAGTAGTATATTCAGACCGTGCTGCAGAATATCTTCCGTAGTCAATGGAAGATCCTGTCTTCTTATATTTCTTATATTGTTTATTTTTCACATTTTTAGCCTTTGCCAAAGCTGTAGAGTTCCATGGTGGCCCAGAAAGCTTCTTAATTACATATTTCGGTACGCTAATATCAATAAAATCGTATAGCTTTTTGTAAAAAATATCGATAGCACCATTTAAATCGTAAGTGCTAGACAACAGGATATCCCAGTCTGTGTTGTGCATAAGTTCACGTAACTGCTCAAAGTTTGTTTTCGAAAAACATAAGGATTTCTCACTTTGAGTCACGGGTATGATTTCGTTTCCAGTAGGAAACAAAACATTAATTTTGATAGTTGGATGGTGCTGGTCTTCGGGAAATGTTAACGGATCAATTCGTTGAATGTAACATTCATCCACTTGATTTACAAATATCAGGTCCAATAACTTATTATAGGTGTTACGGATACAATTTATTTGAAAAATGCCAAGATCAAAAAGTGTATCGAAGAATAATTCATAAAATTTGTGTATATTTTCAGGCAGCAGGTATTTATCCCCAGGTAAAAAATTCCACAACATATTTGGTATATTAAAATCGAGTTATGGCAATTTTAAAATATTGAGGAATTCATGCTTAAAAAAGTGATCACAAATAATAGCTAAAAACGCTGAAAACTCAATATTTAAGGAGTTATGGCCACTTTTTAAATATTGAGGAATTCACGCTTAAAGAAGTGATCACAAATAAAAGCTAAAAACGCTGAAAACTCAATATTTAAGGAGTTATGGCCATTTTAAAATATTGAGGAATTCATGCTTAAAAAGTGATCACAAATAATAGCTAAAAACGCTGAAAACTCAATATTTAAGGAGTTATGGCCATTTTAAAATATTGAGGAAATCATGCTTAAAAAGGTGATCAAAAAAAATAGCTAAAAACGCTGAAAACTCAATGTTTAAGAAGTTATGGCCATTTTAAAATATTGAGGAATTCATACTTAAAAAAGTGATCGCAAATAATAGCTAAAAACGCTGAAAAGTCAATATTTAAGGAGTTATGGCCATTTTAAAATATTGAGAAATTCATGCTTAAAAAAGTGATCACAAATAATAGCTAAAAACGCTGAAAACTCAATATTTAAGGAGTTATGGCCATTTTAAAAAAATGAGGAATTCATGCTTAAAAAAGTGATCACAAATAATAGCTAAAACGCTGAAAACTCAATAGTTAAGGAGTTATGGCCATTTTAAAATATTGAGCAATTCACGCTTAAAAAAGTGATCACAAATAATAGCTAAAAACGCTGAAAACTCAATATTTAAGGAGTTATGGCCATTTTAAAATATTGAGGAATTCATGCTTAAAAAAGTGATCACAAATAATAGCTAAAAACGCTGAAAACTCAATATTTAAGGAGTTATGGCCATTTTAAAATATTGAGGAATTCATGCTTAAAAAAGTGATCACAAATAATAGCTAGAAACGCTGAAAACTCAATATTTAAGGAGTTATGGCCATTTTAAAATATTGAGGAATTCATGCTTAAAAAAGTGATCACAAATAATAGCTAAAAACGCTGAAAACTCAATATTTAAGGAGTTATGGCCATTTAAAATATTGAGGAATTCATGCTTAAAAAAGTGATCACAAATTACAGCTAAAAGCGCTGAAAAGTCAATATTTAAAGAGTTATGGCCATTTTAAAATATTGAGGAATTCATGCTTAAAAAAGTGATCACAAATAATAGCTAAAAACGCTGAAAACTCAATATTTAAGGAGTTATGGCCATTTTAAAATATTGAGGAATTCATGCTTAAAAAAGTGATCACAAATAATAGCTAAAAACGCTGAAAACTCAATATTTAAGGAGTTATGGCCATTTTAAAATATTGAGGAATTCATGCTTAAAAAAGTGATCACAAATAATAGCTAAAAACGCTGAAAACTCAATATTTAAGGAGTTATGGCCATTTTAAAATATTGAGGAATTCATGCTTAAAAAAGTGATCACAAATTACAGCTAAAAGCGCTGAAAAGTCAATATTTAAAGAGTTATGGCCATTTTAAAATATTGAGGAATTCATGCTTAAAAAAGTGATCACAAATAATAGCTAAAAAACGCTGAAAACTCAATATTTAAGGAGTTATGGCCATTTTAAAATATTGAGGAATTCATGCTTAAAAAAGTGATCACAAATAATAGCTAAAAACGCTGAAAACTCAATATTTAAGGAGTTATGGCCATTTTAAAATATTGAGGAATTCATGCTTAAAAAAGTGATCACAAATTACAGCTAAAAGCGCTGAAAAGTCAATATTTAAAGAGTTATGGCCATTTTAAAATATTGAGGAATTCATGCTTAAAAAAAGTGATCACAAATAATAGCTAAAAAACGCTGAAAACTCAATATTTAAGGAGTTATGGCCATTTTAAAATATTGAGGAATTCATGCTTAAAAAAGTGATCACAAATAATAGCTAAAAACGCTGAAAACTCAATATTTAAGGAGTTATGGCCATTTTAAAATATTGAGCAATTCACGCTGAAAAAAGTGATCACAAATAATAGCTAAAAAACGCTGAAAACTCAATATTTAAGGAGTTATGGCAATTTTAAAATATTGAGGAATTCATGCTTAAAAAAGTGATCACAAATAATAGCTAAAAGCGCTGAAAACTCAATATTTAAGGAGTTATGGCCATTTTAAAATATTTAGCAATTCACGCTTAAAGAAGTGATCACAAATAAAAGCTAAAAACGCTGAAAACTCAATATTTCAGGAGTTATGGCCACTTTTTAAATATTGAGGAATTCACGCTTAAAGAAGTGATCACAAATAAAAGCTAAAAACGCTGAAATCTCAATATTTAATGAGTTATGGCCATTTTAAAATATTGAGGAATTCATGCTTAAAAAAGTGATCACAAATAATAGCTAAAAACGCTGAAAACTCAACATTTAAGGAGTTATGGCCATTTTAAAATATTGAGCAATTCACGCTTAAAGAAGTGATCACAAATAAAAGCTAAAAACGCTGAAAACTCAATATTTAAGGAGTTATGGCCATTTTAAAATATTGAGGAATTCATGCTTAAAAAAGTGATCACAAATAATAGCTAAAAACGCTGAAAACTCAATATTTAAGGAGTTATGGCCATTTTAAAATATTGAGGAATTCATGCTTAAAAAAGTGATCACAAATAATAGCTAAAAACGCTGAAAACTCAATATTTAAGGAGTTATGGCCATTTTAAAATATTGAGGAATTCATGCTTAAAAAAGTGATCACAAATAATAGCTAAAAACGCTGAAAACTCAATATTTAAGGAGTTATGGCCATTTTAAAATATTGAGCAATTCACGCTTAAAAAAGTGATCACAAATAATAGCTAAAAACGCTGAAAACTCAATATTTAAGGAGTTATGGCCATTTTAAAATATTGAGGAATTCATGTTTAAAAAAGTGATCACAAATAATAGCTAAAAACGCTGAAAACTCAATATTTAAGGAGTTATGGCCATTTTAAAATATTGAGCAATTCACGCTTAAAAAAGTGATCACAAATAATAGCTAAAAACGCTGAAAACTCAGTATTTAAGGAGTTATGGCCATTTTAAAATATTGAGGAATTCATGCTTAAAAAAGTGATCACAAATAATAGCTAAAAACGCTGAAAACTCAATATTTAAGGAGTTATGGCCATTTTAAAATATTGAGGAATTCATGCTTAAAAAAGTGATCACAAATAATAGCTAAAAACGCTGAAAACTCAATATTTAAGGAGTTATGGCCATTTTAAAATATTGAGCAATTCACGCTTAAAAAAGTGATCACAAATAATAGCTAAAAACGCTGAAAACTCAATATTTAAGGAGTTATGGCCATTTTAAAATATTGAGCAATTCACGCTTAAAAAAGTGATCACAAATAATAGCTAAAAACGCTGAAAACTCAATATTTAAGGAGTTATGGCCATTTTAAAATATTGAGGAATTCATATTTAAAAAAGTGATCACAAATAATGGCTAAAAACGCTGAAAACTCAATATTTAAGGAGTTATGGCCATTTTAAAATATTGAGCAATTCACGCTTAAAAAAGTGATCACAAGTAATAGCTAAAAACGCTGAAAACTCAATATTTAAGGAGTTATGGCCATTTTAAAATATTGAGCAATTCACGCTTAAAAAAGTGATCACAAATAATAGCTAAAAACGCTGAAAACTCAATATTTAAGAAGTTATGGCCATTTTAAAATATTGAGCAATTCACGCTTAAAAAAGTGATCACAAATAATAGCTAAAAACGCTGAAAACTCAGTATTTAAGGAGTTATGGCCATTTTAAAATATTGAGGAATTCATGCTTAAAAAAGTGATCACAAATAATAGCTAAAAACGCTGAAAACTCAATATTTAAGGAGTTATGGCCATTTTAAAATATTGAGGAATTCATGCTTAAAAAAGTGATCACAAATAATAGCTAAAAACGCTGAAAACTCAATATTTAAGGAGTTATGGCCATTTTAAAATATTGAGCAATTCACGCTTAAAAAAGTGATCACAAATAATAGCTAAAAACGCTGAAAACTCAATATTTAAGGAGTTATGGCCATTTTAAAATATTGAGGAATTCATGTTTAAAAAAGTGATCACAAATAATGGCTAAAAACGCTGAAAACTCAATATTTAAGGAGTTATGGCCATTTTAAAATATTGAGCAATTCACGCTTAAAAAAGTGATCACAAATAATAGCTAAAAATGCTGAAAACTCAATATTTAAGGAGTTATGGCCATTTTGAAATATTGAGGAATTCATGCTTAAAAAAGTGATCACAAATAATAGCTAAAAACGCTGAAAACTCAATATTTAAGGAGTTATGGCCATTTTAAAATATTGAGCAATTCACGCTTAAAAAAGTGATCACAAATAATAGCTAAAAACGCTGAAAACTCAGTATTTAAGGAGTTATGGCCATTTTAAAATATTGAGGAATTCATGCTTAAAAAAGTGATCACAAATAATAGCTAAAAACGCTGAAAACTCAATATTTAAGGAGTTATGGCCATTTTAAAATATTGAGGAATTCATGCTTAAAAAAGTGATCACAAATAATAGCTAAAAACGCTGAAAACTCAATATTTAAGGAGTTATGGCCATTTTAAAATATTGAGGAATTCATGCTTAAAAAGTGATCACAAATAATAGCTAAAAACGCTGAAAACTCAATATTTAAGGAGTTATGGCCATTTTAAAATATTGAGCAATCAACGCATAAAAAAGTGTTCACAAATAATAGCTAAAAACGCTGAAAACTCAATATTCAAGGAGTTATGGCCATTTTAAAATATTGAGGAATTCATGCTTAAAAAAGTGATCACAAATAATAGCTAAAAACGCTGAAAACTCAATATTTAAGGAGTTATGGCCATTTTAAAATATTGAGGAATTCATGCTTAAAAAAGTGATCACAAATAATAGCTAAAAACGCTGAAAACTCAATATTTAAGGAGTTATGGCCATTTTAAAATATTGAGGAATTCATACTTAAAAAAGTGATCACAAATAATAGCTAAAAACGCTGAAAACTCAATATTTAAGGAGTTATGGCCATTTTAAAATATTGAGGAATTCATGCTTAAAAAAGTGATCACAAATAATAGCTAAAAACGCTGAAAACTCAATATTTAAAGAGTTATGGCCATTTTAAATATTTAGCAATTCACGCTTAAAAAAGTGATCACAAATAATAGCTAAAAACGTTGAAAACTCAATATTTAAGGAGTTATGGCCATTTTAAAATATTGAGGAATTCATGCTTAAAAAGTGATCACAAATAATAGCTAAAAACGCTGAAAACTCAATATTTAAGGAGTTATGGCCATTTTAAAAAATTGAGGAATTCATGCTTAAAAAAGTGATCACAAATAATAGCTAAAACGCTGATAACTCAATAGTTAAGGAGTTATGGCCATTTTAAAATATTGAGCAATTCACGCTTAAAAAAGTGATCACAAATAATAGCTAAAAACGCTGAAAACTCAATATTTAAGGAGTTATGGCCATTTTAAAATATTGAGGAATTCATGCTTAAAAAAGTGATCACAAATAATAGCTAAAAACGCTGAAAACTCAATATTTAAGGAGTTATGGCCATTTTAAAATATTGAGGAATTCATGCTTAAAAAAGTGATCACAAATAATAGCTAAAAACGCTGAAAACTCAATATTTAAGGAGTTATGGCCATTTTAAAATATTGAGGAATTCATGCTTAAAAAAGTGATCACAAATAATAGCTAAAAACGCTGAAAACTCAATATTTAAGGAGTTATGGCCATTTTAAAATATTGAGGAATTCATGCTTAAAAAAGTGATCACAAATAATAGCTAAAAACGCTGAAAACTCAATATTTAAGGAGTTATGGCCATTTTAAAATATTGAGGAATTCATGCTTAAAAAAGTGTCACAAATAATAGCTAAAAACGTTGAAAACTCAATATTTTGAGGAGTTATGGCCATTTTAAAATATTGAGGAATTCATGCTTAAAAAAGTGATCACAAATAATAGCTAAAAACGTTGAAAACTCAATATTTAAGGAGTTATGGCCATTTTAAAATATTGAGGAATTCATGCTTAAAAAAAGTGATCACAAATAATAGCTAAAAACGCTGAAAACTCAATATTTAAGGAGTTATGGCCATTTTAAAATATTGAGCAATTCACGCTGAAAAAGTGATCACAAATAATAGCTAAAAAACGCTGAAAACTCAATATTTAAGGAGTTATGGCAATTTTAAAATATTGAGGAATTCATGCTTAAAAAAGTGATCACAAATAATAGCTAAAAACGCTGAAAACTCAATATTTAAGGAGTTATGGCCACTTTTTAAATATTGAGGAATTCACGCTTAAAGAAGTGATCACAAATAAAAGCTAAAAACGCTGAAAACTCAATATTTAATGAGTTATGGCCATTGTAAAATATTGAGGAATTCATGCTTAAAAAAGTGATCACAAATAATAGCTAAAAACGCTGAAAACTCAATATTTAAGGAGTTATGGCCATTTTAAAATATTGAGGAATTCACGCTTAAAGAAGTGATCACAAATAAAAGCTAAAAACGCTGAAAACTCAATATTTAAGGAGTTATGGCCATTTTAAAATATTGAGGAATTCATGCTTAAAAAAGTGATCACAAATAATAGCTAAAAACGCTGAAAACTCAATATTTAAGGAGTTATGGCCATTTTAAAATATTGAGGAAATCATGCTTAAAAAGGTGATCAAAAAAAATAGCTAAAAACGCTGAAAACTCAATGTTTAAGAAGTTATGGCCATTTTAAATATTGAGGAATTTATACTTAAAAAAGTGAACGCAAATAATAGCTAAAAACGCTGAAAAGTCAATATTTAAGGAGTTATGGCCATTTTAAAATATTGAGAAATTCATGCTTAAAAAAGTGATCACAAATAATAGCTAAAAACGCTGAAAACTCAATATTTAAGGAGTTATGGCCATTTTAAAAAATTGAGGAATTCATGCTTAAAAAAGTGATCACAAATAATAGCTAAAACGCTGAAAACTCAATAGTTAAGGAGTTATGGCCATTTTAAAATATTGAGCAATTCACGCTTAAAAAAGTGATCACAAATAATAGCTAAAAACGCTGAAAACTCAATATTTAAGGAGTTATGGCCATTTTAAAATATTGAGGAATTCATGCTTAAAAAAGTGATCACAAATAATAGCTAAAAACGCTGAAAACTCAATATTTAAGGAGTTATGGCTGTTTATTAATATTAATTAAAGCAGATATACACAACACTTGAATTGTGTAACCTTGGTATGTTTACAATTTCTTGTAATCTACCAAGAAAATTTATTTTTGCTTTCTATTTATACATTTTTGAATTCATTAAAACTAGCATTTAAAGTTAACTAAGCAATAAATTACTTCAGCCAATAACCCATGCAATGTGAAACCAATCGAGGTGTTTCTTTATTTAGGCTATTGGCCTGCATAAGGCAAACAATAATTATATAGGTCAGTTATATGCTGACATAGAATAAAATAATAATAAAAACAAAATTAAAATGTGTTAGTAAAATATGTTCTTTTGAACATTCTCCCCCACGTTGAACGAGGAACGTTCAAGAAACTGTCTGGTCAATGACGTATGATGATGAGACTGACTGCCGAGGGGTAGGTGTTGGGTTCATGTTATTGTTGGAAGTTCTGTGGTGCCGAAACTTGACAATGACGTATATGGCTACTCCAATTCCAATGCAAAGAGCTAGATAGCTGATGGTATGATGGTGAATGGCCGTCGATTTCATTAATTGTGGAAGGCGTCCGATTTCAATAGTTTTTAGCTGTTGGTGTAAGGTGACGAGTTCAGCAGCATGTGTTTCATAGGTGCTGTTTAATGTTTTGTTGAGCAAGACAAGCTTACTGCTTGAGATTATGGAATCCAGTGGCTTAAGTCTCAGATATGATGTGTGCACTGTTGTTTTGTTTTCGTAGTGACCGTATATTGTAAATGTGTTGTCTTTGAAAATGCAGCCTGGCCCAATTTCTAAAGTTCCAGCTCCTTGCACCTCCAGGTGTGTCATTTTTGTACCACAAACAAAGGACAATTCTGTTAAATTGGCTAGAGTAAACATCCATTTATTCTTTTGTTCCATTTGTCTCCAAGTTTGGTGGTGCATGGTTGATTGCAAGTCGCACGCTTCTGACGATTTGTTCAATAAGAAAATCACCTCGCATAAATGTGATCGATCGCCTTTGCTAAATTTCGCTTGGTTGTCGCAAATAAAAACGTCATTTGTGGTATGTATGCAGCTGTTCATTTCTTCTGCGGTTAGCGATATGAACTCATCCCGATGGACGTTAGCTGCCAATAATGTTGATTTCAAAGCTATTGAAATAAATCGACCGGATCGTAGCATAGGTACGGGGATCATTTTGAATAAATCATACTGCTGGAGATCCACTAATGGAAGGCGAATCTCGAATATGATATGGTTCTTAATAACCCTTCCCTTACTCTTCATTAATTTGAAGAAATCCGAAACATTATCTTCGCGAACGGGTAGAGCACGAGATGGAGGAATGTGAGCCTTGATGGTTTGGAGCTCTTGTAGCAATTGATGTGGCGTAAGTAGCAACGGACTTATCCGACCATGATGAGCATCCGTTAAAACGTCGATTAAGTTATCTTCTATATGTTTCAACCTTGATGAAAGTAGCATGAGCTGTGAAGTGAGAAACATAATTGATTGTGTTGTCTTTACAACATCTTCTTCTTTCTTCACCTTATTTGCCAAAAGGTTCATCTCCACTTGCATGTTGCCGAAGTTCCTTTGGCTCGTATCTTCGTCCTTTCTAATTATGTTGATTGTTGAATCAATAATAGATGTCTGATTTTTTAGAAGATCCAACAAATGTTGCTTGTCTTCATTTGCCTTCTCAATTGTCACAGTCATTTGCTCCGCATATTCCGAATCCAAGACACCAAATAACGAGTGTGCGAGGTTCCCGACTATGTTTAGAGCTCCTCTCCTGATGCGCCTGGGGAATATGTTCAGTGTATTTGATTCCAACTGCTTTTGTACTTGAATAAGATTTTCTGAAAGTATCTCACAGCTTCTGTTCTCAACTGCTATCTTACACAACTTCTGAAGGGTTCCTATCCCGGTAGAAAAGCCATCCATATCTGCCCAAAATGGGGAAAGATCATAATAAGTGATCAGTTTCCACTCTGCTGTTACTACTTTTGTGATTCCAATTCCTTCAAAATAGATGCCGGGCTTATTCTCAAACTTGTGTATGTTGAACGAATGACACAAGCATAGAGGTAAAAATAGTAAAGCCACAAGCATCATCGATACTAGCATGCTGCTTGACGTCTTCAATCGCTTTGGAGATGGCTCTTCACTCCTACTCTTGGTCTCTATAGGCGGAAGAGGTTCCTTTTCCCTTTTCCATAAAGGAGCTAATCTGGTTATAGCTCTTTTAATTTCGCCGTTTTGTGTCTTTACGTCGACTACACGAACGGCTCCATCGTTGCCCTTATATGTTCGGGTTATTCTGCCTAGCGGCCACTGCATTACAGGCATGTTATCTTCCTTAATAATGACCAATTGACCAGGTTCCACGTTTGGAGATGGTGTACTCCATTTCCTTCTTTCTTGCAGAGTATTTAAGTACTCCGTGGACCAACGTTTCCAGAACTCATGCCTAATTTGAGATACGACCTTCCATCTGCTTGTCAATGATGTTGACCATTGGTTCGCTGATGGGTCAACCTGTGCCGTTAACGGTTCTCCCACAAGAAAATGACCAGGTGTTAATGCAGCTAGATCATTTGGATCGTCAGAAATAGGAGTCAACGGTCTGGAATTCAGGATTGCTTCTATTTCAATAACAACTGTTTCCAACTCTTCGTGGGTTAATGATGCACTATTAGTGGTGCGAAGCAACAGTTGCTTGGCTGACTTCACCGCGGCTTCCCATAAGCCACCAAAATGTGGTGCTCTTGGGGGAATAAACTGGAAATCGATCCCTTCTCTTGAGCACGTCTCCGCTATTATTTCTTTGCCTTTCTCCCCAAAGACAGCTTTATTGAATTCATCGAGCTGATTTTTAGCACCTACAAAGTTAGTCGCGTTGTCTGAATATAGGGTTTGACATTTTCCTCGCCGAGAGATAAATCTCTTCAATGCTCCAATGAATGCTTCCGTTGTTAGGTCTGTAACTACTTCCAAATGTACAGCCTTTGTTGCGAAGCAGACAAAGACAGCGATGTAAACCTTGTGTGGTCTCTTGCCTCGTATTTTGTAGTGGACCCATAACGGTCCGCAATAGTCAACGCCGGAGACAATAAACGGCCTTGCTGGTGTGACTCTGCTCGGTGGGAGATTTCCCATGATTTGGTTGTATAACTTTGGCTTCGCCCGGGTGCACCTTACGCAATTTTGCACAATGTTGCGAGCCATAGCCTTCCCCTTGATTATCCAATATTTTTGTCTTGATGTTGCCAGTAATAGTTGTGAGCCACAGTGGCTATTCTCTAAATGGATCATGCTAAGAATGAGTTTCACAATTGGATCGTTGTATGGTAACAACATCGGGTGTTTTGTGTCGTATGCTAAGGTTGCCTCTTCCAACCTGCCACCGACTCTAAGTATTCCTCTGTCATCAAGAAACGGAGTTAAACTATGTATGGAGCTTGATTTGTCCAATGCTCCATGTTTCCTCAATTGCTGAATTTCTTTCGCAAAATCTGCCACCTGTACGGTCTTGACTATTAGTTGCATCGCCTGATTCAACTCCATAGGTGTCAATACATCTGTCGAACTTCCATGCTTGCGTTTTAAGTGGTTAGCACACCATTTTCGTAATCTAAATCCAGCTTCCAGTAGTAACATATTAACTTGTTTCTGCATCTCAATTGCCGTTGTTAAACTGTCAGACCCGCACATGCAATCGTCAACGTAAAAATTCTTTTGCAATACCATCGCCCCCAATGGATATCTTTGTATGTTCGTATCTGCTAGCCTTTTCAGACATCTTGTAGCAAGATATGGGGCACACGTCGTACCATATGTTAACGTATTCAACATGTAATGTTCGAGTTCCTTGTCTGGAGTGTTTCTCCATACGATTAGTTGATATTTGCGATCTCTTTTGTCGACTAGCACTTGTCTGTACATCTTTTCAATGTCTGTTGTAAACACAAATCTCGGCAGTCTAAACCGCAACAGCATTCCAAACAGATCTCCTTGAACCCTGGGACCTGAATGCAAAATATCATTGAGTGACCATCCAGATGATGACTTGCAAGACGCATCGAACACAACCCTCAGTTTTGTTGTGCTGCTATTTGGGCGTAGGACACAATGATGCGGGATATAGTAATGATTACCACGCACCTCTCTTGATTGTATTTTCGTCATATGTCCCAGATCCTCATACTCCTTCATAAATTTAGCATACTGCTCGTGAAGACTTGCATCCTTAGATAAGCGACGTTCCAACGCAAAGAATCTTGATGCTGCAATATTCAAGGATTCAGAAATTTTCTCAGGGCCGTCTGCAAACGGTAATCGCACCACAAACCGACCATTCTCATTCACTGTTGTATTTTGGTTGAAGTGATTTTCACACTGTTCCTCTGCTATTGTCAAGTTCTGGTCTTCACAAACATCGTCTTGTTCCCAGAACATCTTTAATAAATCTTCTAACGCATGTTCATCTTCTCCGAAAACGGCGCATGTCACAGTTTCTGATTCAGCCTGAACTCTTCCACTAGCAATCCATCCTAGTTTTGAGTTCTTCAATATAGGAAGCTCTTTGGACATTCGAAGTTCTTGTGAGAGAATCAGGTTGAAGTAGAACTCTGCTCCAAGTAGTACGTCAATCCTGGTCGTTTGATAAAAATAGGGATCTGCTAGTTTTATGTTTTCTGGAATAGGCCATGATGTGATGTCGATCTCAGTGCTTGGTTGGGGTGGCACTATATTTGGTAACACAAAGGCTTCTAGGCGTGTTCTGAATTTGCTGGTGAGTGACTTAAGCTCCACGTTGACCCTGTGGTTTGCGGTTCTTGATCTACCTCCAACACCTTCGATACAGAGAGATGTTTGAATGGGTTCGATACCCAACCTCTGCACTAGTCGCTCTGACACCAGATTAATTTGTGAACCGGAATCCAGAATCGCCTTAAACTCATAGCTTCTTCCATTATTTGCCTTGATCGCAACACGTGCGGTTGCAAGAAGTACGTATGATTGGGATCTATTCGCCGATGCTACTGTTGGCGGCTGTTGAACCGACAAATCTGCTGACTTGTTCTCTACTTGTGGCCTCGTTGAAAAATGCAAAAGTGTATTGTGTTTTTGTTGACACTTCCTGCACTTCCCACTTGTACACGTTTTTGCCTGATGGTCATCCTTGAAGCAATTTAGACACATCTTGTGTCTAGCAACCCATTTCTGTCTTTCGGGCACTGTCATTGCCAAGAACTGTTTGCAGTAATATAGGGGGTGGTCACCTTTGCACATGTGACATCTACGGATCGTGGTGGAAGCAGTCGTTGCTGACGGTTTGCTCTTCTGAATCCCATTGACAGCTTCTAATGATTCGAAACGACTCCTCAAACATTTCATGAAATGATCCATCGTTTGGAGTTCTTTCGAATCTACAATCGACTGCTCATACAACACATGAGTAGTCTTGTCCATCCTCTTTGTTAGGATGTGGATTAAGAGTGGATCCCATTCCTTTGGCCTTACTCCAAGACCCTCCAATGCCAATAACGATTCATGAAGACTATCATGAAAGTCCTTCACTGATCTGCTATCGCCAGACATGTTGGGCAGGTTTAGCATTCTCTCAAGTATAGTTGACACTTGAGCTCTCTTGTTATTGTACCTGTCTTGGAGTGTCTTCCAGGCAATGTCGTAATTCGCCTCGGTCAACTCGAGGTGCCTTATGAGTTTCTCGGCTTCCCCAGTCACGTTGGCCTTGAGATACCACATTTTTTGCACTTGTGGCAAGGCTTGCTCGTTGATCATTTTCCCAAAAATGTCAGCAAACGTCTGCCACTTCGAATAATCCCCATTAAATTGAGGGATTGTAATTTTTGGCAGATTAACTTGATTTGCCAAGTTTCCGCCTGATCTCTGCTGAGACGACGAATGATCGACCTGTGTTAGCGTCGATATTTTTTCTTTGAACTTTAACGTCTCTTCCTCTAAGAGAACGTAGGCTGATGCATCGTACCCCACCAACGTTGGGTCATCAAAGTCCTCGAACATTTTGAAGTGGATATCTTCCACGTGTGTCCACAGTTTTTCAATTGCAGCCACTGTCTGACAGGGAGCAGCTTGGCCTGAATTGCCCCTTATTAACGTTTGTATGGACTGCATTAGAGCCCTCTGACGTCTCACTAATGCAGTCACGCTGCTGGTTGCAGTAAACTGGCCTGATTGTTTTTGTACCCCCTCCCTTGTTGCGGGAAGCGGTTTCTGAGGCATTTGTTCTTTGCCCCTTTTGATGTCTGCCTCGATGTTGTCGATTGCAGCTCTGTACTCTTCACCAATGACTTGGTATTCGTTATTGGTGATATGGAGATGTGACTCTGCCGCAGGATCTGCACGAATTTTGTTTTCATTGCGATCGATCTCTGCCCAGAGTGCTTCCATTTCCTTGAGCTTTTTGCTGTAGAACTCCACCGTTCTTCTTTCCAATGGAGCCTTTTTTACGTTCGCAATTGCCTTCCTCAACTCGGCAATTGCTGCTTGTTGTTGCTCGATTACTGTAGCTAGATCCATACTGTATCCGCCGTGTTGACCGAGGCGAATTACGACATTGCCTGGAAGACACTCCAAGACAGGTACAATAACAAGAGAGCTCAAGTGTCAACTATACTTGAGAGAATGCTAAACCTGCCCAACATGTCTGGCGATAGCAGATCAGTGAAGGACTTTCATGATAGTCTTCATGAATCGTTATTGGCATTGGAGGGTCTTGGAGTAAGGCCAAAGGAATGGGATCCACTCTTAATCCACATCCTAACAAAGAGGATGGACAAGACTACTCATGTGTTGTATGAGCAGTCGATTGTAGATTCGAAAGAACTCCAAACGATGGATCATTTCATGAAATGTTTGAGGAGTCGTTTCGAATCATTAGAAGCTGTCAATGGGATTCAGAAGAGCAAACCGTCAGCAACGACTGCTTCCACCACGATCCGTAGATGTCACATGTGCAAAGGTGACCACCCCCTATATTACTGCAAACAGTTCTTGGCAATGACAGTGCCCGAAAGACAGAAATGGGTTGCTAGACACAAGATGTGTCTAAATTGCTTCAAGGATGACCATCAGGCAAAAACGTGTACAAGTGGGAAGTGCAGGAAGTGTCAATCCGTAGATGTCACATGTGCAAAGGTGACCACCCCCTATATTACTGCAAACAGTTCTTGGCAATGACAGTGCCCGAAAGACAGAAATGGGTTGCTAGACACATCTTGTGTCTAGCAACCCATTTCTGTCTTTCGGGCACTGTCATTGCCAAGAACTGTTTGCAGTAATATAGGGGGTGGTCACCTTTGCACATGTGACATCTACGGATCGTGGTGGAAGCAGTCGTTGCTGACGGTTTGCTCTTCTGAATCCCATTGACAGCTTCTAATGATTCGAAACGACTCCTCAAACATTTCATGAAATGATCCATCGTTTGGAGTTCTTTCGAATCTACAATCGACTGCTCATACAACACATGAGTAGTCTTGTCCATCCTCTTTGTTAGGATGTGGATTAAGAGTGGATCCCATTCCTTTGGCCTTACTCCAAGACCCTCCAATGCCAATAACGATTCATGAAGACTATCATGAAAGTCCTTCACTGATCTGCTATCGCCAGACATGTTGGGCAGGTTTAGCATTCTCTCAAGTATAGTTGACACTTGAGCTCTCTTGTTATTGTACCTGTCTTGGAGTGTCTTCCAGGCAATGTCGTAATTCGCCTCGGTCAACTCGAGGTGCCTTATGAGTTTCTCGGCTTCCCCAGTCACGTTGGCCTTGAGATACCACATTTTTTGCACTTGTGGCAAGGCTTGCTCGTTGATCATTTTCCCAAAAATGTCAGCAAACGTCTGCCACTTCGAATAATCCCCATTAAATTGAGGGATTGTAATTTTTGGCAGATTAACTTGATTTGCCAAGTTTCCGCCTGATCTCTGCTGAGACGACGAATGATCGACCTGTGTTAGCGTCGATATTTTTTCTTTGAACTTTAACGTCTCTTCCTCTAAGAGAACGTAGGCTGATGCATCGTACCCCACCAACGTTGGGTCATCAAAGTCCTCGAACATTTTGAAGTGGATATCTTCCACGTGTGTCCACAGTTTTTCAATTGCAGCCACTGTCTGACAGGGAGCAGCTTGGCCTGAATTGCCCCTTATTAACGTTTGTATGGACTGCATTAGAGCCCTCTGACGTCTCACTAATGCAGTCACGCTGCTGGTTGCAGTAAACTGGCCTGATTGTTTTTGCACCCCCTCCCTTGTTGCGGGAAGCGGTTTCTGAGGCATTTGTTCTTTGCCCCTTTTGATGTCTGCCTCGATGTTGTCGATTGCAGCTCTGTACTCTTCACCAATGACTTGGTATTCGTTATTGGTGATATGGAGATGTGACTCTGCCGCAGGATCTGCACGAATTTTGTTTTCATTGCGATCGATCTCTGCCCAGAGTGCTTCCATTTCCTTGAGCTTTTTGCTGTAGAACTCCACCGTTCTTCTTTCCAATGGAGCCTTTTTTACGTTCGCAATTGCCTTCCTCAACTCGGCAATTGCTGCTTGTTGTTGCTCGATTACTGTAGCTAGATCCATACTGTATCCGCCTTACGGTGATTAGCTATCAGTTGATTCAGATTCTTGATGTAGGTACTGGCTTCTTCTCCAGATGTTTCTGGCTCTTAGATGGTGCTACTAGTTGTACGTAACTAGCTCCTTTCACAAATAAATATTTCAAATTCCTTACCACTGGTGGGGGGAAATTCGAAATTTATGAGTGAATCAAGTAATCCTTGTCAGGATCACGTCGGGGTCACCAAAAAATGTTTATTAATATTAATTAAAGCAGATATACACAACACTTGAATTGTGTAACCTTGGTATGTTTACAATTTCTTGTAATCTACCAAGAAAATTTATTTTTGCTTTCTATTTATACATTTTTGAATTCATTAAAACTAGCATTTAAAGTTAACTAAGCAATAAATTACTTCAGCCAATAACCCATGCAATGTGAAACCAATCGAGGTGTTTCTTTATTTAGGCTATTGGCCTGCATAAGGCAAACAATAATTATATAGGTCAGTTATATGCTGACATAGAATAAAATAATAATAAAAACAAAATTAAAAATGTGTTAGTAAAATATGTTCTTTTGAACAATGGCCATTTTAAAATATTGAGGAATTCGTGCTTAAAAAAGTGATCACAAATAATAGCTAGAAACGCTGAAAACTCAATATTTAAGGAGTTATGGCCATTTTAAAATATTGAGGAATTCATGCTTAAAAAAGTGATCACAAATAATAGCTAAAAACGCTGAAAACTCAATATTTAAGGAGTTATGGCCATTTTAAAATATTGAGGAATTCATGCTTAAAAAGTGATCACAAATAATAGCTAAAAACGCTGAAAACTCAATATTTAAGGAGTTATGGCCATTTTAAAATATTGAGGAATTCATGCTTAAAAAAAGTGATCACAAATAATAGTAAAAACGCTGAAAACTCAATATTTAAGGAGTTATGGCCATTTTAAAATATTGAGGAATTCATGCTTAAAAAAGTGATCACAAATAATAGCTAAAAACGCTGAAAACGCAATATTTAAGGAGTTATGGCCATTTTAAAATATTGAGGAATTCATGCTTAAAAAAGTGATCACAAATAATAGCTAAAAACGCTGAAAACTCAATATTTTGAGGAGTTATGGCCATTTTAAAATATTGAGGAATTCATGCTTAAAAAGTGATCACAAATAATAGCTAAAAACGCTGAAAACTCAATATTTAAGGAGTTATGGCCATTTTAAAATATTGAGGAATTCATGCTTAAAAAAGTGATCACAAATAATAGCTAAAAACGCTGAAAACTCAATATTTAAGGAGTTATGGCCATTTTAAAATATTGAGCAATTCACGCTGAAAAAAGTGATCACAAATAAAAGCTAAAAAACGCTGAAAACTCAATATTTAAGGAGTTATGGCAATTTTAAAATATTGAGGAATTCATGCTTAAAAAAGTGATCACAAATAATAGCTAAAAACGCTGAAAACTCAATATTTAAGGAGTTATGGCCATTTTAAAATATTTAGCAATTCACGCTTAAAGAAGTGATCACAAATAAAAGCTAAAAACGCTGAAAACTCAATATTTCAGGAGTTATGGCCACTTTTTAAATATTGAGGAATTCACGCTTAAAGAAGTGATCACAAATAAAAGCTAAAAACGCTGAAATCTCAATATTTAATGAGTTATGGCCATTTTAAAATATTGAGGAATTCATGCTTAAAAAAGTGATCACAAATAATAGCTAAAAACGCTGAAAACGCAATATTTAAGGAGTTATGGCCATTTTAAAATATTGAGGAATTCATGCTTAAAAAAGTGATCACAAATAATAGCTAAAAACGCTGAAAACTCAATATTTTGAGGAGTTATGGCCATTTTAAAATATTGAGGAATTCATGCTTAAAAAGTGATCACAAATAATAGCTAAAAACGCTGAAAACTCAATATTTAAGGAGTTATGGCCATTTTAAAATATTGAGGAATTCATGCTTAAAAAAGTGATCACAAATAATAGCTAAAAACGCTGAAAACTCAATATTTAAGGAGTTATGGCCATTTTAAAATATTGAGCAATTCACGCTGAAAAAAGTGATCACAAATAAAAGCTAAAAAACGCTGAAAACTCAATATTTAAGGAGTTATGGCAATTTTAAAATATTGAGGAATTCATGCTTAAAAAAGTGATCACAAATAATAGCTAAAAACGCTGAAAACTCAATATTTAAGGAGTTATGGCCATTTTAAAATATTTAGCAATTCACGCTTAAAGAAGTGATCACAAATAAAAGCTAAAAACGCTGAAAACTCAATATTTCAGGAGTTATGGCCACTTTTTAAATATTGAGGAATTCACGCTTAAAGAAGTGATCACAAATAAAAGCTAAAAACGCTGAAATCTCAATATTTAATGAGTTATGGCCATTTTAAAATATTGAGGAATTCATGCTTAAAAAAGTGATCACAAATAATAGCTAAAAACGCTGAAAACTCAATATTTAAGGAGTTATGGCCATTTTAAAATATTGAGGAATTCATGCTTAAAAAAGTGATCACAAATAATAGCTAAAAACGCTGAAAACTCAATATTTAAGGAGTTATGGCCATTTTAAAATATTGAGGAATTCATGCTTAAAAAAGTGATCACAAATAATAGCTAAAAACGCTGAAAACTCAATATTTAAGGAGTTATGGCCATTTTAAAATATTGAGGAATTCATGCTTAAAAAAGTGATCACAAATAATAGCTAAAAACGCTGAAAAGTCAATATTTAAGGAGTTATGGCCATTTTAAAATATTGAGAAATTCATGCTTAAAAAAGTGATCACAAATAAAAGCTAAAAACGTTGAAAACTCAATATTTAAGGAGTTATGACCATTTTAAAATATTGAGGAATTCATGCTTAAAAAAGTGATCACAAATAATAGCTAAAAACGCTGAAAACTCAATATTTAAGGAGTTATGGCCATTTTAAAATATTGAGCAATTCACGCTGAAAAAAGTGATCACAAATAATAGCTAAAAAACGCTGGAAACTCACTATTTAAGGAGTTATGGCCATTTTAAAATATTGAGGAATTCATGCTTAAAAAAGTGATCACAAATAATAGCTAAAAACGCTGAAAAATCAATATTTAAGGAGTTATGGCCATTTTAAAATATTGAGCAATTCACGCTTAAAAAAGTAATCACAAATAATAGCTAAAAACGCTGAAAACTCAATATTTAAGGAGTTATGGCAATTTTAAAATATTGAGGAATTCATGCTTAAAAGAGTGATCACAAATAATAGCTAAAAACGCTGAAAACTCAATATTTAAGGAGTTATGGCCATTTTAAAATATTTAGCAATTCACGCTTAAAGAAGTGATCACAAATAAAAGCTAAAAACGCTGAATACTCAATATTTCAGGAGTTATGGCCACTTTTTAAATATTGAGGAATTCACGCTTAAAGAAGTGATCACAAATAAAAGCTAAAAACGCTGAAAACTCAATATTTAATGAGTTATGGCCATTTTAAAATATTGAGGAATTCATGCTTAAAAAAGTGATCACAAATAATATCTAAAAACGCTGAAAACTCAATATTTAAGGAGTTATGGCCATTTTAAAATATTGAGCAATTCACGCTTAAAAAAGTGATCACAAATAAAAGCTAAAAACGCTGAAAACTCAATATTTAAGGAGTTATGGCCATTTTAAAATATTGAGGAAATCATGCTTAAAAAAGTGATCACAAATAATAGCTAAAAACGCTGAAAACTCAATATTTAAGGAGTTATGGCCATTTTAAAATATTGAGGAAATCATGCTTAAAAAAGTGATCACAAATAATAGCTAAAAGCGCTTAAAACTCAATATTTAAGGAGTATAGCCATTTTAAAATATTGAGAAATTCATGCTTAAAAACGTGATCACAAATAATAGCTAAAAACGCTGAAACTCAATATTTAAGGAGTTATGGCCATTTTAAAATATTGAGGAAATCATGCTTAAAAAAGTGATCACAAATAATAGCTAAAAACGCTGAAAACTCAATATTTAAGGAGTTATGGCCATTTTAAAATATTGAGGAATTCATGCTTAAAAAAGTGATCACAAATAATAGCTAAAAACGCTGAAAACTCAATATTTAAGGAGTTATGGCCATTTTAAAATATTGAGGAAATCATGCTTAAAAAAGTGATCACAAATAATAGCTAAAAACGCTGAAAACTCAATATTTAAGGAGTTAAGGCCATTTTAAAATATTGAGGAATTCATGCTTAAAAAAGTGATCACAAATAATAGCTAAAAACGCTGAAAACTCAATATTTAAGGAGTTATGGCCATTTTAAAATATTGAGGAATTCATGCTTAAAAACGTGATCACAAATAATAGCTAAAAACGCTGAAAACTCAATATTTAAGGAGTTATGGCCATTTTAAAATATTGAGGAAATCATGCTTAAAAAAGTGATCACAAATAATAGCTAAAAACGCTGAAAACTCAATATTTAAGGAGTTATGGCCATTTTAAAATATTGAGGAATTCATGCTTAAAAACGTGATCACGAATAATAGCTAAAAACGCTGAAAACTCAATATTTAAGGAGTTATGGCCATTTTAAAATATTGAGGAATTCATGCTTAAAAAAGTGATCACAAATAATAGCTAAAAACGCTGAAAACTCAATATTTAAGGAGTTATGGCCATTTTAAAATATTGAGGAAATCATGCTTAAAAAAGTGATCACAAATAATAGCTAAAAACGCTGAAACTCAATATTTAAGGAGTTATGGCCATTTTAAAATATTGAGGAATTCATGCTTAAAAAAGTGATCACAAATAATAGCTAAAAACGCTGAAAACTCAATATTTAAGGAGTTATGACAAATAATAGCTAAAAACGCTGAAAACTCAATATTTAAGGAGTTATGGCCATTTTAAAATATTGAGGAATTCATGCTTAAAAAGTGATCACAAATAATAGCTAAAAACGCTGAAAACTCAATATTTAAGGAGTTATGGCCATTTTAAAATATTGAGGAATTCATGCTTAAAAAAAGTGATCACAAATAATAGTAAAAACGCTGAAAACTCAATATTTAAGGAGTTATGGCCATTTTAAAATATTGAGGAATTCATGCTTAAAAAAGTGATCACAAATAATAGCTAAAAACGCTGAAAACGCAATATTTAAGGAGTTATGGCCATTTTAAAATATTGAGGAATTCATGCTTAAAAAAGTGATCACAAATAATAGCTAAAAACGCTGAAAACTCAATATTTTGAGGAGTTATGGCCATTTTAAATATTGAGGAATTCATGCTTAAAAAAGTGATCACAAATAATAGCTAAAAACGCTGAAAACTCAATATTTAAGGAGTTATGGCCATTTTAAAATATTGAGGAATTCATGCTTAAAAAAGTGATCACAAATAATAGCTAAAAACGCTGAAAACTCAATATTTAAGGAGTTATGGCCATTTTAAAATATTGAGCAATTCACGCTGAAAAAAGTGATCACAAATAAAGCTAAAAAACGCTGAAAACTCAATATTTAAGGAGTTATGGCAATTTTAAAATATTGAGGAATTCATGCTTAAAAAAGTGATCACAAATAATAGCTAAAAACGCTGAAAACTCAATATTTAAGGAGTTATGGCCATTTTAAAATATTTAGCAATTCACGCTTAAAGAAGTGATCACAAATAAAAGCTAAAAACGCTGAAAACTCAATATTTCAGGAGTTATGGCCACTTTTTAAATATTGAGGAATTCACGCTTAAAGAAGTGATCACAAATAAAAGCTAAAAACGCTGAAAATCTCAATATTTAAGGAGTTATGGCCATTTTAAAATATTGAGGAATTCATGCTTAAAAAAGTGATCACAAATAATAGCTAAAAACGCTGAAAACTCAATATTTAAGGAGTTATGGCCATTTTAAAATATTGAGGAATTCATGCTTAAAAAAGTGATCACAAATAATAGCTAAAAACGCTGAAAACTCAATATTTAAGGAGTTATGGCCATTTTAAAATATTGAGGAATTCATGCTTAAAAAAGTGATCACAAATAATAGCTAAAAACGCTGAAAACTCAATATTTAAGGAGTTATGGCCATTTTAAAATATTGAGGAAATCATGCTTAAAAAGGTGATCAAAAAAATAGCTAAAAACGCTGAAAACTCAATATTTAAGAAGTTATGACCATTTTAAAATATTGAGGAATTCATACTTAAAAAAGTGATCGCAAATAATAGCTAAAAACGCTGAAAAGACAATATTTAAGGAGTTATGGCCATTTTAAAATATTGAGGAAATTCATGCTTAAAAAAGTGATCACAAATAAAAGCTAAAAAACGTTGAAAACTCAATATTTAAGGAGTTATGACCATTTTAAAATATTGAGGAATTCATGCTTAAAAAAGTGATCACAAATAATAGCTAAAAACGCTGAAAACTCAATATTTAAGGAGTTATGGCCATTTTAAAATATTGAGGAATTCACGCTGAAAAAAGTGATCACAAATAATAGCTAAAAAACGCTGGAAACTCACTATTTAAGGAGTTATGGCCATTTTAAAATATTGAGGAATTCATGCTTAAAAAAGTGATCACAAATAATAGCTAAAAACGCTGAAAAATCAATATTTAAGGAGTTATGGCCATTTTAAAATATTGAGCAATTCACGCTTAAAAAAGTAATCACAAATAATAGCTAAAAACGCTGAAAACTCAATATTTAAGGAGTTATGGCAATTTTAAAATATTGAGGAATTCATGCTTAAAAGAGTGATCACAAATAATAGCTAAAAACGCTGAAAACTCAATATTTAAGGAGTTATGGCCATTTTAAAATATTGAGGAATTCATGCTTAAAGAAGTGATCACAAATAATAGCTAAAAACGCTGAAAACTCAATATTTAAGGAGTTATGGCCACTTTTAAAATATTGAGGAATTCATGCTTAAAAAAGTGATCACAAATAATAGCTAAAAACGCTGAAAACTCAATATTTAAGGAGTTATGGCCATTTTAAAATATTGAGGAATTCATGCTTAAAAAAGTGATCACAAATAATAGCTAAAAACGCTGAAAACTCAATATTTAAGGAGTTATGGCCATTTTAAAATATTGAGGCAATTCACTGCTTAAAAAAGTGATCACAAATAATAGCTAAAAACGCTGAAAACTCAATATTTAAGGAGTTATGGCCATTTTAAAATATTGAGGAATCATGCTTAAAAAAGTGATCACAAATAATAGCTAAAAACGCTGAAAACTCAATATTTAAGGAGTTATGGCCATTTTAAAATATTGAGGAATCATGCTTAAAAAAGTGATCACAAATAATAGCTAAAAAGCGCTGAAAACTCAATATTTAAGGAGTTATAGGCCATTTTAAAATATTGAGAAATTCATGCTTAAAAACGTGATCACAAATAATAGCTAAAAACGCTGAAAACTCAATATTTAAGGAGTTATGGCCATTTTAAAATATTGAGGAAATCATGCTTAAAAAAGTGATCACAAATAATAGCTAAAAACGCTGAAAACTCAATATTTAAGGAGTTATGGCCATTTTAAAATATTGAGGAATTCATGCTTAAAAAAGTGATCACAAATAATAGCTAAAAACGCTGAAAACTCAATATTTAAGGAGTTATGGCCATTTTAAAATATTGAGGAAATCATGCTTAAAAAAGTGATCACAAATAATAGCTAAAAACGCTGAAAACTCAATATTTAAGGAGTTATGGCCATTTTAAAATATTGAGGAATTCATGCTTAAAAAAGTGATCACAAATAATAGCTAAAAACGCTGAAAACTCAATATTTAAGGAGTTATGGCCATTTTAAAATATTGAGGAATTCATGCTTAAAAAGTGATCACAAATAATAGCTAAAAACGCTGAAAACTCAATATTTAAAATATTGAGGAAATCATGCTTAAAAAAGTGATCACAAATAATAGCTAAAAACGCTGAAAACTCAATATTTAAGGAGTTATGGCCATTTTAAAATATTGAGGAATTCATGCTTAAAAAAGTGATCACAAATAATAGCTAAAAACGCTGAAAACTCAATATTTAAGGAGTTATGGCCATTTTAAAATATTGAGGAATTCATGCTTAAAAAGTGATCACAAATAATAGCTAAAAACGCTGAAAACTCAATATTTAAGGAGTTATGGCCATTTTAAATATTGAGGAATTCATGCTTAAAAAAGTGATCACAAATAATAGCTAAAAACGCTGAAAACGCAATATTTAAGGAGTTATGGCCATTTTAAAATATTGAGGAATTCATGCTTAAAAAAGTGATCACAAATAATAGCTAAAAACGCTGAAAACTCAATATTTAAGGAGTTATGGCCATTTTAAAATATTGAGGAATTCATGCTTAAAAAAGTGATCACAAATAATAGCTAAAAACGCTGAAAACTCAATATTTAAGGAGTTATGGCCATTTTAAAATATTGAGGAATTCATGCTTAAAAAAGTGATCACAAATAATAGCTAAAAACGCTGAAAACTCAATATTTAAGGAGTTATGGCCATTTTAAAATATTGAGGCAATTCATGCTTAAAAAAGTGATCACAAATAATAGCTAAAAAACGCTGAAAACTCAATATTTAAGGAGTTATGGCCATTTTAAAATATTGAGGAATTCATGCTTAAAAAAGTGATCACAAATAATAGCTAAAAACGCTGAAAACTCAATATTTAAGGAGTTATGGCCATTTTAAAATATTGAGGCAATTCATGCTTAAAAAAGTGATCACAAATAATAGCTAAAAACGCTGAAAACTCAATATTTAAGGAGTTATGGCCATTTTAAATATTGAGGAATTCATGCTTAAAAAAGTGATCACAAATAATAGCTAAAAACGCTGAAAACTCAATATTTAAGGAGTTATGGCCATTTTAAAATATTGAGGAATTCATGCTTAAAAAAGTGATCACAAATAATAGCTAAAAACGCTGAAAACTCAATATTTAAGGAGTTATGGCCATTTTAAAATATTGAGGAATTCATGCTTAAAAAAGTGATCACAAATAATAGCTAAAAACGCTGAAAACTCAATATTTAAGGAGTTATGGCCATTTTAAAATATTGAGGAATTCATGCTTAAAAAAGTGATCACAAATAATAGCTAAAAACGCTGAAAACTCAATATTTAAGGAGTTATGGCCATTTTAAAATATTGAGAATTCATGCTTAAAAAAGTGATCACAAATAATAGCTAAAAACGCTGAAAACTCAATATTTAAGGAGTTATGGCCATTTTAAAATATTGAGGAATTCATGCTTAAAAAAGTGATCACAAATAATAGCTAAAAACGCTGAAAACTCAATATTTAAGGAGTTATGGCCATTTTAAAATATTGAGGAATTCATGCTTAAAAAAGTGATCACAAATAATAGCTAAAAACGCTGAAAACTCAATATTTAAGGAGTTATGGCCATTTTAAAATATTGAGGAATTCATGCTTAAAAAAGTGATCACAAATAATAGCTAAAAACGCTGAAAACTCAATATTTAAGGAGTTATGGCCATTTTAAAATATTGAGGAATTCATGCTTAAAAAAGTGATCACAAATAATAGCTAAAAACGCTGAAAACTCAATATTTAAGGAGTTATGGCCATTTTAAAATATTGAGGAATTCATGCTTAAAAAAGTGATCACAAATAATAGCTAAAAACGCTGAAAACTCAATATTTAAGGAGTTATGGCCATTTTAAAATATTGAGGAATTCATGCTTAAAAAGTGATCACAAATAATAGCTAAAAACGCTGAAAACTCAATATTTAAGGAGTTATGGCCATTTTAAAATATTGAGGAATTCACTGCTTAAAGAAGTGATCACAAATAATAGCTAAAAACGCTGAAAACTCAATATTTAAGGAGTTATGGCCATTTTAAAATATTGAGGAATTCATGCTTAAAAAAGTGATCACAAATAATAGCTAAAAACGCTGAAAACTCAATATTTAAGGAGTTATGGCCATTTTAAAATATTGAGGAATTCATGCTTAAAAAAGTGATCACAAATAATAGCTAAAAACGCTGAAAACTCAATATTTAAGGAGTTATGGCCATTTTAAAATATTGAGGAAATTCATGCTTAAAAAAGTGATCACAAATAATAGCTAAAAACGCTGAAAACTCAATATTTAAGGAGTTATGGCCATTTTAAAATATTGAGGAATTCATGCTTAAAAAAGTGATCACAAATAATAGCTAAAAACGCTGAAAACTCAATATTTAAGGAGTTATGGCCATTTTAAAATATTGAGGAATTCATGCTTAAAAAAGTGATCACAAATAATAGCTAAAAACGCTGAAAACTCAATATTTAAGGAGTTATGGCCATTTTAAAATATTGAGGAATTCATGCTTAAAAAAGTGATCACAAATAATAGCTAAAAACGCTGAAAACTCAATATTTAAGGAGTTATGGCCATTTTAAAATATTGAGGAATCATGCTTAAAAAAGTGATCACAAATAATAGCTAAAAACGCTGAAAACTCAATATTTAAGGAGTTATGGCCATTTTAAAATATTGAGGAATTCATGCTTAAAAAAGTGATCACAAATAATAGCTAAAAACGCTGAAAACTCAATATTTAAGGAGTTATGGCCATTTTAAAATATTGAGGAATTCATGCTTAAAAAAGTGATCACAAATAATAGCTAAAAACGCTGAAAACTCAATATTTAAGGAGTTATGGCCATTTTAAAATATTGAGGAATTCATGCTTAAAAAAGTGATCACAAATAATAGCTAAAAACGCTGAAAACTCAATATTTAAGGAGTTATGGCCATTTTAAAATATTGAGGAATTCATGCTTAAAAAAGTGATCACAAATAATAGCTAAAAACGCTGAAAACTCAATATTTAAGGAGTTATGGCCATTTTAAAATATTGAGGAATTCATGCTTAAAAAAGTGATCACAAATAATAGCTAAAAACGCTGAAAACTCAATATTTAAGGAGTTATGGCCATTTTAAAATATTGAGGAATTCATGCTTAAAAAAGTGATCACAAATAATAGCTAAAAACGCTGAAAACTCAATATTTAAGGAGTTATGGCCATTTTAAAATATTGAGGAATTCATGCTTAAAAAAGTGATCACAAATAATAGCTAAAAACGCTGAAAACTCAATATTTAAGGAGTTATGGCCATTTTAAAATATTGAGGAATTCATGCTTAAAAAAGTGATCACAAATAATAGCTAAAAACGCTGAAAACTCAATATTTAAGGAGTTATGGCCATTTTAAAATATTGAGGAATTCATGCTTAAAAAAGTGATCACAAATAATAGCTAAAAACGCTGAAAACTCAATATTTAAGGAGTTATGGCCATTTTAAAATATTGAGGAATTCATGCTTAAAAAAGTGATCACAAATAATAGCTAAAAACGCTGAAAACTCAATATTTAAGGAGTTATGGCCATTTTAAAATATTGAGGAATTCATGCTTAAAAAGTGATCACAAATAATAGCTAAAAACGCTGAAAACTCAATATTTAAGGAGTTATGGCCATTTTAAAATATTGAGGAATTCATGCTTAAAAAAGTGATCACAAATAATAGCTAAAAACGCTGAAAACTCAATATTTAAGGAGTTATGGCCATTTTAAAATATTGAGGAATTCATGCTTAAAAAAGTGATCACAAATAATAGCTAAAAACGCTGAAAACTCAATATTTAAGGAGTTATGGCCATTTTAAAATATTGAGGAATTCATGCTTAAAAAAGTGATCACAAATAATAGCTAAAAACGCTGAAAACTCAATATTTAAGGAGTTATGGCCATTTTAAAATATTGAGGAATTCATGCTTAAAAAAGTGATCACAAATAATAGCTAAAAACGCTGAAAACTCAATATTTAAGGAGTTATGGCCATTTTAAAATATTGAGGAATTCATGCTTAAAAAAGTGATCACAAATAATAGCTAAAAACGCTGAAAACTCAATATTTAAGGAGTTATGGCCATTTTAAAATATTGAGGAATTCATGCTTAAAAAAGTGATCACAAATAATAGCTAAAAACGCTGAAAACTCAATATTTAAGGAGTTATGGCCATTTTAAAATATTGAGGAATTCATGCTTAAAAAAGTGATCACAAATAATAGCTAAAAACGCTGAAAACTCAATATTTAAGGAGTTATGGCCATTTTAAAATATTGAGGAATTCATGCTTAAAAAGTGATCACAAATAATAGCTAAAAACGCTGAAAACTCAATATTTAAGGAGTTATGGCCATTTTAAAATATTGAGGAATTCATGCTTAAAAAAGTGATCACAAATAATAGCTAAAAACGCTGAAAACTCAATATTTAAGGAGTTATGGCCATTTTAAAATATTGAGGAATCATGCTTAAAAAAGTGATCACAAATAATAGCTAAAAACGCTGAAAACTCAATATTTAAGGAGTTATGGCCATTTTAAAATATTGAGGAATTCATGCTTAAAAAAGTGATCACAAATAATAGCTAAAAACGCTGAAAACTCAATATTTAAGGAGTTATGGCCATTTTAAAATATTGAGGAATCATGCTTAAAAAAGTGATCACAAATAATAGCTAAAAACGCTGAAAACTCAATATTTAAGGAGTTATGGCCATTTTAAAATATTGAGGAATTCATGCTTAAAAAAGTGATCACAAATAATAGCTAAAAACGCTGAAAACTCAATATTTAAGGAGTTATGGCCATTTTAAAATATTGAGGAAATCATGCTTAAAAAGTGATCACAAATAATAGCTAAAAACGCTGAAAACTCAATATTTAAGGAGTTATGGCCATTTTAAAATATTGAGGAATTCATGCTTAAAAAGTGATCACAAATAATAGCTAAAAACGCTGAAAACTCAATATTTAAGGAGTTATGGCCATTTTAAAATATTGAGGAATTCATGCTTAAAAAAGTGATCACAAATAATAGCTAAAAACGCTGAAAACTCAATATTTAAGGAGTTATGGCCATTTTAAAATATTGAGGAATTCATGCTTAAAAAAGTGATCACAAATAATAGCTAAAAACGCTGAAAACTCAATATTTAAGGAGTTATGGCCATTTTAAAATATTGAGGAATTCATGCTTAAAAAAGTGATCACAAATAATAGCTAAAAACGCTGAAAACTCAATATTTAAGGAGTTATGGCCATTTTAAAATATTGAGGAATTCATGCTTAAAAAAGTGATCACAAATAATAGCTAAAAACGCTGAAAACTCAATATTTAAGGAGTTATGGCCATTTTAAAATATTGAGGAATTCATGCTTAAAAAAGTGATCACAAATAATAGCTAAAAACGCTGAAAACTCAATATTTAAGGAGTTATGGCCATTTTAAAATATTGAGGAATTCATGCTTAAAAAAGTGATCACAAATAATAGCTAAAAACGCTGAAAACTCAATATTTAAGGAGTTATGGCCATTTTAAAATATTGAGGAATTCATGCTTAAAAAGTGATCACAAATAATAGCTAAAAACGCTGAAAACTCAATATTTAAGGAGTTATGGCCATTTTAAAATATTGAGGAATTCATGCTTAAAAAAGTGATCACAAATAATAGCTAAAAACGCTGAAAACTCAATATTTAAGGAGTTATGGCCATTTTAAAATATTGAGGAATTCATGCTTAAAAAAGTGATCACAAATAATAGCTAAAAACGCTGAAAACTCAATATTTAAGGAGTTATGGCCATTTTAAAATATTGAGGAATTCATGCTTAAAAAAGTGATCACAAATAATAGCTAAAAACGCTGAAAACTCAATATTTAAGGAGTTATGGCCATTTTAAAATATTGAGGAATTCATGCTTAAAAAGTGATCACAAATAATAGCTAAAAACGCTGAAAACTCAATATTTAAGGAGTTATGGCCATTTTAAAATATTGAGGAATTCATGCTTAAAAAAGTGATCACAAATAATAGCTAAAAACGCTGAAAACTCAATATTTAAGGAGTTATGGCCATTTTAAAATATTGAGGAATTCATGCTTAAAAAAGTGATCACAAATAATAGCTAAAAACGCTGAAAACTCAATATTTAAGGAGTTATGGCCATTTTAAAATATTGAGGAATTCATGCTTAAAAAAGTGATCACAAATAATAGCTAAAAACGCTGAAAACTCAATATTTAAGGAGTTATGGCCATTTTAAAATATTGAGGAATTCATGCTTAAAAAAGTGATCACAAATAATAGCTAAAAACGCTGAAAACTCAATATTTAAGGAGTTATGGCCATTTTAAAATATTGAGGAATTCATGCTTAAAAAAGTGATCACAAATATAGCTAAAAACGCTGAAAACTCAATATTTAAGGAGTTATGGCCATTTTAAAATATTGAGGAATTCATGCTTAAAAAGTGATCACAAATAATAGCTAAAAACGCTGAAAACTCAATATTTAAGGAGTTATGGCCATTTTAAAATATTGAGGAATTCATGCTTAAAAAGTGATCACAAATAATAGCTAAAAACGCTGAAAACTCAATATTTAAGGAGTTATGGCCATTTTAAAATATTGAGGAATTCATGCTTAAAAAAGTGATCACAAATAATAGCTAAAAACGCTGAAAACTCAATATTTAAGGAGTTATGGCCATTTTAAAATATTGAGGAATTCATGCTTAAAAAAGTGATCACAAATAATAGCTAAAAACGCTGAAAACTCAATATTTAAGGAGTTATGGCCATTTTAAAATATTGAGGAATTCATGCTTAAAAAAGTGATCACAAATAATAGCTAAAAACGCTGAAAACTCAATATTTAAGGAGTTATGGCCATTTTAAAATATTGAGGAATCATGCTTAAAAAAGTGATCACAAATAATAGCTAAAAACGCTGAAAACTCAATATTTAAGGAGTTATGGCCATTTTAAAATATTGAGGAAATTCATGCTTAAAAAAGTGATCACAAATAATAGCTAAAAACGCTGAAAACTCAATATTTAAGGAGTTATGGCCATTTTAAAATATTGAGGAATTCATGCTTAAAAAAGTGATCACAAATAATAGCTAAAAACGCTGAAAACTCAATATTTAAGGAGTTATGGCCATTTTAAAATATTGAGGAATCATGCTTAAAAAAGTGATCACAAATAATAGCTAAAAACGCTGAAAACTCAATATTTAAGGAGTTATGGCCATTTTAAAATATTGAGGAATCATGCTTAAAAAGTGATCACAAATAATAGCTAAAAACGCTGAAAACTCAATATTTAAGGAGTTATGGCCATTTTAAAATATTGAGGAATTCATGCTTAAAAAAGTGATCACAAATAATAGCTAAAAACGCTGAAAACTCAATATTTAAGGAGTTAATGGCCATTTTAAAATATTGAGGAATTCATGCTTAAAAAGTGATCACAAATAATAGCTAAAAACGCTGAAAACTCAATATTTAAGGAGTTATGGCCATTTTAAAATATTGAGGAATTCATGCTTAAAAAAGTGATCACAAATAATAGCTAAAAACGCTGAAAACTCAATATTTAAGGAGTTATGGCCATTTTAAAATATTGAGGAATTCATGCTTAAAAAAGTGATCACAAATAATAGCTAAAAACGCTGAAAACTCAATATTTAAGGAGTTATGGCCATTTTAAAATATTGAGGAATTCATGCTTAAAAAAGTGATCACAAATAATAGCTAAAAACGCTGAAAACTCAATATTTAAGGAGTTATGGCCATTTTAAAATATTGAGGAATTCATGCTTAAAAAAGTGATCACAAATAATAGCTAAAAACGCTGAAAACTCAATATTTAAGGAGTTATGGCCATTTTAAAATATTGAGGAATTCATGCTTAAAAAAGTGATCACAAATAATAGCTAAAAACGCTGAAAACTCAATATTTAAGGAGTTAAGGCCATTTTAAAATATTGAGGAATTCATGCTTAAAAAGTGATCACAAATAATAGCTAAAAACGCTGAAAACTCAATATTTAAGGAGTTATGGCCATTTTAAAATATTGAGGAAATTCATGCTTAAAAAAGTGATCACAAATAATAGCTAAAAACGCTGAAAACTCAATATTTAAGGAGTTAAGGCCATTTTAAAATATTGAGGAATTCATGCTTAAGAAAGTGATCACAAATAATAGCTAAAAACGCTGAAAACTCAATGGCCATTTTAAAATATTGAGGAAATCAGGCTTAAAAAAGTGATCACAAATAATAGCTAAAAACGCTTAAAACTCAATATTTAAGGAAATATGGCCATTTTAAAATATTGAGGAATTCATGCTTAAAAAAGTGATCACAAATAATAGCTAAAAACGCTGAAAACTCAATATTTAAGGAGTTATGGCCATTTTAAAATATTGAGGAATTCATGCTTAAAAAAGTGATCACAAATAATAGCTAAAAACGCTGAAAACTCAATATTTAAGGAGTTAATGGCCATTTTAAAATATTGAGGAATTCATGCTTAAAAAAGTGATCACAAATAATAGCTAAAAACGCTGAAAACTCAATATTTAAGGAGTTATGGCCATTTTAAAATATTGAGGAATTCATGCTTAAAAAAGTGATCACAAATAATAGCTAAAAACGCTGAAAACTCAATATTTAAGGAGTTATGGCCATTTTAAAATATTGAGGAATTCATGCTTAAAAAAGTGATCACAAATAATAGCTAAAAACGCTGAAAACTCAATATTTAAGGAGTTATGGCCATTTTAAAATATTGAGGAATTCATGCTTAAAAAAGTGATCACAAATAATAGCTAAAAACGCTGAAAACTCAATATTTAAGGAGTTATGGCCATTTTAAAATATTGAGGAATCATGCTTAAAAAAGTGATCACAAATAATAGCTAAAAACGCTGAAAACTCAATATTTAAGGAGTTATGGCCATTTTAAAATATTGAGGAATTCATGCTTAAAAAAGTGATCACAAATAATAGCTAAAAACGCTGAAAACTCAATATTTAAGGAGTTATGGCCATTTTAAAATATTGAGGAATTCATGCTTAAAAAAGTGATCACAAATAATAGCTAAAAACGCTGAAAACTCAATATTTAAGGAGTTATGGCCATTTTAAAATATTGAGGAATTCATGCTTAAAAAAGTGATCACAAATAATAGCTAAAAACGCTGAAAACTCAATATTTAAGGAGTTATGGCCATTTTAAAATATTGAGGAATTCATGCTTAAAAAGTGATCACAAATAATAGCTAAAAACGCTGAAAACTCAATATTTAAGGAGTTATGGCCATTTTAAAATATTGAGGAAATCATGCTTAAAAAAGTGATCACAAATAATAGCTAAAAACGCTGAAAACTCAATATTTAAGGAGTTATGGCCATTTTAAAATATTGAGGAATTCATGCTTAAAAAGTGATCACAAATAATAGCTAAAAACGCTGAAAACTCAATATTTAAGGAGTTATGGCCATTTTAAAATATTGAGGAATTCATGCTTAAAAAAGTGATCACAAATAATAGCTAAAAACGCTGAAAACTCAATATTTAAGGAGTTATGGCCATTTTAAAATATTGAGGAATTCATGCTTAAAAAAGTGATCACAAATAATAGCTAAAAACGCTGAAAACTCAATATTTAAGGAGTTATGGCCATTTTAAAATATTGAGGAATTCATGCTTAAAAAGTGATCACAAATAATAGCTAAAAACGCTGAAAACTCAATATTTAAGGAGTTATGGCCATTTTAAAATATTGAGGAATTCATGCTTAAAAAAGTGATCACAAATAATAGCTAAAAACGCTGAAAACTCAATATTTAAGGAGTTATGGCCATTTTAAAATATTGAGGAATTCATGCTTAAAAAAGTGATCACAAATAATAGCTAAAAACGCTGAAAACTCAATATTTAAGGAGTTATGGCCATTTTAAATATTGAGGAAATCATGCTTAAAAAAGTGATCACAAATAATAGCTAAAAACGCTGAAAACTCAATATTTAAGGAGTTATGGCCATTTTAAAATATTGAGGAATATTTAAAGAGTTATGGCCATTTTAAAATATTGAGGAAATCATGCTTAAAAAAGTGATCACAAATAATAGCTAAAAACGCTGAAAACGCAATATTTAAGGAGTTATGGCCATTTTAAAATATTGAGGAATTCATACTTAAAAAGTGATCACAAATAATAGCTAAAAACGCTGAAAACGCAATATTTAAGGAGTTATGGCCATTTTAAAATATTGAGGAAATAATGCTTAAAAAGGTGATGACAAATAATAGCTAAAAACGCTGAAAACTCAATATTTAAGGAGTTGTGGCCATTTTAAAATATTGAGGAATTCATGCTTAAAAAGTGATCACAAATAATAGCTAAAACGCTGAAAACTCAATATTTAAGGAGTTATGGCCATTTTAAAATATTGAGGAACTCATGCTTAAAAAAGTGATCACAAATAATAGCTAAAAACGCTGAAAACTCAATATTTGAGGAGTTATGGCCATTTTAAAATATTGAGGAATTCATGCTTAAAAAAGTGATCACAAATAATAGCTAAAAGCGCTGAAAACTCAATATTTAAGGAGTTATGGTCATTTTAAAATATTGAGGAATTCATGCTTAAAAAAGTGATCACAAATAATAGCTAAAAACGCTGCAAAACTCAATATTTAAGGAGTTATGGCCATTTTAAAATGTTGAGGAATTCATGCTTAAAAAAGTGATCACAAATTACAGCTAAAAACGCTGAAAGCTCAATATTTATTGAGGAATTCATGCTTAAAAAAGTGATCACAAATAATAGCTAAAAACGCTGAAAACTCAATATTTAAGGAGTTATGGCCATTTTAAAATATTGAGGAATTCATGCTTAAAAAAGTGATCACAAATAGCAGCTAAAAACGCTGAAAACTCAATATTTAAAGAGTTATGGCCATTTTAAAATATTGAGGAATTCATGTTTAAAAAAGTGATCACAAATAATAGCTAAAAACGCTGAAAACTCAATATTTAAGGAGTTATGGCCATTTTAAAATATTGAGGAATTCATGCTTAAAAAGTGATCACAAATAATAGCTAAAAACGCTGAAAACTCAATATTTAAGGAGTTATGGCCATTTTAAAATATTGAGGAATTCATGCTTAAAAAAGTGATCACAAATAATAGCTAAAAACGCTGAAAACTCAATATTTAAGGAGTTATGGCCATTTTAAAATATTGAGGAATTCATGCTTAAAAAGTGATCACAAATAATAGCTAAAAACGCTGAAAACTCAATATTTAAGGAGTTATGGCCATTTTAAAATATTGAGGAATTCATGCTTAAAAAAGTGATCACAAATAATAGCTAAAAACGCTGAAAACTCAATATTTAAGGAGTTATGGCCATTTTAAAATATTGAGGAATTCATGCTTAAAAAAGTGATCACAAATAATAGCTAAAAACGCTGAAAACTCAATATTTAAGGAGTTATGGCCATTTTAAAATATTGAGGAATTCATGCTTAAAAAAGTGATCACAAATAATAGCTAAAAACGCTGAAAACTCAATATTTAAGGAGTTATGGCCATTTTAAAATATTGAGGAATTCATGCTTAAAAAAGTGATCACAAATAATAGCTAAAAACGCTGAAAACTCAATATTTAAGGAGTTATGGCCATTTTAAAATATTGAGGAATTCATGCTTAAAAAGTGATCACAAATAATAGCTAAAAACGCTGAAAACTCAATATTTAAGGAGTTATGGCCATTTTAAAATATTGAGGAATTCATGCTTAAAAAAGTGATCACAAATAATAGCTAAAAACGCTGAAAACTCAATATTTAAGGAGTTATGGCCATTTTAAAATATTGAGGAATTCATGCTTAAAAAAGTGATCACAAATAATAGCTAAAAACGCTGAAAACTCAATATTTAAGGAGTTATGGCCATTTTAAAATATTGAGGAATTCATGCTTAAAAAAGTGATCACAAATAATAGCTAAAAACGCTGAAAACTCAATATTTAAGGAGTTATGGCCATTTTAAAATATTGAGGAATTCATGCTTAAAAAAGTGATCACAAATAATAGCTAAAAACGCTGAAAACTCAATATTTAAGGAGTTATGGCCATTTTAAAATATTGAGGAATTCATGCTTAAAAAAGTGATCACAAATAATAGCTAAAAACGCTGAAAACTCAATATTTAAGGAGTTATGGCCATTTTAAAATATTGAGGAATTCATGCTTAAAAAAGTGATCACAAATAATAGCTAAAACGCTGAAAACTCAATATTTAAGGAGTTATGGCCATTTTAAAATATTGAGGAATTCATGCTTAAAAAAGTGATCACAAATAATAGCTAAAAACGCTGAAAACTCAATATTTAAGGAGTTATGGCCATTTTAAAATATTGAGGAATTCATGCTTAAAAAAGTGATCACAAATAATAGCTAAAAACGCTGAAAACTCAATATTTAAGGAGTTATGGCCATTTTAAAATATTGAGGAATTCATGCTTAAAAAAGTGATCACAAATAATAGCTAAAAACGCTGAAAACTCAATATTTAAGGAGTTATGGCCATTTTAAAATATTGAGGAATTCATGCTTAAAAAAGTGATCACAAATAATAGCTAAAAACGCTGAAAACTCAATATTTAAGGAGTTATGGCCATTTTAAAATATTGAGGAATTCATGCTTAAAAAAGTGATCACAAATAATAGCTAAAAACGCTGAAAACTCAATATTTAAGGAGTTATGGCCATTTTAAAATATTGAGGAATTCATGCTTAAAAAAGTGATCACAAATAATAGCTAAAAACGCTGAAAACTCAATATTTAAGGAGTTATGGCCATTTTAAAATATTGAGGAATTCATGCTTAAAAAAGTGATCACAAATAATAGCTAAAAACGCTGAAAACTCAATATTTAAGGAGTTATGGCCATTTTAAAATATTGAGGAATTCATGCTTAAAAAGTGATCACAAATAATAGCTAAAAACGCTGAAAACTCAATATTTAAGGAGTTATGGCCATTTTAAAATATTGAGGAATTCATGCTTAAAAAAGTGATCACAAATAATAGCTAAAAACGCTGAAAACTCAATATTTAAGGAGTTATGCCATTTTAAAATATTGAGGAATTCATGCTTAAAAAAGTGATCACAAATAATAGCTAAAAACGCTGAAAACTCAATATTTAAGGAGTTATGGCCATTTTAAAATATTGAGGAATTCATGCTTAAAAAAGTGATCACAAATAATAGCTAAAAACGCTGAAAACTCAATATTTAAGGAGTTATGGCCATTTTAAAATATTGAGGAATTCATGCTTAAAAAAGTGATCACAAATAATAGCTAAAAACGCTGAAAACTCAATATTTAAGGAGTTATGGCCATTTTAAAATATTGAGGAATTCATGCTTAAAAAAGTGATCACAAATAATAGCTAAAAACGCTGAAAACTCAATATTTAAGGAGTTATGGCCATTTTAAAATATTGAGGAATTCATGCTTAAAAAAGTGATCACAAATAATAGCTAAAAACGCTGAAAACTCAATATTTAAGGAGTTATGGCCATTTTAAAATATTGAGGAATTCATGCTTAAAAAAGTGATCACAAATAATAGCTAAAAACGCTGAAAACTCAATATTTAAGGAGTTATGGCCATTTTAAAATATTGAGGAATTCATGCTTAAAAAAGTGATCACAAATAATAGCTAAAAACGCTGAAAACTCAATATTTAAGGAGTTATGCCATTTTAAAATATTGAGGAATTCATGCTTAAAAAAGTGATCACAAATAATAGCTAAAAACGCTGAAAACTCAATATTTAAGGAGTTATGGCCATTTTAAAATATTGAGGAATTCATGCTTAAAAAAGTGATCACAAATAATAGCTAAAAACGCTGAAAACTCAATATTTAAGGAATTCATGCTTAAAAAAGTGATCACAAATAATAGCTAAAAACGCTGAAAACTCAATATTTAAGGAGTTATGGCCATTTTATAATATTGAGGAATTCATGCTTAAAAAAGTGATCACAAATAATAGCTAAAAACGCTGAAAACTCAATATTTAAGGAGTTATGGCCATTTTAAAATATTGAGGAATTCATGCTTAAAAAGTGATCACAAATAATAGCTAAAACGCTGAAAACTCAATATTTAAGGAGTTATGGCCATTTTAAAATATTGAGGAAATCATGCTTAAAAAGTGATCACAAATAATAGCTAAAAACGCTGAAAACTCAATATTTAAGGAGTTAATGGCCATTTTAAAATATTGAGGAATTCATGCTTAAAAAAGTGATCACAAATAATAGCTAAAAACGCTGAAAACTCAATATTTAAGGAGTTATGGCCATTTTAAAATATTGAGGAATTCATGCTTAAAAAAGTGATCACAAATAATAGCTAAAAACGCTGAAAACTCAATATTTAAGGAGTTATGGCCATTTTAAGATATTGAGGAATTCATGCTTAAAAAAGTGATCACAAATAATAGCTAAAAACGCTGAAAACTCAATATTTAAGGAGTTATGGCCATTTTAAAATATTGAGGAATTCATGCTTAAAAAAGTGATCACAAATAATAGCTAAAAACGCTGAAAACTCAATATTTAAGGAGTTAATGACATTTTAAAATATTGAGGTATTCATGCTTAAAAAAGTGATCACAAATAATAGCTAAAAACGCTGAAAACTCAATATTTAAGGAGTTATGGCCATTTTAAATATTGAGGAATCATGCTTAAAAAAGTGATCACAAATAATAGCTAAAAACGCTGAAAACTCAATATTAAGGAGTTATGGCCATTTTAAAATATTGAGGAAATTCATGCTTAAAAAAGTGATCACAAATAATAGCTAAAAACGCTGAAAACTCAATATTTAAGGAGTTATGGCCATTTTAAATATTGAGGAATTCATAGCTTAAAAAAGTGATCACAAATAATAGCTAAAAACGCTGAAAACTCAATATTTAAGGAGTTATGGCCATTTTAAAATATTGAGGAATTCATGCTTAAAAAAGTGATCACAAATAATAGCTAAAAACGCTGAAAACTCAATATTTAAGGAGTTATGGCCATTTTAAAATATTGAGGAATTCATGCTTAAAAAAGTGATCACAAATAATAGCTAAAAACGCTGAAAACTCAATATTTAAGGAGTTATGGCCATTTTAAAATATTGAGGAATTCATGCCTTAAAAAAGTGATCACAAATAATAGCTAAAAACGCTGAAAACTCAATATTTAAGGAGTTATGGCCATTTTAAATATTGAGGAATTCATGCTTAAAAAAGTGATCACAAATAATAGCTAAAAACGCTGAAAACTCAATATTTAAGGAGTTATGGCCATTTTAAAATATTGATGGAATTCATGCTTAAAAAGGTGATCACAAATAATAGCTAAAAACGCTGAAAACTCAATATTTAAGGAGTTGTGGCCATTTTAAAATATTGAGGAATTCATGCTTAAAAAAGTGATCACAAATAATAGCTAAAAACGCTGAAAACTCAATATTTAAGGAGTTATGGCCATTTTAAAATATTGAGGAATTCATGCTTAAAAAAGTGATCACAAATAATAGCTAAAAACGCTGCAAAACTCAATATTTAAGGAGTTATGGCCATTTTAAAATATTGAGGAATTCATGCTTAAAAAGTGATCACAAATAACAGCTAAAAACGCTGAAAGCTCAATATTTATTGAGGAATTCATGCTTAAAAAAGTGATCACAAATAATAGCTAAAAACGCTGAAAACTCAATATTTAAGGAGTTATGGCCATTTTAAAATATTGAGGAATTCACGCTTAAAAAAGTGATCACAAATAGCAGCTAAAACGCTGAAAACTCAATATTAAAGAGTTATGGCCATTTTAAAATATTGAGGAATTCATGCTTAAAAAAGTGATCACAAATAATAGCTAAAAACGCTGAAAACTCAATATTTAAGGAGTTATGGCCATTTTAAAATATTGAGGAATTCATGCTTAAAAAAGTGATCACAAATAATAGCTAAAAACGCTGAAAACTCAATATTTAAGGAGTTATGGCCATTTTAAAATATTGAGGAATTCATGCTTAAAAAAGTGATCACAAATAATAGCTAAAAACGCTGAAAACGCAATATTTAAGGAGTTATGGCCATTTTAAAATATTGAGGAATTCATGCTTAAAAAAGTGATCACAAATAATAGCTAAAAACGCTGCAAAACTCAATATTTAAGGAATATGGCCATTTTAAAATATTGAGGAATTCATGCTTAAAAAAGTGATCACAAATAATAGCTAAAAACGCTGAAAACTCAATATTTAAGGAGTTATGGCCATTTTAAAATATTGAGGAATTCATGCTTAAAAAAGTGATTACAAATAATAGCTAAAAACGCTGAAAACGCAATATTTAAGGAGTTATGGCCATTTTAAAATATTGTGGAAATAATGCTTAAAAAGGTGAACACAAATAATAGCTAAAAACGCTGAAAACTCAATATTTAAGGAGTTGTGGCCATTTTAAAATATTGAGGAATTCATGCTTAAAAAAGTGATCACAAATAATAGCTAAAAACGCTGAAAACCCAATATTTAAGGAGTTATGGCCATTTTAAAATATTGAGGAATTCATGCTTAAAAAAGTGATCACAAATAATAGCTAAAAACGCTGCAAAACTCAATATTTAAGGAGTTATGGCCATTTTAAAATATTGAGGAATTCATGCTTAAAAAAGTGATCACAAATAACAGCTAAAAACGCTGAAAGCTCAATATTTATTGAGGAATTCATGCTTAAAAAAGTGATCACAAATAATAGCTAAAAACGCTGAAAACTCAATATTTAAGGAGTTATGGCCATTTTAAAATATTGAGAAATTCACGCTTAAAAAAGTGATCACAAATAGCAGCTAAAAACGCTGAAAACTCAATATTTAAAGAGTTATGGCCATTTTAAAATATTGAGGAATTCATGCTTAAAAAAGTGATCACAAATAATAGCTAAAAACGCTGAAAACTCAATATTTAAGGAGTTATGGCCATTTTAAAATATTGAGGAATTCATGCTTAAAAAAGTGATCACAAATAATAGCTAAAAACGCTGAAAACTCAATATTTAAGGAGTTATGGCCATTTTAAAATATTGAGGAATTCATGCTTAAAAAAGTGATCACAAATAATAGCTAAAAACGCTGAAAACGCAATATTTAAGGAGTTATGGCCATTTTAAAATATTGAGGAATTCATGCTTAAAAAAGTGATCACAAATAATAGCTAAAAACGCTGCAAAACTCAATATTTAAGGAGTTATGGCCATTTTAAAATATTGAGGAATTCACTGCTTAAAAAAGTGATCACAAATAGCAGCTAAAAACGCTGAAAACTCAATATTTAAGAGTTATGGCCATTTTAAAATATTGAGGAATTCATGCTTAAAAAAGTGATTACAAATAATAGCTAAAAGCGCTGAAAACTCAATATTTAAGGAGTTATGGCCATTTTAAAATATTGAGGAATTCATGCTTAAAAAAGTGATCACAAATAATAGCTAAAAACGCTTAAAACTCAATATTTAAGGAGTTATGGCCATTTTAAAATATTGAGGAATTCATGCTTAAAAAAGTGATCACAAATAATAGCTAAAAACGCTGAAAACGCAATATTTAAGGAGTTATGGCCATTTTAAAATATTGAGGAATTCATGCTTAAAAAAGTGATCACAAATAATAGCTAAAAACGCTGCAAAACTCAATATTTAAGGAGTTATGGCCATTTTAAAATATTGAGGAATTCATGCTTAAAAAAGTGATCACAAATAACAGCTAAAAACGCTGAAAGCTCAATATTTATTGAGGAATTCATGCTTAAAAAAGTGATCACAAATAATAGCTAAAAACGCTGAAAACTCAATATTTAAGGAGTTATGACCATTTTAAAATATTGAGGAATTCACGCTTAAAAAAGTGATCACAAATAGCAGCTAAAAACGCTGAAAACTTAATATTTAAAGAGTTATGGCCATTTTAAAATATCGAGGAATTCATGCTTAAAAAAGTGATCACAAATAATAGCTAAAAGCGCTGAAAACTCAATATTTAAGGAGTTATGGCCATTTTAAAATATTGAGGAATTCATGCTTAATAAAGTGATCACAAATAATAGCTAAAAACGCTTAAAACTCAATATTTAAGGAGTTATGGCCATTTTAAAATATTGAGGAATTCATGCTTAAAAAAGTGATCACAAATAATAGCTAAAAGCGCTGAAAACGCAATATTTAAGGAGTTATGGCCATTTTAAAATATTGAGGAATTCATGCTTAAAAAAGTGATCACAAATAATAGCTAAAAACGCTGCAAAACTCAATATTTAAGGAGTTATGGCCATTTTAAAATATTGAGGAATTCATGCTTAAAAAAGTGATCACAAATAACAGCTAAAAACGCTGAAAGCTCAATATTTATTGAGGAATTCATGCTTAAAAAAAGTGATCACAAATAATAGCTAAAAACGCTGAAAACTCAATATTTAAGGAGTTATGGCCATTTTAAAATATCGAGGAATTCATGCTTAAAAAAGTGATCACAAATAATAGCTAAAAACGCTGAAAACTCAATATTTAAGGAGTTATGGCCATTTTAAAATATCGAGGAATTCATGCTTAAAAAGTGATCACAAATAATAGCTAAAAGCGCTGAAAACTCAATATTTAAGGAGTTATGGCCATTTTAAAATATCGAGGAATTCATGCTTAAAAAAGTGATCACAAATAATAGCTAAAAACGCTGAAAACTCAATATTTAAGGAGTTATGGCCATTTTAAAATATTGAGGAATTCATGCTTAAAAAAGTGATCACAAATAATAGCTAAAAACGCTGAAAACTCAATATTTAAGGAGTTATGGCCATTTTAAAATATTGAGGAATTCATGCTTAAAAAAGTGATTACAAATAATAGCTAAAAACGCTGCAAAACTCAATATTTAAGGAGTTATGGCCATTTTAAAATATTGAGGAATTCATGCTTAAAAAAGTGATCACAAATAACAGCTAAAAACGCTGAAAGCTCAATATTTAAGGAGTTATGGCCATTTTAAAATATCGAGGAATTCATGCTTAAAAAAGTGATCACAAATAATAGCTAAAAACGCTGAAAACTCAATATTTAAGGAGTTATGGCCATTTAAAATATTGAGGAATTCATGCTTAAAAAAGTGATCACAAATAATAGCTAAAAGCGCTGAAAACTCAATATTTAAGGAGTTATGGCCATTTTAAAATATTGAGGAATTCATGCTTAAAAAAGTGATTACAAATAATAGCTAAAAACGCTGCAAAACTCAATATTTAAGGAGTTATGGCCATTTTAAAATATTGAGGAATTCATGCTTAAAAAGTGATTACAAATAATAGCTAAAAACGCTGAAAACTCAATATTTAAGGAGTTATGGCCATTTTAAAATATCGAGGAATTCATGCTTAAAAAAGTGATCACAAATAATAGCTAAAAACGCTGAAAACTCAATATTTAAGGAGTTATGGCCATTTTAAAATATCGAGGAATTCATGCTTAAAAAAGTGATCACAAATAATAGCTAAAAACGCTGAAAACTCAATATTTAAGGAGTTATGGCCATTTTAAAATATTGAGGAATTCATGCTTAAAAAAGTGATCACAAATAATAGCTAAAAACGCTGAAAACTCAATATTTAAGGAGTTATGGCCATTTTAAAATATTGAGGAATTCATGCTTAAAAAAGTGATTACAAATAATAGCTAAAAACGCTGCAAAACTCAATATTTAAGGAGTTATGGCCATTTTAAAATATTGAGGAATTCATGCTTAAAAAAGTGATCACAAATAACAGCTAAAAACGCTGAAAGCTCAATATTTAAGGAGTTATGGCCATTTTAAAATATCGAGGAATTCATGCTTAAAAAAGTGATCACAAATAATAGCTAAAAACGCTGAAAACTCAATATTTAAGGAGTTATGGCCATTTAAAATATTGAGGAATTCATGCTTAAAAAAGTGATCACAAATAATAGCTAAAAGCGCTGAAAACTCAATATTTAAGGAGTTATGGCCATTTTAAAATATTGAGGAATTCATGCTTAAAAAAGTGATTACAAATAATAGCTAAAAACGCTGCAAAACTCAATATTTAAGGAGTTATGGCCATTTTAAAATATTGAGGAATTCATGCTTAAAAAAGTGATTACAAATAATAGCTAAAAACGCTGAAAACTCAATATTTAAGGAGTTATGGCCATTTTAAAATATCGAGGAATTCATGCTTAAAAAAGTGATCACAAATAATAGCTAAAAACGCTGAAAACTCAATATTTAAGGAGTTATGGCCATTTTAAAATATCGAGGAATTCATGCTTAAAAAAGTGATCACAAATGATAGCTAAAAGCGCTGAAAACTCAATATTTAAGGAGTTATGGCCATTTTAAAATATCGAGGAATTCATGCTTAAAAAAGTGATCACAAATAATAGCTAAAAACGCTGAAAACTCAATATTTAAGGAGTTATGGCCATTTTAAAATATTGAGGAATTCATGCTTAAAAAAGTGATCACAAATAATAGCTAAAAACGCTGAAAACTCAATATTTAAGGAGTTATGGCCATTTTAAAATATTGAGGAATTCATGCTTAAAAAAGTGATTACAAATAATAGCTAAAAACGCTGCAAAACTCAATATTTAAGGAGTTATGGCCATTTTAAAATATTGAGGAATTCATGCTTAAAAAGTGATCACAAATAACAGCTAAAAACGCTGAAAGCTCAATATTTAAGGAGTTATGGCCATTTTAAAATATCGAGGAATTCATGCTTAAAAAAGTGATCACAAATAATAGCTAAAAACGCTGAAAACTCAATATTTAAGGAGTTATGGCCATTTAAAATATTGAGGAATTCATGCTTAAAAAAGTGATCACAAATAATAGCTAAAAGCGCTGAAAACTCAATATTTAAGGAGTTATGGCCATTTTAAAATATTGAGGAATTCATGCTTAAAAAAGTGATTACAAATAATAGCTAAAAACGCTGCAAAACTCAATATTTAAGGAGTTATGGCCATTTTAAAATATTGAGGAATTCATGCTTAAAAAAGTGATCACAAATAACAGCTAAAAACGCTGAAAGCTCAATATTTAAGGAGTTATGGCCATTTTAAAATATCGAGGAATTCATGCTTAAAAAAGTGATCACAAATAATAGCTAAAAACGCTGAAAACTCAATATTTAAGGAGTTATGGCCATTTTAAAATATTGAGGAATTCATGCTTAAAAAAGTGATCACAAATAATAGCTAAAAACGCTGAAAACTCAATATTTAAGGAGTTATGGCCATTTTAAAATATTGAGCAATTCACGCTTAAAAAAGTGATCACAAATATTAGCTAAAAACGCTGAAAACTCAATATTTAAGAAGTTATGGCCATTTTAAAATATTGAGGAATTCATGCTTAAAAAAGTGATCACAAATAATAGCTAAAAACGCTGAAAACTCAATATTTAAGGAGTTATGGCCATTTTAAAATATTGAGGAATTCATGCTTAAAAAAGTGATCACAAAAAATATCTAAAAACGCTGAAAACTCAATATTTACGGAGTTATGACCACTTCAAAATATTAAGGAATTCATGGTTAAAAAAGTGATCACAAATAATAGCTAAAAACGCTGAAAACTCAATATTTAAGGAGTTATGGCCATTTTAAAACATTTAAGAATTCATGCCTATAAAAGTGATCACAAATAATAGCTAAAAACGCTGAAAACTCAATATTTAAGGAGTTATGGCCATTTTAAAATATTGAGGAATTCATGCTTAAAAAGTGATCACAAATAATAGCTAAAAACGCTGAAAACTCAATATTTAAGGAGTTATGGCCATTTTAAAATATTGAGGAATTCATGCTTAAAAAAGTGATCACAAATAATAGCTAAAAACGCTGAAAACTCAATATTTAAGGAGTTATGGCCATTTTAAAACATTTAAGAATTCATGCCTAAAAAAGTGATCACAAATAATAGCTAAAAACGCTGAAAACTCAATATTTAAGGAGTTATGGCCATTTTAAAATATTTAAGAATTCATGCCTAAAAAGTGATCACAAATAATAGGTAAAAACGCTGAAAACTCAATATTTAAGGAGTTATGGCCATTTTAAAATATTGAGGAATTCATGCTTAAAAAAGTGATCACAAATAATAGCTAAAAACGCTGAAAACTCAATATTTAAGGAGTTATGGCCATTTTAAAATATTGAGGAATTCATGCTTAAAAAAGTGATCACAAATAATAGCTAAAAACGCTGAAAACTCAATATTTAAGGAGTTATGGCCATTTTAAAAAATTGAGGAATTCATGCTTAAAAAGTGATCACAAATAATAGCTAAAAACGCTGAAAACTCAATATTTAAGGAGTTATGGCCATTTTAAAATATTGAGGAATTCATGCTTAAAAAAGTGATCACAAATAATAGCTAAAAACGCTGAAAACTCAATATTTAAGGAGTTATGGCCATTTTAAAACATTTAAGAATTCATGCCTAAAAAAGTGATCACAAATAATAGCTAAAAACGCTGAAAACTCAATATTTAAGGAGTTATGGCCATTTTAAAATATTGAGGAATTCATGCTTAAAAAAGTGATCACAAATATTAGCTAAAAACGCTGAAAACTCAATATTTAAGGAGTTATGGCCATTTTAAAATATTGAGGAATTCATGCTTAAAAAAAGATCACAAATAATAGCTAAAAACGCTGAAAACTCAATATTTAAGGAGTTATGACCACTTCAAAATATTAAGGAATTCATTGTTAAAAAAGTGATCACAAATAATAGCTAAAAACGCTGAAAACTCAATATTTAAGGAGTTATGGCCATTTTAAAGCATTTAAGAATTCACGCCTAAAAAAGTGATCACAAATAATAGCTAAAAACGCTGAAAACTCAATATTTAAGGAGTTATGACCATTTTAGAATATTGAGGAATTCATGCTTAAAAAAAGATCACAAATAATAGCTAAAAACCGTGAAAACTCAATATTTAAGGAGTTATGACCACTTCAAAATATAAAGGAATTCATGGTTAAAAAAGTGATCACAAATAATAGCTAAAAACGCTGAAAACTCAATATTTAAGGAGTTATGGCCATTTTAAAACATTTAAGAATTCATGCCTAAAAAAGTGATCACAAATAATAGCTAAAAACGCTGAAAACTCAATATTTAAGGAGTTGTAGCCATTTTTAAATATTGAGGAATTCATGCTTAAAAAAGTGATCACAAATAATAGCTAAAAACGCTGAAAACTCAATATTTAAGGAGTTATGGCCATTTTAAAATATTGAGGAATTCATGCTTAAAAAAGTGATCACAAATAATAGCTAAAAACCCTGAAAACTCAATATTTAAGGAGTTATGGCCATTTTAAAATATTGAGCAATTCACGTTTAAAAAAGTGATCACAAATAATAGCTAAAAACGCTGAAAACTCAATATTTAAGGAGTTATGGCCATTTTAAAATATTGAGGAATTCATGCTTAAAAAAGTGATCACAAATAATAGCTAAAAACGCTGAAAATTCAATATTTAAGGAGTTATGGCCATTTTAAAATATTGAGCAATTCACGCTTAAAAAGTGATCACAAATAATAGCTAAAAACGCTGAAAACTCAATATTTAAGGAGTTATGGCCATTTTAAAATATTGAGGAATTCATGCTTAAAAAAGTGATCACAAATAATAGCTAAAAACCCTGAAAACTCAATATTTAAGGAGTTATGGCCATTTTAAAATATTGAGGAATTCATGCTTAAAAAAGTGATCACAAATAATAGCTAAAAACGCTGAAAACTCAATATTTAAGGAGTTATAACCACTTCAAAATATTAAGGAATTCATGGTTAAAAAAGTGATCACAAATATTAAGGAGTTATGGCTATTTTAAAATATTGAGGAATTCATGCTTAAAAAAGTGATCACAAATATTAGCTAAAAACGCTGAAAACTCAATATTTAAGGAGTTATGGCCATTTTAAAATATTGAGGAATTCATGCTTAAAAAAAGATCACAAATAATAGCTAAGAACGCTGAAAACTCAATATTTAAGGAGTTATGACCACTTCAAAATATTAAGGAATTCATGGTTAAAAAAGTGATCACAAATATTACGGAGTTATGGCCATTTTAAAATATTGAGGAATTCATGCTTAAAAAAGTGATCACAAATATTAGCTAAAAACGCTGAAAACTCAATATTTAAGGAGTTATGGCCATTTTAAAATATTGAGGAATTCATGCTTAAAAAAAGATCACAAATAATAGCTAAAAACCCTGAAAACTCAATATTTAAGGAGTTATGACCACTTCAAAATATTAAGGAATTCATGGTTAAAAAAGTGATCACAAATATTAAGGAGTTATGGCCATTTTAAAATATTGAGGAATTCATGCTTAAAAAAGTGATCACAAATATTAGCTTAAAACGCTGAAAACTCAATATTTAAGGAGTTATGGACATTTTAAAATATTGAGGAATTCATGCTTAAAAAGAGATCACAAATAATAGCTAAAAGCCCTGAAAACTCAATATTTAAGGAGTTATGACCACTTCAAAATATTAAGGAATTCATTGTTAAAAAAGTGATCACAAATAATAGCTAAAAACGCTGAAAACTCAATATTTAAGGAGTTATGGCAATTTTAAAACATTGAGGAATTCATGCTTAAAAAAGTGATCACAAATAATAGCTAAAACGCTGAAAACTCAATATTTAAGGAATTATGACCATTTTAAAATATTGAGGAATTCATGCTTAAAAATGTGATCACAAATATAGCTAAAAACGCCGTAAACTCAATATTTAAGGAGTTATGGTCAATTTAAAATATTGAGGAATTCATGCTTAAACAAGTGATCACAAATAATAGCTAAAAACGCTGAAAACTCAATATTTAAGGAGTTATGACCATTTTAAAATATTGAGGAATTCATGCCTTAAAAAGTGATCACAAATAATAGCTAAAAACGCTGAAAACTCAATATTTAAGGAGTTAGGACCATTTTAAAATATTGAGGAATTCATGCTTACAAAAGTGATCACAAATAATAGCTAAAAAACGCTGAAAACTCAATATTTAAGAAGTTGTGGCCATTTTAAAATATTGAGGAATTCATGCTTAAAAAAGTGATCACAAATAACAGCTAAAAACGCTGAAAACTCAACATTTAAGGAGTTATGGCCATTTTAAAATATTGAGGAATTCATGCTTAAAAAAGTGATCACAAATAATAGGTAAAAACGCTGAAAACTCAATATTTAAGGAGTTATGGCCATTTTAAAATATTTAAGAATTCATGCTGAAAAAACTGATCACAAATAATAGCTAAAAACGCTGAAAACTCAATATTTAAGGAGTTATGACCACTTCAAAATATTAAGGAATTCATTGTTAAAAAAGTGATCACAAATAATAGCTAAAAACGCTGAAAACTCAATATTTAAGGAGTTATGGCAATTTTAAAACATTGAGGAATTCATGCTTAAAAATGTGATCACAAATATAGCTAAAAACGCTGAAAACACAATATTTAAGGGGTTATGGCCTTTTTAAAATATTGAGGAATTCATGCTTAAAAAAGTGATCACAAATAATAGCTAAAAACGCTGAAAACTCAATATTTAAGGAGTTATGACCATTTTAAAATATTGAGGAATTCATGCTTAAAAAAGTGGTCACAAATAATAGCTAAAAAACACTGAAAACTCAATATTTAAGGAGTTATGGCCATTTTAAAATATTGAGGAATTCATGCTTAAAAAGAGATCACAAATAATAGCTAAAAGCCCTGAAAACTCAATATTTAAGGAGTTATGACCACTTCAAAATATTAAGGAATTCATTGTTAAAAAAGTGATCACAAATAATAGCTAAAACGCTGAAAACTCAATATTTAAGGAATTATGACCATTTTAAAATATTGAGGAATTCATGCTTAAAAATGTGATCACAAATATAGCTAAAACCGCCGTAAACTCAATATTTAAGGAGTTATGGTCAATTTAAAATATTGAGGAATTCATGCTTAAACAAGTGATCACAAATAATAGCTAAAAACGCTGAAAACTCAATATTTAAGGAATTATGGCCATTTTAAAATATTGAGGAATTCATGCTTAAAAAAGTGATCACAAAAAATAGCTAAGAACGCTGAAAACTCAATATTTAAGGAGTTATGGTCAATTTAAAATATTGAGGAATTCATGCTTAAAAAAGTGATCACAAATAATAGCTAAAAACGCTGAAAACTCAATATTTAAGGAGTTATGGCCATTTTAAAATATTGAGGAATTCATGTTTAAAAACGTGATCACAAATAATAGCTAAAAACGCTGAAAACTCAAGATTTAAGGAGTTATGGCCATTTTAATCTATTGAGGAATTCATGCTTAAAAAAGTGATCACAAATAACAGCTAAAAGCGCTGAAAACTCAATATTTGAGGAGTTATGGCAATTTTAGAATATTGAGGAATTCATGCTTAAAAAAGTGATCACAAATAATATCTAAAAACGCTGAAAACTCAATATTTAGGGAGTTATGGCCATTTTAAAATATTGAGGAATTCACGCTTAAAAAAGTGATCACATATAATAGCTAAAAACGCTGTAAACTCAATATTTAATGAGTTATGGCCATTTTAAAATATTGAGGAAATCATGCTTAAAAAAGTGATCACAAATAATAGCTAAAAACGCTGAAAACTCAATATTTAAGGAGTTATGGCCATTTTAAAATATTGAGGAATTCATGCTTAAAAAAGTGATCACAAATAATAGCTAAAAACGCTGAATACTCAATATTTAATGAGTTATGGCCATTTTAAAATATTGAGGAAATCATGCTTAAAAAAGTGATCACAAATAACAGCTAAAAACGCTGAAAACTCAATATTTAAGGAGTTATGGCCATTTTAAAATATTGAGGAATTCATGCTTAAAAAAGTGATCACAAATAATAGCTAAAAACGCTGAATACTCAATATTTAATGAGTTATGGCCATTTTAAAATATTGAGGAAATCATGCTTAAAAAAGTGATCACAAATAATAGCTAAAAACGCTGAAAACTCAATATTTAAGGAGTTATGGCCATTTTAAAATATTGAGGAATTCATGCTTAAAAAAGTGATCACAAATAATAGCTAAAAACGCTGAATACTCAATATTTAATGAGTTATGGCCATTTTAAAATATTGAGGAAATCATGCTTAAAAAAGTGATCACAAATAATAGCTAAAAACGCTGAAAACTCAATATTTAAGGAGTTATGGCCATTTTAAAATATTGAGGAATTCATGCTTAAAAAAGTGATCACAAATAATAGCTAAAAACGCTGAATACTCAATATTTAATGAGTTATGGCCATTTTAAAATATTGAGGAAATCATGCTTAAAAAAGTGATCACAAATAACAGCTAAAAACGCTGAAAACTCAATATTTAAGGAGTTATGGCCATTCATGATTAAAAAAGTGATCACAAATAATAGCTAAAAACCCTGAAAACTCAATATTTCAGGAATTATGGCCATTTTAAAATATTGAGGAGTTCATGCTTAAAAACGTGATCACAAATAATAGCTAAAAACGCTGAAAACTCAATATTTAAGGAGTTATGGCCCTTTTAAAATATTTAAGAATTCATGCTTAAAGAAGTGATCACAAATAATAGCTAAAAACGCTGAAAACTCAATATTTAAGGAGTTATGGCCATTCATGATTAAAAAAGTGATCACAAATAATAGCTAAAAACCCTGAAAACTCAATATTTCAGGAATTATGGCAATTTTAAAATATTGAGGAGTTCATGCTTAAAAACGTGATCACAAATAATAGCTAAAAACGCTGAAAACTCAATATTTAAGGAGTTATGGCCCTTTTAAAATATTGAGGAATTCATGCTTAAAAAAAGTGATCACAAATAATAGCTAAAAACGCTGAAAACTCAATATTTAAGGAGTTATGGCCATTTTAAAATATTGAGGAATTCATGCTTAAAAAAGTGATCACAAATAATAGCTAAAAACGCTGAAAACTCAATATTTAAGGAGTTATGGCCATTTTAAAATATTGAGGAATTCATGCTTAAAAAAGTGATCACAAATAATAGCTAAAAACGCTGAAAACTCAATATTTAAGGAGTTATGGCCATTTTAAAATATTGAGGAATTCATGCTTAAAAAAGTGATCACAAATAATAGCTAAAAACGCTGAAAACTCAATATTTAAGGAGTTATTGCCATTTTAAAATATTGAGGAATTCATTCTTAAAAAAGAGATCACAAATAATAGCTAAAAACGCTCAAAACTCAATATTTAAGGAGTTATGGCCATTTCAAAATATTGAGGAATTCATGCTTAAAAAAGTGATCACAAATAATAGCTAAAAACGCTGAAAACTCAATATTTAAGGAGTTATGGCCATTTTTGAAAAATATTGAGGAAATCATGCTTATAAAAGTGATCACAAATAATAGCTAAAAACGCTGAAAACTCAATATTTAAGGAGTTATGGCCATTTTAAAATATCGAGGAATTCATGCTTAAAAAAGTGATCACAAATAATAGCTAAAAACGCTGAAAACTCAATATTTAAGGAGTTATGGCCATTTTAAAATATTGAGGAATTCATGCTTAAAAAAGTGATCACAAATAATAGCTAAAAACGCTGAAAACTCAATATTTAAGGAGTTATGGCCATTTTAAAATATTGAGGAATTCATGCTTAAAAAAAAGTGATCACAAATAATAGCTAAAAACGCTGAAAACTCAATATTTAAGGAGTTATGGCTATTTTAAAATATTGAGGAATTCATGCTTAAAAAAAAGTGATCACAAATAATAGCTAAAAACGCTGAAAACTCAATATTTAAGGAGTTATGGCCATTTTAAAATATTTAAGAATTGTTTACCCCTAATGTGTACATAAATAGAACAAAAGTCTCATGTAAACCGATTAAAGAGTCTTTCCGCTAAATCCTCTATGTTGTCATAGGAAAAACGTTTTTCACTTTGTCAAACTTTTAACACCCACCATGAACTCTAGTTGTGTCTCTCTATTACGCTGATTAATTAACGCAGTCAAATGCCAATGTCAGTGTCACATCTATCTGTACGTATGTACATCCACACACATACAAACGCATCAATATAGCTGTTAGTTGAAAAATTTATTGATAAATAACTGATGAAAAAACTGAAGACAATTTATATAGATACGTGCGTGGGTGAATGGAATCAAAACGTATGTGTGTGTGTGTGTTACACACAAACACAGCAGCATTCGAATATATGCGCTAATATGTGTTTGTCAAAACAGAAAAATATTTTTATTGAAAACCGCACAACAGGGACAAATTGGAATGGATTGTGTGACAAAAATGTCAAGGTTAATTATTAGTTGATTAAATAACTTGTTTTTCATATTTTGACATATTCACTGACACAAACACACACACACATGGGAGGTTATTGGGATGTGTGTAGGTTACAATGTTTGGATTTAGTTGACATGAAATCAATGAAATTGTTATGTAAATAAGGCAAAGGACGTTGAATTTGGACAGTCCAATCGTTCGCAGTGAAAAATATTGAAATATTTAAAATATGTGGAAGTGGACTTTCGGTTGTTTAATGAAAATGGGATAATTTATATTTACTAATAACAAAAAAAACCTTTAAGTTCGGCCAGGCTGAACCTTCAATACCCTCCACCCGTTGGTAAAAAAGGTGTTTAAATTAAAGTATTTGAATGCAAATTTTTTCCACTTTAAACTGCAACTACCGGTGACAGTGATTGAAGATCGCTCCACCGGGTGAGATGAAAAAACTGCTATCATTTCTAAGCCACTCGTCCGACAGCTGTTAAAATTATTCCAGTGACAGCTCATTATATTGGTCACCATCGTACAAAAACATTTTGGTGAGAATTTTCCAAAAAACAAAAATGATGGAATTCAAGCGTGATAGTGTGATTTCTTTATATTTGGCTGGAAAACCACAAGTGGCTATCGTTAGAGCACTCCAGCATCTCTCTTTTGTGTCTCGTACGATGGCTCGTACGATGGCTTGTACGATCGCTCGTTACCGTGATACTGGTAGCATAGCCCAACGTCAATGAAGTGAACGGAAGAAACATTTACATCAGCAGAAATGGTTCGAAAAGTAAAGAAACCCGCGTCGCAGTGGCCGAAAAATGGCTCGTGAGCTGAACATATCGCAATATTCCATTCGGCAAATATTGAAAAATGAGCTCGGGGTAAGGCCATTGAAATTCCAAAAAGTGCAAGAACTTCAACCGCAACAGAAAGAAAATAGACTCAAAAGATCTAAAGAGTTGCTTCGCTTGGCCGAAAGTGGTGAACTGCCGAATTGGGGTTTCTCCGATGAGAAAACATTCGTTGTCCGGCAGTTTGTAAACAAACAAAATAATCCTGTTTACTCGCCAAAGAGGTCAGTTGAAAATATGAACCTTCGGTTGGCCACCAAAACTGAAGCGCCGGCCATTGTGATGGTGTGAGCCGCCATAACAGCCGATGGTCACTTTCCGGACAATCCACGGTCATCAGAATAAATGCCGAATATTATCGCGAAAATATTCTGGTGGGTGTATTAAAGGCTTAGGCATGCAAACATTTTGACCGCAGACGTTGGACATTCCAACAAGACTCAGCACCATCGCGCTCTACATGCGCCACCCAAGAATGGTTATAAAATGAGGTTCCTCGCTTCATTTCCAGCGCACAATGGCCACAAAAATCTCCGGATACCAATCCGTTGGACTTTTGTGTATGGAGTATTTTGGAAAACAAGGTTGGCACTAAAAAAATACCAAAGTGTCGATCACCTGTAGCAAGCGCTTCGCCGGGAATGGCGAATGGCCGCAGAGCAACATTCGGGCAGCGTGTGACGGTTTCATTGGCCGTTTGAAGGCCATAATTCGTGTCAAAGGTGACCAATTCGAACAAATCTAAACTTATTCTAAAATTTGATGCTATTTCCGACATGTTTTGCTTTCATTCAATAACGTTTAAAAAAAATGTAAAAATTATAGTCCAAACTTGGTACACCATAATATTATTTTTAAAAATAGATCAAATTCGGATATGGGCAACATCTGTCCACTCCTTCTGGTACCTCCCCATTTTCAAAGGAAATAATTTACGTCATTAATCAAGAAAGCATCCTCCAATTTTGTTCAAACTTTACAAAAACTAATATTTTTGTCAATGCTACATCAGGTGCCTAAAGGGACAATATCAGGTAACTCCACCAATAACCTTCCCCGCAGATGGTCAAAATTTGGATTAATTATAACCCTTATAAAATGTGAAACAACATAAGATCTGGAGTGAAGACAGAATATATCGGACCGCTCCATGTAGTACATCCCTCACAAAGGGTCAACATTTGGAATAATTATATCTCTCATAACATTCGAAATAAGCATCAGATTCTCTTCAAATTTCACATATCTCAATATTTCTATCAACACAAAACCAGGTGTGAAGATGAAATATTTCGGATCACTCCTCGTGGTACTTTCCCCACAACGGGCCAAAATTTTGACTAAGTATGTCTGCATGTATGTATGCCAAATAAGCATCAGATTCTCTTCGAATTTAATGTACCCCAATATTTTTATTAAGGCAAGTTCCGCTGTGAGAATTATAGATATCGGCCTACCCCTTCTGCTAACTCTCCCACAAAAGTTCACGGTGTTCTCATAATGTGCGGAACTCCAGATTACTCCCAAGAAATAGTCATACATAGATGTCTGGTTTTCTTCAAATTTTGGACATTCACATATTATTATCAGTATTAGATGATGTGGAATGCATTGATGATATATATCTGGTACTTCACATAAATTTCAATATTTTCCAAAAAAATATCAAATGTCTCATATAAAGTGAAGAAAGTAGTCGCTATATTCCATTCATATGTGAGAGTTTGATCAGATGATAAGTGAATAATATTGGTCCACTCCTTCGGTATCTTCTCCATAAGGGATCTACATTTTCAATAAACATAATGTAAGTCAAAACATATTATAATAAACTGACAGTGGCTGAGGGCATACATCTACAGACAGAACCGACTGATACTTTTTAACTACTTAAAGCTTTAAATTAGCTTCTACCATAGGTGTATTAAAATAAACACTGAACATAGCCCTTGACTTAGCATTTATAAAAGTTTGCAAAATTATACTAACTTTTGGCGTTCACTTTTAACATGGTGCAGACCCTTTTTTCAATTCTCCAACATATACCATCTTCCCACCAATTCAGCTCACAGCTCATATCCGGCATAAACAAACCATGGCAACAATGATGATATTAGCATTCCCTCAATAACAGCAGCGACCCAGACAGCAACACCTTCTCTACCTACCTTCACAACGACAGGAACAACATCATCCTCGAAACGGAGACGGAGATCAAAAAGTTTTCTCCAACCTTCTGACATCAAAAGCAAACAGAAAACAAAAAGAAGCAACAACAACAACAGCAACAAGAAGAAATAATATGAAACAACACGAAAACATTTTATATTGTAAAAGTCTCGTTGATTTTATGCTACAGGTATGACAGAATGTGGCTATACACAAACATCTCAATAAATATACAAATAATATCCGATGAAGAAGGTTTTCGGTTTATGATAGGTAAATAAGGGCGCAAATATTGGCGATGTGGGTGGGCATGCTTTGGTGTCCAATATGTATTGGAATGTTATTTTGAACAAATATTAGTAAAGTATTTTTTTTATTCAATAGAATTATTTTCTATTTTTATAAATAAGAGACAGGGACTAGGGATCTTGATATGTAAAAACTATGATATGTTTAACCTAACCTGTTTGAATTTCTAAAATATATGTTTAAAAAGTTTTCCAATAAAAGGGAATAATTTTCTCTTAAGAGAGCAAATAAAAATCAGCTAAGTTCGGTCAGGAGTAACTTTAAATATCCCCCACCATTTGGAAAGAACTTGAAAAAATTAAAAGCGAAATCCGTCGAATACTAAAATACCGCTCCAATGAAAACCGTTATATGTGGGCTATACGAAAGCGTGGACCTGCAAAACTAATTTTTCATGAGTTGTAGTACCCACATGGAACTTCAAATACAAAATAATGTTTCAAAAATCATGAAACTAGCGAATATTGGGAGGTACCTTTATATGGGCGCTATACGAAAACGTGGACATACATTGCCCATTTATGAACTTAACCTGCCTACAGGCAAAATATACTCGTATGCAAAATTTTAGCATTATATCTCAAATCGTTCAAAAGATAGCGGATTACAACAGGCAGTCAGACTGACATCGCTAAATCGAATTATTATCGCAAATTGTACTGTTATGGGGTATTAAATGACCCAACCCGCCCAACTATTGCTTTAAACTTAAAAATTTGATATGAGAATGATACCTATGAATATATACATTTTTATGTCCTCAGCCATATGGCTAGAGAGGGTATAAATCCTTTGATCCGGTTCGCGACATTTGGAGTCGATCTAGCGATGTCCGTCCGTCCCCCTGTCTGTCTAGCTGGTGCGCACGAAAACTCTCGAAGGGAGTACCCGATTTAGTCTAAACTTGGTACATAGAAATATTATTATCAAACTTAGATCTAGTTTGGAGATAGTTAATATCGAAAAGATTGAAAATTTCACAAAAATATTTTACTGCACAGAAAGAGATAGGATAGGATCCGATTTTGCTCCAACTTTGCATAATATTTGCTTCAGTACTAGGTCAACTGAGAAAATGGACAATATCGGTCCACTCCATCAAGTACCCTACAAAGGGTCAACATTTTGAATAATTATAACTCATATAAAATGTGATATAATAGTCCGATTGTCGTCAAATAACACACATCACAATATTTTTATTAACCAAATATGGAATATATCGGTTTACTCCTTCTGGTACCTCCCACACAAAGTGTCAAAATTCTGAATATCCATGAAGCTCATAAAACCCGAAATTAACATCCGATTTCATTCGGATTTGGCACATCTCAATACTATATCAACATAAGATAAGTTTTAAAGATTGTGGACATCGGAACATTCCTACTGTTACCTTCCTCACATACGGTTTATGCAGCAAAGCATCTAACTCTCTTCAAATTCCACACATGAAGATGATATATATACAGGGTGAGAAAAAAACCGCAACAAAGTCGAAAGCCATAATTTTTAATTTTTTTTTTTTAATTTTAGTAAATGAAAGCTAAAAACGTCGGAAATAGCATCAAATTTTAGAATAAGTTTAGATTTGTCCGAATTGGTCACATTTGGCACGAATTATGGTTTTCAAACGGCCAATGAATCCGTCACACGCTGCTCGAATGTTGCTCTGCGGTGTTTTGGCCCATTACCGGCGAAGTGCTTGCTTCAGGTGATCGACACTTTGGTATTTTTTAGTGTCAACCATGCTTTCCAAAATACTCCAGACACAATAGTCCAACGGATTGGTATCCGGAGATTTTGGTGGCCATTGTGCGCTGGAAATGAAGCGAGGAACCTCATTTTGTAACCATACTTGGGTGGCGCGCGCTGAGTGCGATGGTGCTGAGTCCTGTTGGAATGTTCAAGGTCTGCGGCCAAAATGTTTGCGTGCCCAAGGCTTTAATACACCTTCTAAAATATTTTCCCGATAATATTCGGCATTTATTCTGATGCCACGGTCGATTAATACGAGCGGAGAGCAACCATCGGCTGTTATGGCGTCCCACACCATTACCATGGCCGGTGCTTGAATTCTGGTGGCAAACCGAAGGTGCACATTTTCAGCTGACCTCTTTGGGAAGTAAACACGATCATTTTGTTTGTTTACAAACTGCTGGACAACGAATGTTTCCTCATCAGAGAAAACCAAATTCGGCAGTTCAACACTTTCAGCCAAGCGAAGCAACTCTTTAGCTCTTTTAAGTCTATTTTCTTTCTGTTGCGGTGTAAATTCCTGCATTTTTTGGAATTTCAATGGCTTTACGCCGAGCTCATTTTTTCAATATTTGCCGAATGGAATATTGCGATATGTTCAGCTCACGAGCCATTTTCGGCCACTGCGACGCGGGTTTCGATCAAGTCGCGTCTTTACTTTTCGAACGATTCTACTGATGTTGCTGTTTTCTTCCATCCACTTACTTGAGCTAGTCGGGCTACACTACCAGTATCACGGTAACGAGCGATGGCACGAGACACAAAAGATTTATTTACATTTAAATGCTGGAAATGCTGGAGTGCTCGAAAAATGGCTCGTGAGCTGAACATATCGCAATATTCCATTCGGCAAATATTGAAAAATGAGCTCGGGGTAAGGCCATTGAAATTCCAAAAAGTGCAAGAACTTCAACCGCAACAGAAAGAAAATAGACTCAAAAGATCTAAAGAGTTGCTTCGCTTGGCCGAAAGTGGTGAACTGCCGAATTGGGGTTTCTCCGATGAGAAAACATTCGTTGTCCGGCAGTTTGTAAACAAACAAAATAATCCTGTTTACTCGCCAAAGAGGTCAGTTGAAAATATGAACCTTCGGTTGGCCACCAAAACTGAAGCGCCGGCCATTGTGATGGTGTGAGCCGCCATAACAGCCGATGGTCACTTTCCGGACAATCCACGGTCATCAGAATAAATGCCGAATATTATCGCGAAAATATTCTGGTGGGTGTATTAAAGGCTTAGGCATGCAAACATTTTGACCGCAGACGTTGGACATTCCAACAAGACTCAGCACCATCGCGCTCTACATGCGCCACCCAAGAATGGTTATAAAATGAGGTTCCTCGCTTCATTTCCAGCGCACAATGGCCACAAAAATCTCCGGATACCAATCCGTTGGACTTTTGTGTATGGAGTATTTTGGAAAACAAGGTTGGCACTAAAAAAATACCAAAGTGTCGATCACCTGTAGCAAGCGCTTCGCCGGGAATGGCGAATGGCCGCAGAGCAACATTCGGGCAGCGTGTGACGGTTTCATTGGCCGTTTGAAGGCCATAATTCGTGTCAAAGGTGACCAATTCGAACAAATCTAAACTTATTCTAAAATTTGATGCTATTTCCGACATGTTTTGCTTTCATTCAATAACGTTTAAAAAAAATGTAAAAATTATAGTCCAAACTTGGTACACCATAATATTATTTTTAAAAATAGATCAAATTCGGATATGGGCAACATCTGTCCACTCCTTCTGGTACCTCCCCATTTTCAAAGGAAATAATTTACGTCATTAATCAAGAAAGCATCCTCCAATTTTGTTCAAACTTTACAAAAACTAATATTTTTGTCAATGCTACATCAGGTGCCTAAAGGGACAATATCAGGTAACTCCACCAATAACCTTCCCCGCAGATGGTCAAAATTTGGATTAATTATAACCCTTATAAAATGTGAAACAACATAAGATCTGGAGTGAAGACAGAATATATCGGACCGCTCCATGTAGTACATCCCTCACAAAGGGTCAACATTTGGAATAATTATATCTCTCATAACATTCGAAATAAGCATCAGATTCTCTTCAAATTTCACATATCTCAATATTTCTATCAACACAAAACCAGGTGTGAAGATGAAATATTTCGGATCACTCCTCGTGGTACTTTCCCCACAACGGGCCAAAATTTTGACTAAGTATGTCTGCATGTATGTATGCCAAATAAGCATCAGATTCTCTTCGAATTTAATGTACCCCAATATTTTTATTAAGGCAAGTTCCGCTGTGAGAATTATAGATATCGGCCTACCCCTTCTGCTAACTCTCCCACAAAAGTTCACGGTGTTCTCATAATGTGCGGAACTCCAGATTACTCCCAAGAAATAGTCATACATAGATGTCTGGTTTTCTTCAAATTTTGGACATTCACATATTATTATCAGTATTAGATGATGTGGAATGCATTGATGATATATATCTGGTACTTCACATAAATTTCAATATTTTCCAAAAAAATATCAAATGTCTCATATAAAGTGAAGAAAGTAGTCGCTATATTCCATTCATATGTGAGAGTTTGATCAGATGATAAGTGAATAATATTGGTCCACTCCTTCGGTATCTTCTCCATAAGGGATCTACATTTTCAATAAACATAATGTAAGTCAAAACATATTATAATAAACTGACAGTGGCTGAGGGCATACATCTACAGACAGAACCGACTGATACTTTTTAACTACTTAAAGCTTTAAATTAGCTTCTACCATAGGTGTATTAAAATAAACACTGAACATAGCCCTTGACTTAGCATTTATAAAAGTTTGCAAAATTATACTAACTTTTGGCGTTCACTTTTAACATGGTGCAGACCCTTTTTTCAATTCTCCAACATATACCATCTTCCCACCAATTCAGCTCACAGCTCATATCCGGCATAAACAAACCATGGCAACAATGATGATATTAGCATTCCCTCAATAACAGCAGCGACCCAGACAGCAACACCTTCTCTACCTACCTTCACAACGACAGGAACAACATCATCCTCGAAACGGAGACGGAGATCAAAAAGTTTTCTCCAACCTTCTGACATCAAAAGCAAACAGAAAACAAAAAGAAGCAACAACAACAACAGCAACAAGAAGAAATAATATGAAACAACACGAAAACATTTTATATTGTAAAAGTCTCGTTGATTTTATGCTACAGGTATGACAGAATGTGGCTATACACAAACATCTCAATAAATATACAAATAATATCCGATGAAGAAGGTTTTCGGTTTATGATAGGTAAATAAGGGCGCAAATATTGGCGATGTGGGTGGGCATGCTTTGGTGTCCAATATGTATTGGAATGTTATTTTGAACAAATATTAGTAAAGTATTTTTTTTATTCAATAGAATTATTTTCTATTTTTATAAATAAGAGACAGGGACTAGGGATCTTGATATGTAAAAACTATGATATGTTTAACCTAACCTGTTTGAATTTCTAAAATATATGTTTAAAAAGTTTTCCAATAAAAGGGAATAATTTTCTCTTAAGAGAGCAAATAAAAATCAGCTAAGTTCGGTCAGGAGTAACTTTAAATATCCCCCACCATTTGGAAAGAACTTGAAAAAATTAAAAGCGAAATCCGTCGAATACTAAAATACCGCTCCAATGAAAACCGTTATATGTGGGCTATACGAAAGCGTGGACCTGCAAAACTAATTTTTCATGAGTTGTAGTACCCACATGGAACTTCAAATACAAAATAATGTTTCAAAAATCATGAAACTAGCGAATATTGGGAGGTACCTTTATATGGGCGCTATACGAAAACGTGGACATACATTGCCCATTTATGAACTTAACCTGCCTACAGGCAAAATATACTCGTATGCAAAATTTTAGCATTATATCTCAAATCGTTCAAAAGATAGCGGATTACAACAGGCAGTCAGACTGACATCGCTAAATCGAATTATTATCGCAAATTGTACTGTTATGGGGTATTAAATGACCCAACCCGCCCAACTATTGCTTTAAACTTAAAAATTTGATATGAGAATGATACCTATGAATATATACATTTTTATGTCCTCAGCCATATGGCTAGAGAGGGTATAAATCCTTTGATCCGGTTCGCGACATTTGGAGTCGATCTAGCGATGTCCGTCCGTCCCCCTGTCTGTCTAGCTGGTGCGCACGAAAACTCTCGAAGGGAGTACCCGATTTAGTCTAAACTTGGTACATAGAAATATTATTATCAAACTTAGATCTAGTTTGGAGATAGTTAATATCGAAAAGATTGAAAATTTCACAAAAATATTTTACTGCACAGAAAGAGATAGGATAGGATCCGATTTTGCTCCAACTTTGCATAATATTTGCTTCAGTACTAGGTCAACTGAGAAAATGGACAATATCGGTCCACTCCATCAAGTACCCTACAAAGGGTCAACATTTTGAATAATTATAACTCATATAAAATGTGATATAATAGTCCGATTGTCGTCAAATAACACACATCACAATATTTTTATTAACCAAATATGGAATATATCGGTTTACTCCTTCTGGTACCTCCCACACAAAGTGTCAAAATTCTGAATATCCATGAAGCTCATAAAACCCGAAATTAACATCCGATTTCATTCGGATTTGGCACATCTCAATACTATATCAACATAAGATAAGTTTTAAAGATTGTGGACATCGGAACATTCCTACTGTTACCTTCCTCACATACGGTTTATGCAGCAAAGCATCTAACTCTCTTCAAATTCCACACATGAAGATGATATATATACAGGGTGAGAAAAAAACCGCAACAAAGTCGAAAGCCATAATTTTTAATTTTTTTTTTTTAATTTTAGTAAATGAAAGCTAAAAACGTCGGAAATAGCATCAAATTTTAGAATAAGTTTAGATTTGTCCGAATTGGTCACATTTGGCACGAATTATGGTTTTCAAACGGCCAATGAATCCGTCACACGCTGCTCGAATGTTGCTCTGCGGTGTTTTGGCCCATTACCGGCGAAGTGCTTGCTTCAGGTGATCGACACTTTGGTATTTTTTAGTGTCAACCATGCTTTCCAAAATACTCCAGACACAATAGTCCAACGGATTGGTATCCGGAGATTTTGGTGGCCATTGTGCGCTGGAAATGAAGCGAGGAACCTCATTTTGTAACCATACTTGGGTGGCGCGCGCTGAGTGCGATGGTGCTGAGTCCTGTTGGAATGTTCAAGGTCTGCGGCCAAAATGTTTGCGTGCCCAAGGCTTTAATACACCTTCTAAAATATTTTCCCGATAATATTCGGCATTTATTCTGATGCCACGGTCGATTAATACGAGCGGAGAGCAACCATCGGCTGTTATGGCGTCCCACACCATTACCATGGCCGGTGCTTGAATTCTGGTGGCAAACCGAAGGTGCACATTTTCAGCTGACCTCTTTGGGAAGTAAACACGATCATTTTGTTTGTTTACAAACTGCTGGACAACGAATGTTTCCTCATCAGAGAAAACCAAATTCGGCAGTTCAACACTTTCAGCCAAGCGAAGCAACTCTTTAGCTCTTTTAAGTCTATTTTCTTTCTGTTGCGGTGTAAATTCCTGCATTTTTTGGAATTTCAATGGCTTTACGCCGAGCTCATTTTTTCAATATTTGCCGAATGGAATATTGCGATATGTTCAGCTCACGAGCCATTTTCGGCCACTGCGACGCGGGTTTCGATCAAGTCGCGTCTTTACTTTTCGAACGATTCTACTGATGTTGCTGTTTTCTTCCATCCACTTACTTGAGCTAGTCGGGCTACACTACCAGTATCACGGTAACGAGCGATGGCACGAGACACAAAAGATTTATTTACATTTAAATGCTGGAAATGCTGGAGTGCTCTAATGCCACATAAAGCCACTTTTGGTTTTCCAGCCAAATATAAAGAAATCACACTATCACGCTAGAATTCCATCACGAATAACTTTTTTTTTTGGAAAATTCTCACCAAAATGCTTAAACAATATAATAAGTTGTCACTGGAATAATTTTAACAACTGGCGAACGAGTGGCTTAGAAATGACAGCAGTCTGAAGTTGGTTGCAGTTTTTTCATATCACCCTGTATTTGCGAACTCCTTCTGATACCTTACCCACAAGGGGTCACAATTTTCAATACCCTCTGTCATAATTTGCGAAACGAGACAGTGATTCTTTATAACTTGCTACTTCTAAATATTTCTTTCAACCAGAAACCTGAGAGTAATATGGAATTTATGATTTCGCCTAAAGTTGGATATAAATGTGCGATATTCTTGTAGTTTTGCCCACACCAATATTTTTATCTGTATTAGACGAAGTATGAGAATGAAATACTTCCTTCGACTATATCTGCCACCTCCCGCACATTTTAAAAATTTCTAAAACGATCACATTTCTCATATAAAGTGAAGGAAATGTAGTCGATATAGTCCAAACCTGGTGCGTTACAATATTTATATCGTATTTATTTAGATCCGATAAAAAATGGACAATATTGACCAATTCCCTTAGAACCCACTCCATAGAGGGTCAAGAGTTTGAATAATCATAAATATATTTAAATAATCGAACATTGGCTGAGGGTATACGTCTATCGGAAGAACCGACTGATACCTTTTAACTTGTTTTACCAATATTAGATGAAGTATGAAAATGAAATACTTCGGTCGACTATACCTGGAACCTCGGATATATTTTAACATTTTCTAAAAATTATCACATATCTCATAGTCCAAACCTGGCACGTCGCAATATTTATATCATTTTTATTTAGGTCCGATAGGAAATGGTCAATATTGGTCCATTCTTTCGGAACCTACGCCAAAGATTGCCAACAATTCGAATAATCATAACAAAGGTCAAAATATATTTTAATCATCGAACATTGGCTGACGGTATACATCTGTCGGCAAACCCCACTGATATTTTTTAACTTGTTATCTTACTATTAAATATTTATTTTTATTTTGAAACCTCTCGGGAGCTTCGAAAGCTTAAAAATCGAAATGATAAAGCTTTACATTTGACTCTTACATGATTTGTAAACTAGCCTCTTGGCTATAACAAAATCACACAGTACTATACACTTAATGATAAACTCATGAGTTCCCACAGATAGATCTTCAATTCCGCCCTACTCAAATCTATTTTAAATATATATTTTCCTGGTCGGTACTAAAATCATTTATTTTACATTTGAGAGAAAGCCAGAGACATTGTGTTGGCTTTTCCTCTTCTTAACAAATACCTACAGAGAAACCTAAGCAACGAATCATCAGGACCCCCCACGATGTTATTTCGTGGCAGTCAAAGTGGATGCCAATGGTTACGACTTTATTATAAACTTTATTTAACAAGAACAACAGTAGCAGCAGAAGCAACAACAAAATATAACTGGTATGGCAAACTACGTACACTTCGACATCCAAAGTGGAAAAATCTGCCATTAGTATTTGTAGGTATGTATGGGTGTGCGTGTTTTTTTTTTTTTTTTTTCATTTTATTTGTCTTTTCCCTTCTTAATGGAAAGAAAAAGAGAGCGAAACAAGTATCATAACATAATTGTCAATACAGATTTTATTATATTGAATTTTCCAAGAAATTGTGTGTTTCTTTTAAACAATCATCGGCATTTTCAAGTATTTATACGAAATGAATTTCTCATGGCCAATTGCAGGGTATTAAACGAATAACAAAATATTGAGAATGGATGAGTAGGGAATTTTCATGTTAACAATTTCATTTGTTGTAGTTGTTACAGCAGTTTGTCCAACAGAATAATTTCGGAGAATTGAAAAATTATGTTGTAATTAATAAGTCCGAGAAATGTAGGGAAAATTTGAGTTTAAATATTTATTTTTGCGCATTATCCATAAAAACACTCGTTTTAAAGAAATTTAAAGAAAGAGGGAATTTTTTTTTTGGGAAAATATTTGTTTTTATCTAGGAATTAAACCAGTAAAGAAAGTCAAAAGTCGAGCAGGCCGACTTTATGATAACCTACACCATCATATGTATTAAATAGAGTTCCCGTAACAAAAAAACTTTATATTGGGAATATTTGTGAAGTAGATCATACCAACTATAAACCTTATTTGAAGGGGTATCATGGCTTTAGGTCACAACTGGGGTGGGAACTATTTCTAACAAATTTGATGGAGACATTTGTACTTCTAGTACCAAATAACGTTGGTGTATGATATGACTACCATAACAATTATATATTAAAAAATATATAATAGGAGCTATCTATTGCCGGGCCAAGTTCCACCAAATGAAAAAAATCGGTTGAGTATGAAAAAATCTATACAATTTGGACTGATATTAGATATATGGTGGACAATAACCTTAAAATCGGATGAAGATATGTATCGAAGTTATACAAAAATCGGAACCGATCTCGATAAAATTTGGCATTGGTATTTTCCAGCTGTATCTAATGTCCGAGGTGCATATGAGGGACTTTGACACCAAATCGGATGAAACGTATATATTGGAGGTATAGCTATATCTGAACCATTATTCACCAAATTTGATGTACTTATTTCTAGGATGAATTCAGACGGAAATGCCAAGATTCAGCTCATTTGGAATGATATTAGCCATTTACTTTACAATACACCTGAAATCAGACAAAGATATATATAGGAGCTATAGTCATATCTGAACCGTTCTTGACAATATCTTAGACACCTTTTTCTGAGCTGTCTTTGATATCTGGTAAAAATAACATTGTTGTGGAGTACATGTTTCAAATGTAAGGGACTAAAACGCCAAATCGGATGAAATATACATATGAGAGCTATATCTTATCCGATTTATTTAAAGTACGTGCTTCTAGGCTGAATTCGCTCACATGTGCCGAAATATATCCTATTCAAATATCTCGCTTCCTTCTCCATATGTTAGAAACAAATTAAAAAAGACATAATACCCTGACCACCGTGTGGTGTAGGGTATAATAAAAGAGTGATCGGCAAGAAATATATTCGAGTGAATGTTGCTCCTACTCTGAAACAAGCAAAGGATTCTCGATCTTATTCAAGCGACATCGAAAAATAAAGTATGCTCAATTTTTTTCTACTTACTCGTTCTAAATCTGGGGTTTTTCAATCAAGAACAACTAAGAATGGTGCTGCTCTAGCCCAACGTGTAGAACAAACACAAAGTCTGCCTATTTACAGGGTAAGATGAAAGAACTGCAACCAATTTCAGACTGCTGTCATTTCTAAGCCACTCGTCCGACAGCTATTAAATTATTCCAGTGGCAGCTCATTATATTGTTTAGAAGCGTACAAAAGCATTTTGGTGAAAATTTTCCAGAAAAAAGTTATTTGTGATAGAATTCAAGGGTGATAGTGTGATTCCCTTAAATTTGGCTGGAAAACCACAAGTGGCTATCGTTAGAGCACTCCAGCATTTAAATATGAATAAATCTTTTGTGTCTCGTACCATCGCTCGATACCGTGATACTGGTAGCGTAGCCCAACGTCAGGGAAATGGACGGAAGAAAACAGCAACAACAGCAGAAATAGTCCGAAAAGTAAAGAAGCGACTTGATCGAAACCCGAGTCGCAGTGGCCGAAAAATGGCTCTTGAGCTGACCATATCGCAATATTCCATTCAGCAAATACTGAAAAATGAGCTCGGGGTAAAGCCACTGAAATTCCAAAAAGTGCAAGAACGTACACCGCAACAGAAAGAAAATAGACTCCAAAGAGCTAAAGAGTTGCTTCGCTTGGCCAAAAGTGGTGAACTGTCGAATTTGGTTTTCTCCGAAGAGAAAACATTTGATGTCCAGCAGTTTGTAAAAAACAAAAACTAAAGAGGGCGGTTGGCCACCATAACTCAAGCGCCGGCCATGGTGATGGTGTGGGCCGCCATAACAGCCGATGGTCGCTCTCCGCTCGTATTAATCTACCGTGGCATCAGAATAAATGCCGAATATTATCGCGAAAATATTCTGGAGGGTGTGTTAAAGCCTTGGGCACGCAAATATTTTGGCGCACAGACCTTGGACATTCCAACAGGACTCAGCACCATCGCACTCAGCACGCACCACCCAAGAATGGTTACAACATGAGGTTCCTCCCTTCATTTCCAGCGCACAATGGTCATCAAAATCTCCGGATACCAATCCGTTGAACTATTAAAGTATTTTGAAAAGCTAGGTTGGCACTAAAAAATACTAAAGTGTCGATCACCTCAAGCAACCCTTCGCCGGGAATGGGCCAAAATACCGCAGAGCAACATTCGGGCAGCGTGTGACGGTTTCTTTGGCCGTTTGAAGGCCATAATTCGTGCCAAAGGTGACCAATTGGAACAAATCTATATATATGGGAGGTACATCTAAATGTGAAGATATTCTGACCAATTTTACTATGGTTCGTCCCTGGGCCAAATAAATATTGTTTGGAAAATACATGGACAGACCGACGGAATGACATGCATAAATCGACTCAGAAAGTGATTCTATGAAGATCCTCAAAAGTAACTATGGGTATATCTCGCCTCCTTCTCCATGTTACAAACAAATGCACAATGATATAATACCCATACCACTATATGGTGTAGGGTATGAAAATAGCAAGAGTAGTAAAATGTTACATGGCCGAACATGAAATATTTTCTTCTAAAAATTATATGGGATCCGGAATTCGGTCGTTAGAATCGGTAGTAATTCATTTGGGTGACGAATATGCCAAAGTCGTGCATTTTTAAACGTTGAATTTTTGATGAACAAATTATTAGGAACTTTCTGGCAAAACGTGATTTTCCATTCTACGTTGCAGCATTTAATGTGAAGCTACACCTTGTATAATGTGCACCAAAGTTTGATCAAGTATGAACCTGGAAATCGGTCCCATATGATATGATCCACTTTCACGAATCTCATATAATGCTCTCATATTCTCTTGATTATTGACCCCTGAACTTTTTTGTTTCAAAATCTAATAATAATAACTTCCTCCTGAAGTTATAGCTAACAATTCTAAGGTCATACAAATACTAGCCAACCAAACACTTTCAATGTTAAAACACACCAAAACAAAACAAAAACTTTCAATGACATAAAAAACAAAAAAGTGTCTACTTAACGCTCAGAACATTGCCTCAATCTACTTAAAAAACTCTTATTAGACACAAATTTCAAGCTGTTACAAATTCCAAAGGAAAATATGTTCAAGCATGACAATATTGTTGTCACTTCAACTTCAAGTCGATATTAATTTTCCCCTGAAAAACCGTACAACGACGAGGTATGAGAAAATGCAAAACAAAAAAGCTTTTGTTTGTTGCTCTACGGCAGAGAGACAATGAAACCTCAAAAACAAAAGCATTATTCCTTGGCTACGCTCCTCCTTCCCCCACCATGCTTCATACCTGGACAAAGTTTATGAAATTGAATTGAATTTTATTTTCAATGAAAACAGCAGTTTTCTAAGGAGCCAAGATATGATTTTGTTTTATACACTCTAAAGTTGTTTTTCATTATTGAAAATTATTGTTTTGCTAATTTTTGTTCCATATTTTATTCGCTATCGATTTTAAGTCATTTGTTGTTATTAAGTTATTGTCCATAGTTCTCCTTGTGAGTCTATCGTTGAAATTATTTTTAAACATTTTTAGAACTAAAAAAATTCTTCTAAGAAGCATTATGCGGAGATGTGGTAACCGAATGAGGCAAATAAAATAAATTAATTTAAATTCGTAACAGATATTCGTGAATATTAAAATATAGCAAAAAACTGAAACTTTTGGAATCACTTTGGAAAAACTTTTATGAATATTCAAATTTAAGTGATTAGCCCCTGAAATTTTATATACGTAAAAATGTTTCAAAGTGTACACAATTTAGATGTCCATTAGAATTTTTTCAGATCTATAACAAGTGGATCAACCCAAGGAGCTACAAAACTCGAAAAAAACTAAGAATGAAAAGAATTTCAGATCTAGGAATTTTTCATTCATTTGTGCCCAGCCTCGACACCGCTTCATTCTTAGTTTCTGTTCTGTGGGCCCTTTTATCTGCAATTTCCATAAAATTGAGCAATAATTCTTCAGAAAATTCAAAAAATTACTAAGTCTGAAATTCTTTTTGATTATAAGGTCCATATATTCGGAAAGCACTCCTCGAGACCTTTCATTTGTGCCCAACCTCGACACCGCTTCATTTTTAAATATTTTATTCTCGGTTTAAATGTAGAGTTAAGGGTTTTAAAATTTTTCAACGTAAATTTTAATGATATTTTTATTTAGCGATTTCATTGTAAATTTTTACAGAAAATTATGAAATTTGATCAAAACTAATATAACTTAACCTTACCTTTAATTTTTCTCTGGGTTACTACTTACCCTCTCTTCATAAACCCTTTGTGAACCGGAAAAAAATCACATTGGTTTGTGTCTTTGCTAATTAAATTTAAATTTATCTTGACGGACATTCGACACTCTCCTCCTCGACATACTCATGTCAGACCCAACAACGTATATATATTCTTGATCAACCTATGTGCCTATCTATCTGTCTGTTGTAATCACGCTATATTTTAAACGAATTGAGATAGAAGGTTAAAATTATGTATCATGTATTTTGCCCGTATGCAGGTTAAGTTCGTAAATGCTTTCGTATAGCCTCCATATAACGGTACCTCCCAACATTCGGTATTTTGATGATTTTAGCGACATTATTTACCGTATTTAAATTTCATATTTGAAGTTCGGAATCGGCACTATAGCCAATAAAACCAGTAAAGAAAGTCTTAAAGTCGGGCTGGGCCGACTTTATGATACCCTACACCACTTTGCTAATTAAGTAGAGCTCCACATAACAATTAAAAGTTTTTATGGGAGAATTCAATCATACTCGCTATGATTATAATTATAATTTAAGGTTCAAAGGACTAAATATGCCGAAGCCTTTGTATCTTTTAAATTCGGAATTGTATTGCCCATTTGGTGCACAATTAATTTGAAATCGGATAAAGATATATATTTGGGAGCTATATCCAAATATGAACCGGTCTCGATAAAATTTGGCAAAGATATTTCTGAGCTGTATTTGATATATTTCCCTGAATATCGTTGTTACGGAGTGCATATTACGGCTGCGGAGGACAAAAATAACAAATCGGATGAACAATATATATGGGAGCTATAACTATATCTGAACCGATCTTCACCAAATTTGACATACTAGCTTCTAGACTCAATTCGGTCGTAAGTGCCAAATTCCATCCCATTTGGACAAATATTAGACGTTTGGTGCACAATAAAAGATAATTGGGCGAAGTTATATATGGGAGCTATATCTAAATCTGAACCGATCTCGATAAAATTTAGCAAATGTATTTCCGAACTGTATTTGATATATTTCCCCAAATATTGTTGTTGTATAGTGCACATTACGGCGGCGGTGGACAAAAATAACAAATCGGATGAACAATATATATGGGAGCTATAGCTATATCTGAACCGATTGAAAACCAATCGACAAGGAATTGAAAAGAGAATTAAGGCAGGAAAGAAGTTGAGCATCTTGGATGACCATTGGATTATATTGAGCTTTTCAGTTTCGTGTGAAATTGTTTTGAATACATGACAACAATACGGAGTGCGTAGATATTGGGCAAATGGCCCAGGTCAAAACTCTTAAGGAAACATTTGGGCAGGGCTCTATAAAATTATTCCAAAATGGATGTGGACATAAGGGGGCTTCCAACATATTGTAGTGTTGTAGGGTATCACATGGTACGCCCCGCATGCCTATAACCTTTGTTTACTTGTTTAAACTTCAAATCAGCAATCTTGTAGAAAAACACCCTACATATTTATAGCACAGGTATGATTATCGTTTAATGATGATTTTGGCTTCTCAGATCATGGTTTTAACTCAATCGGTTGAATAACTGTCGGCACAGGAATATTACGAAAAATTGATTAAACTCCTATCGACTTGGAAGTACTCTAAGCTCTGATTCCTATCTGCTCACAGAAAAATTGGCTTGTTCCAGATATTCAACCAAAAGTATTCTGGTGGGTATAAATTAAAATAATTTAACACAAAATGTATACTTAACTCTTTATTCCAGTTTATTTCCAAAATAATATAAGGCAAGTTGACTCATATTTTCCCCTTTTATTTGTAATAAATAAATAACGCATTTATTATCCTACATGGAATGACATTCTTTTTAGCTAATAAATATTTCCCTTGAATTCGTGTAATAAAAATATTTTTATGCATATGTATAGGTCGCTCATGAAATAAAAATAGGAAGAAGACAAAGAGCAACAACATTTCTTCCTCTTTGAAAATTTCAAAATTTAAGAATAAAATAAAATTCATTTCAAAAGAAATTGATAATAACAAAAATATACTCATTGTTACAAATAAAAATTTTCCATACACCGGACATTTTCCTGTAATTAAATATAAACTCAATTACATAGTTATTTTAACATTGACACAAATTACATCTAATCATGCAAAAACCTGTAAAAATATCCACAGGCAATTTTTTTTTTTTTTTTTTTTTTTTTTTTTGAAAAACACGTTCAATATAAAAGTCTGGCTAATTGTGGGCCGAAAATAGATTAAATTCCTGTCATCCATGTTTGCTCAGCAATTATTGTTGTTGTTGTTACTGTTAAACTGCAGTTGAAAGCCCACTGACATTGATGCTGCCTAGATGATGACCATAAAAATGTTGGACCAGATGTGAAATTGCTATGGTTTTATGGATTTGTTTTTTTTTCGCCCTACAACATAACAAAATTCGCAACCATTTCTGGGGGGAGAAAAACTATGAAAGGTAATAGAACACCAACCATTACATTGATCCATCAGCAAACATGGTCGGTTGGTTGGTCTGTCTGTCTGCCTGTCATAGTATCATAAAGATTTGTTTACCCTCTGATATTGTGTCCATAAATGTAGACACAGCTATAATGATTGTGTGTTCGAATAATACACTTAAAGAAAATAGCAAATTTCGAAATGGCATTTTTGAAACATATGAAGTTAATCAATATATAAACACACACAAGATCAAATAAGCTCTTTTATACCCTACATCACATAGTGGCAAGGGAATCATGTCTTTGTGCATTTGTTTCACTTAGAGAAGGAAGCGAGATAGACCCATAATTACTTTTGAGGATCTTCATAGAATCACTTTCTGAGACGATTTATGCGTTTCAGTCCGTTTGTCCTTCCGTCCATCTGTACATTTATTTTTGTGCACAGAATGCAGGTCGCAGGGATGAAGTTTTCCCAACTATATTTGTTTGGCCCAAGGAAGAAATCTATTGAAATTGGTGAAAATCGGTCATCCGATTTTGAGTTTTCCATTAAATAAGTTATTCGTGATAGAATTCAAGCGTGATAGTGTGATTTATTTTTATTTAGCTGGAAAACCACAAGTGGCTGTCGTTAGAGCACTCCAGCATTTAAATGTGAATAAATCTTTTGTGTATCGTACCATCGCTCGTGATACTGGTAGCGTTTCCCGACGTCAAGGAAGTGAACGGAAGAAAACAGCAACATCAGCATAAATCAGCAAACGAAAATTAAAGAAGCGACTTGATCGAAACTCGCGTTCCAGTGGCCAAAAAATGGCTCGTAAGCTGAACATATCACAATATTCCAATCGGCAAATATTGAAAAATGAGCACGAGGTAAAGCCATTGAAATTCCAAAAAGTGCAAGAACTTACACCGCAACAGAAAGAAAATAAACTCAAAATAGCTAAAGAGTTGCTTCGCTTGGCGGAAAGTGGTGAACTGCCGAATTTGGTTTTCTCCGATGAGAAAACATTCTTTGTCCAGCAGTTTGTAAACAAACAAAATGATCGTGTTTACTTGCCAAAGAGGTTAGCTGAAAATGTGCTCCTTCGGTTGGCCACCACAACTCAAGCGCCGGCCATGGTGATAGTGTGGGCCGCCATAACAGCCGATGGTCGCGCTCTGCTCGGAATAAATGCCGAATATTATCGCGAAAATATTCTGGATGGTGTATTAAAGCCTTGGGCACGCAAACATTTTGGCCGCAGACCTTGGGTATTTCAACAGGACTCAGCACCATCGCACTCAGCACGCGTCACCCAAGAATGGTTACAAAATGAGGTTCCTCGCTTCACTTCCAGCGCACAATGGCCACCAAAATCTCCGGATACCAATCCGTTGGGCCATTGTGTCTGGAGTATTTTTTATATTGAGTCGATCACCTCAAGCAAGCGCTTCCCCGGGAATGGGCCAAAATACCGCAGAGCAACATTCGGGCAGCGTGTGACGGTTTCATTGGTCGTTTGAAGGCTATAATTCGTGCCAAAGGTGACCAATTCGAACAAATATAAACTTATTCTAAAATTTGATGCTATTTCCGAAATTTTTTGATATCATTCAATATTTTTAAAAAAAAATTAAAAATTATGACTTTTGATTTTGTTGCAGTTTTTTTTTTATCTCATCCTATATATCTTTATCCGATTTCTGGTTTTTTGTGCACCAAATGGCTAATATCAGCCCAAATGGACTGAATTTTGACACCTTCGAAATATGCACTCCACAACAATAATATTTTATACCGGGAATCAGATACTGCTCTAAAATACCTTCGCAAATTTTATCGAGATCGGTTCAGATTTTTATATAGCTTCCATATACATCTTCAGTCGTTTTTATGGTTATTGCTAACCATATATGCAATATCAGCCCAAATTAAATAGATTTTTTGATATTCAACCGAATGTTACCATTCTTTGGAATCTCTGTATATTTGTTGCTCCAATAAATATTTTTTAATATAAACCTTATCGAAGTCATTTCATGCTAAAAGTACAAAAACCTCCGTCAAATTTGTTGAAAATCTATTCAGAGTTGGATATAGTTCCCAAATTGTGACAACTCCAGAGCCATAATAGGCATTCAAATAAGGTTCATAGTTGGTATGATCTATTTCACATAAATTCCCAATATAAACTTTTTTTGTTACGGGAGTTCTACTAATTGCGCATAGTGGTGTAGGATATCATATAGTCGGCCCCGCCCGACTTTTGACCTTTTCTTTCTGCTTTATTGTTTTACTTAACTTTCCTTTATTTAAAGAAGTAACATACCCAATCTCATAGCTTTTTCCATATTTTCCGAGTGTATCATCTGTGTGTACGTGCCTAGTTAGAGAATGTTTACATTCAATATTCAAACCATTACCATTTCAGAAATCAAAGATATTTGACGGAAATAGATTACATTGATACACTTCCACTCATCAATACACAGACACGCACACACACACACTGAGACAAGGGAGAGAGGGAGTGACAGGATATGTTTATACCACATGGGTTAAGTCAGTTTCAAAATAGCGCTAAATATTCCAAAAATATATTTTTTAAATAAAATATATAAAAAAAATTGCAAAAATTTTCAAAAATATGTAGAGCATTAATATCCCCTTGAGACATAAATTGACAAATAATATTATTAACATAAGATCATATGTTAATAAAATTATTTGTTAATTTATATCTCGCCTACAATACTGTAAAATTAAAAAAAAAATATTTAGGTCGAATACATTTGTATGTAGTTCCACTATGATTGCTAATTTCTTTTTCTCCTATCGAAAATAGTCATCGTTTTATTTTTTGCTACTTAAGCCATTTGACTTTAGCATCGATTAAATGTAAACACTGGAATCCTGGAAAATAGTTAACATTAATACAAACATGCACACGCACACACAGAGATGTATGTTTACTTTCTATACATACATTTATGACACACAACTGTGTGTGTGTTTGTGTATTTTCCTTTGATATTGAAAAACATGGACATGGGACATGACCAGTAACTAACTAAGCAGTAGTTTGGCCCGATTTAGAAGTGTATCTACATTAGAAGAGCTCATCATTTCAAAACACAAAAACGAATAGAGATGCGGATAAGCATGAACAAAATACGACGCCGGAAGCTGTCTCATCTTTGACATATTTGAATACCAAGTATTGTTAGTATTACCGAAGTCAGAGTGGAACATAGAAACAGAACGGAAGATGTTTTTGTTGTAGTTTTATCTTCCTCTTTTGGTTATATTGTACCAACAATTCAGGCACTAATTTAAACATAACATTGTGATTTGAGATTTGGGAATGAATTGAAAATTAAAAATCACTGCCATTAATATGTATATTTGGCATAGGTGCACCATTAACCCAGATAAAGTGCACGTTTTTATTTTATACACAAGAAATATTGGGAATTAAGAGCCATATATGTTTGACAGAATGTCCACTGAATTGTCAGTAATCAGATTACCCTAGGCAACACAAAAACATAATTACAGGAAAATCCAATAGATAGAGAAACCAAAATGAAACTAGAGCTAAAACAGAAGACACATTTATCGGAAGGTGGTCGTTTATATGAAGGTGGTTTTGGAAGAGTGTCGCACACTCAGTACACTTTTCCAAAACCACCTTCATATATCAAACTTACTTTCCAACCTTGATTCTCATACCCAATTTCAAATTTTTAGCTCTATCCGATCACATAATACCAAACGGTACTGCACTCAATGGTACTAAATTTGGAACTGTTTAGTTAAGGGTGAACGAATGTAATTTTTAATTTTGTAATTTGAAAATATTGTATTGAAGTCCCTGTGGGTAAGTAATAAAGAAGTTGATTTAGAAATGGGTACTTCAAGAGCACGAAGAGGACTAAATAATACCGTATTTGGTACAATTTGGTATTGGGTGAACATATAGGGCTGCTCATGTGTAGCCTGGACATATGGAGGTGGTTTCGCAAATGTGTACTACAATTGTAAGAAAAGTACTGAATGGTACTATATTTGGTATTGGGTGAAGTGCAGTGAAAATTTCTAAAACTTTTTGTTTAAATTACTGTGTTCGAGATTTGCCGGTTGTTTTTAAATACGTGCTATATTTTTGTACGAAAAGTACATGGTACTATATTTGGTATTGGATGAAGGGATAGGGATGGAATCCTCAAATTTGATATTGAGGTCTCTGTTGGTATCTGGAATTAAGATATGGGGGTTATTTTAACAACGCTACCAATTTTAGAACGCTACTAAAGTTAGAATTGGGTGAGGGATGAAGTTTTAATTCTGAAATTTGATATTATAGTTCCATGTTTTGGGGTAGCGCCCATATAGAGAATCCTCCTGTTTAGAACATTTCCAGGGTCTTAATCATATTTTGTAATCGATTTGACCTAAAATTAGTATTTTAATTTCTTATTGAGTAGAGTTTGGAATTGTCCCTTATATAACAGCAAGTTCACGTTCCCAACCGATTTGTTGTGAGACAAATTCTAAGTGGAGTTAATAGTATTAGATTAAAAGAGCAAGCGATATTTGCCACAATTTAAATAAAAAAAAAATCCAACTCCCATTTTTTTACCCTACACCATACAGTGGTCATGGTATTATAGGTCCATAGTACGATATAGACCCATAGTTCCTTTTGATGATCTGCGTAGAATCATATTCCTACTTGATTTATGCATGTCCGTCCGTCTGCCTATGTATATTTGTAAACAAAGTACAGGTCGCATCATTTGTTTGGCCCAAGGATGTAAAATTGGAATTTGAGATAACCAGTAATAATTTAGATATAGCTCCCGCTAATTTAGATATAGCTATGTGTCATGTAGAATGGAATTGGCCACTGCAACCAAATGGAATCTGGAATGAATTATGTTAAATTTGGTGAAAATCGGATAAGATATAACTATAGCTCCACATATATATTGTTCATCCTATTTTTATACCCTCCACCATAGTACGGAGGGTATATTAAGTTTGTCATTCCGTTTTTAACACCTCGAAATATACATGTTATACCCCACGGGGTATATATATTCTTGATTAGCATAAAATTCTATGTCGATTTAATATTCCATGTCCGTCCGTCTGTGGAAACTATTCTAGCTTCCGAACGAAATAAAGTAGGTTGATAAAATGTTACTCAAATGTATATTATGTCTGCAGGTGGAGGCCATGTAGGTCCACGTTTTGGTATAGCCCCCATATAACTCCCTATTTTCGGTATTTTGATGATTTAAGCGACATTATTCACCGGAAACGTTTCAAATTTTGTACTTGAAGCATAAATTTTCATCCGGTTTCACCTTCATTATGTATAATATCATCCCAAATTGTTTCAATTTAATTTGACCTTTCTCTCCTGGTCTTGAGATAATTCCGTTAAAAATGTGGCTAAAATCAGGAGACATCCCACAAAATGGGCGCTTGGGGGCTATACACATTTTTGGACCTATATATATATAGCTTTCTATGGCAAAGGTGGTATTTATTATCAAACAAAATAAAAACTTTCAAATAATTCCATTAAACAATGTCGTTATGTAGGGAGGTACAGTTATGTGACTCCTATACGAAGACATAAACCTGAATAAGTGAACTTCAAATACCAATTTAAAACAATCCAATCCTGACACAAACAATCAAAATAACGAATATTTCTTCGTATATATATATGTGATCATACCAAAATTTGGATCTTTATGGACAGTATGGACAGAATTGTGACTAAAACACCCTAAATCTGGCCGTACAGTTATATGGAGGACCTTTATTTCTCATCTCCAATATCAACAATTCGGATCTAAAATACATTTGAGTGAAATGTTGTTCATCTACTTCATTCCGTTCGGAATTTAGAGTGACTTCCGCAGACGTACGTGCAGACAGAGATATAGAGGGACGTGATAAAAACTATATAAAATTGTATGCTGATCAAGAATATATATGTAAATTCATATTTTAAAGAAGTTACGACCGGAGTTACAAACTTCATATACCCACCATAGTATGGTGGAGGGTATAAAAATAGTATTCATGATTAATTTTGAAAAGGGGTGTTAAGATGATTAAAATATCAACTTCACTACAGGTTTTGCGATAGTTTTCAATCCATTTTTAAGTTAAATTAAGTAGTATTCAAATTTGTATAAAATTGTACTCTGTGAACTGCTTAAATATGAGCAAAATTTGTATCAAATAGTCGAAAATGTAATGCCCCCATAAAAGTTTTTTCAAGTCACAAGAATTGTCACCTACATTACTACAAGATTTGTCCTCACAGAAAGTTCAAGTCCAGATGCAGTGATATAGAATACCTCATTCAGATCTTTCAGATTTTAAATTCCGGTACTGCATTTAAAATATTCACATAATATTTCATTATTTCCACCACCTTGACCCACTGTATCACATTTATGCTCGAATGTGTATTTCATATGCGTCTCACACGTACAAAGTCGTCAGACAAGTAATACTTTTCCTTATTGGTACGTGATTATGTTTGAATATTGATTTATTTTCTTGTCTAGGTGGGAAACGTCACAATGGATATACCCTTCAAGAAGAGAGCTAGACTACGATATCATAAAAGCAGGTCACACAGAGTGCCACCCCCCTTCCCACCATCACACTTTGATATACCTTTAAATATAAATACAAGTAAATATAATCTCGGTGAATGATATCCATGAAAGAGGGCAAATGTAAAGAAGAGAACAACAAAAAAGGCTGTATTTCTGAATAATATGATGTTTACCCTGTCCGTTCGTGAGACGGCTGAGGAAAACCAATAAAGTTGATGGCTTTGTTGTTGTATAAATATTTTTGCTACGTACGTCATTGTCATGGAGCATACTTCTATATCAAAGTGTGTGTGTGTGTGCGTCTGTGTTTGTATATTAAAATCATTTTGCCATCTGTCATGCCTTGTTGTTGTCATCGCCGTCGTCGTTATCAACCTGTTGAAAGTTGAGGTAAGGCATCCTGTATGCCACGGATAAGGTAACCAACAACAGTATCACCACCCGCAGCTATATCTCATCTCATCGCCAATGCTGGAATGATTTCAGAAAAATAAATATGTATATGTGTATGGGCACACAATTTTTACCTGCATCCGCCCGCCCATCAGCCCCTGCTTCCTTCCTGCCCGTCAATGCCTGCGACATGTTCATTGATCCACTAATTGCGGTTAAATTCTTCTCTAAGGCATTTCCATGTAATCGATAAATGGATACGCGGCTTATGTATGTACGAACGAACGAACGTAACGTGCCTAAGCGTGTAGATTAAGATTTGTTTTTTTGTTGGTTGACTTGCTGTCGTTGTTGTTGCTGCTGCTCTCGTTCATCTCTTTTTGGCCATGGGGTAATATTAATTATACATTTATCCAGATGTAATCCTTAAAGATAAACAATGTCTTAGCAGTTTGTCTTATTTGGCTAAAGTAGAAGGGAGGGGGACAAGGGGTGGCAAAGTGTTTGGCATTTAATTAACTCTTGTCCTTTTTGGGGTATCACGAAATGTTTTCTCTTGACGTCAAATAATTTTAATTAATGATGGAAATTTGAAATACATGAATGCTCGTTTTGTATTTTTCTCAAGAAAAATTTTAAACGAGTCATAAACAAAAAAAGATATTGAAATAAATATTATTCGGATGATATTAAATGAAGGGGGAGATTAGAGCTGACAAAAAAACGATGATGTCGCATCAGATGTTTCCGATAAAAGGTTGTTTTGGAATACAAATTTATTTTTGTACAAAATTCCGGCACTTATTCTAAATTTCATTGGAATCTGTCATATATAGCGTGTTTGGTGCATCAGATACATGAAATCGGCCAAAAACGTATATGAGAGCCATATCCAAATCTGAAACGATTTCAATATAATTTGGCAAATAAATTTTTAGACCAAATTCCATTACACATTCCAAATTTCATTGAAATTGGGGATACATAGCACGTTTGGTACATCAAATACATGAAATCGGCCGAAAATATATATGGGAGCTATATCAAAATCTGAATATAATTTGGAAAATTTATTTATGTCTTCAACTCCGTTATACATTCCAAATTTTACTGAAATTAGAAATACATAGCGTGTTTGGAGCATCAAATACATGAAATCGGTCGAAAATGTATATGGGAGCCATATCGAAGTCTTAACCGATTTCAATATAATTTGGCACATACATTTTTTAGACAGCCTCAATCACACATTGCAAATTTCATTGACATTTGACATACAGAGCGTTTTCGATGCATCAAATACATGAAATCGGCTGAAAATATATGAGGGAGCTTTATCCAAATCTTAACCGATTTTAATATAATTTGGTAAATTTATTTTTGTTCCAAAATCCGTTCCACATTCCAAATTTGAAGGCAATATGTGTAATCGACCAATAGATATGTGCATATAAAACCTAAAGTTTTTGTAGGTACCTCCGATTCCGATGCTATATCTCCACTTTCAAGTGGTATTTAAAAAATGTATATAGCCTATGGTACTTTCAGGCGATGTTGTAGTATATTTGGAATTTTTCAGGAAAATCCATTTAGCGGTTTTCGAGTCTATAAATTACAAACAATCAAACGTACAAACATTTTCCTCTTTTAGAGATATAGAAAAAATAATATTACATATTCGGCGCACCATGAATCGTATGAAGATATATATGGAAGCTATATTCAAATCTGAACCGATCTCAATAAAATCTAGCTTCGGTTTTGCAGAGCTGCACTAGTATATGGTACCAAATTTCATTGTTCTAGAATACATATTAAGAAAGTGAAGGACTTTAATACGAAATCGGATGAAATATATATACAGGGTGAGATAAATAAACTGCAACAAAGTCAAACGCCTTAATTTTTACATTTTTTTAATTTAATTAAATGAAAGCAAAAACAAGTAACCAAAGGCTACAGTCGAGCGGGGCCGACCGTTGAATACCCTACAACACTATAATAAACGATACAGTTTATATAGACCAGATACTTGAAAGTATTCCACAAGATATTGTGACAAATAATAAAAGAAAACCATCAGGTTTCGTTCTCTAATTTTGGAATAATAGCAACTTTAACTAATTTTCTCATTTCCAATTTATTTATCTCTCAGAAGTGGCAAAAGATTAATATTTATAATTGGTTTTTGACTGAACGAAATCAGCGTTAACGAAATAGTCAGAAGTGCGTCTTTCCTGTATTTGTGTATTCTCCAAAGAGTCACTGAAATGGACATTTTCGTACAAAAGTTGGCAAACTCCTTCACACATTGAATATTTTTGGATGGCCATCCAAAACTGCTTGGCTTTTGCAATGTCCGGTAACCCCCATTCAAATGTGCGTGAAGATCGGTCGATAATTACGACCTGCTGACAATTTTGCAGTTTTTTGGTCCATTTCAACCCCTAAATATAGGGCGATCATCTCCAAAAAGAGTAGGCTCCTATTCTGACCCTCATCTTATCTCCATGCAAAATTTCGTAAGGATCGGGCCATAAATGCGATCTGTATATGATATCCTAACTACTTAGTTTTTTTAGCTGTAGAAATATTACCAAATGTTTAATTCAAAATGAAAATATGCCAAAAATATGACAAAATTGAAAAAATATGAGAAAATTTTACCAAATCAGTATTTTCATCTTTAGACGTTTATTCTTTCCTGCCAAGAGGCCATTCTGAATTAATGAGAACTGTCGAAATCAGTTCAGCCGTTCTCGACATATAAGAGATTTTTCAAGCATATCTTCTTTGATAAACATATATATCGCACATATTTTGCTATATATCCATTTTGTCGGATGTTAACATCAATGTAAAGATCAGGAGTAACCTTGTCATGGTTTTGTGATTTCGCCGGGATTTAAAATATTCGCGGTTTAATGAAAAATTTTGAATTTTTTCAACACAAAAGATATCGTCTATTTTACCCGCTAAATATTATCCGATGACCACCCAAATGGGTAGGCTTCTTGCCAGCCCTAAACTCTAGCTACATGCGAATATTATGCGATCATCACCAAAAGAAATAGGGTTCTATTCTGACCCTAGCCCCACCTCCATTTTAAATTTCGTGAAGATCGGACCATAATTGCGACCTGTAGAGTGATTACAAATTAACATGGACAGACGGACAGACGGACGGACGGACATACATAGCCAGATCGACTCAGCTCGGCGAGATAGGAAGATCCATATATACTTTCCTATGTGGGAAATCAATATTTCGTGGTGTTACATAATTTTTGGCTCAATCAAACTTATAATACCCCCAACACATAGTGTTGTAGGGTATAAATATCGGAAATAGCTTCAAATTTTAGAATAAGTTTATATTTATTCAAATTAGTCACCTTTGGCACGAATTATTATTAATTGGCGGCCAATGAAACAGTCACACGCTACCCGAAGGTTGCTCTGTGGTATTTTGGTCCATTCCCGGCGAAGCGCTTGCTTGAGGTGATCGACACTTTGGTAATTTTTAGTGCCAACCTTGCTTTCCAAAATACTCCAGACACAATAGTCCAACAGATTGGTATCCGGAGATTTTGGTGGCCATTGTGTGCTAGAATTAATGGTGCTGAGTCCTGTTGGAATTTCCAAGGCCTGCAGCCAAAATGTTTGCATGCCCAAGGCTTTAATACACCATCCAAAATATTTTCGAGAGTATATTCAGCATTTATTCTAATGCCATGGTCGATTAATACGAGCGGAGAGCGACCATCGGCCGTTATGGCAGCCCACACCATCACCATGGCCGGTGCTTGAGTTCTGGTGGCCAACCGAAGGTGCACATTTTCAGCTGACCTCTTTGGCAAGTAAACATGATCATTTTGTTTGTTTACAAACTGCTGGACAACGAATCGGAGAAAACCAAATTCGCCAGTTCACCACTTTCGGCCAAGCGAAGCAACTCTTTAGCTCTTTTGAGTCTATTTTCTTCCTGTTGCGGTTTAATTTCTTGCACTTTTTGGAATTTCAATGGCTTTACCTCGAGCTCGTTTTTCAATATTTGCCGAATGGAATATTGCGACAAGTTCAGCTCACGAGCCATTTTTCGGCCACTGCGACGAGGGTTTCGATCAAATCGCTTTTTACTTTTCGAACCAATTATGCTAATGTTGCTGTTTTCTTCCGTCCACTTCCTTGACGTCGGGCTACTCTACCAGTATCACGGTAATGAGCGATGGTACGAGACACAAAAGATTTATTCCCAATTAAATGCTGGAGTGCTCTAACGATAGCCACTTGTGGGTTTCCAGCCAAATATAAAGAAATCACACTATCACTATCTCGAATTCCATCACGAATAAATTCTTTTCTGGAAAATTCTCACAAAACCCCTTTTGTACGCTTGTAAACAATATAATAAGCTGTCACTGGAATAATATTAACAGCTGTCGTACTAGTGGCTTACAAATGACAGCAGTCTGAAGTTGGTTTCAGTTTTTTATCTCACCCTGTACGTTGAATATTACAAAAAACCTGCCATTTATTTCAAGTGACACTCAATGCAACAGAACCATTAAATAAAGCAATCACAACTTACCATGTACACGTACGATATAAACATGCTGAGTTGGTAAAATAAAACGAATGGTAACATGACACCAGTATTGTAAATAAAATAACTAAATTGCGACTATAACATATTTCTAGGCATTTTTCAAATATAAAATAATATAAAACTGCTAAACAGTCGTAAAGATATCTAGATAATAAAAACTTTGTTAATTTATTTTTCGCATAAATATTATTGAGACCTACTTGCCTCAGTTGTATGGTTAATAGCGCATTAATTACTTGATATGAGTCTCATTTTTATACCCTTCAACGTACATAGTATCCCAGCAAAAAACAAAAAAAAAGAATTACCAAATAATACGTTTGGTAAGTAAATTTTGGAACCCGTGGCTACTTCTACTGTTTCTAGAGTTAAATTTCTAATAAATCTCACCACACCTCATTATCCCCTACATCACTATGTGTTGGGGGTTTGATTGAGCCAAAAATTATGTAACGCTTCGAAAAATTGGTCCCCGACATAGGAAACTATATATGGATCTTCCTATCTCGCCGAGCTGAGTGGATCTAGCTATGTATGTCCGTCTGTCCATATTAATTTGCAATCACGCTACAGATCGCAGTTATGGCCCGACCCTCGCGAAATTGAAAATGGATGTGGGGTTAGGTTCGGGATAGAAGCATAATGCTTTTCGAGATGATCGGAAAATATTTCGGGGTTTGAAATGGACTAAAAACGAAAAATTTTCCTGATTTTGCTCTTGGTCTTGCATGGAGTTAGCGTTTAGTGCTGGGCAGAAGTCTACCAATTTGGAGGTCATCGGACAACCTTTAGCAAGTAAATTTAACCATAACCTTTATGTCAAAAAATACAAAAAATTCCACTAAACCAGGAATATTTTTAATCCAAGCCAAATCTGACCATTGCAGTAACGCTAATAGCCAAGATATGGGATACATAGCAAAATAGATACAATATATATGTAAAAGAAACAGATCTTAGTTATTCTGATTATAAGTCAAGAACCGCTGGAGTGATTTTCACAATTCTCATCAATTAAGAATGGTCTCTTACCAGAATAGGATAAAATGTAATTTTTGTCATATTTTTTATCACATGCGATTTTTTCAATTTGACTTAAGGTTAGGCATTTTAATGTCAAATTATAATTAACACCGACGGCAGTGTTTGAGTGCAGCTCTGGCATCCCTTTATGAAATGTCACAAAATATGCCATGCGAATCTGTTTATGAACTCTCAACTTTACAATTTTGAATTTTTTCTACGGCCCGCAACAATATGTGTTAAGGGTATTATATACAGGTCGCAATTATCGCCCGATCCTCACGAAATTTATTGTTTTTAAAGATGTACATTTAGGGGTTTAAACGGGATAAAAACAAGTAAAAAAGTGTCGGTCGGTTTTGCCGACAGATGTATACCCTCAGCCCTCTACACCCTCTATGGAGTGGGTTTTGAAAGAATGGGTCAATATTGTTCATTTCGTATCGGACCTAAATAAATATGATATAAATATTATTATAGCAGATGGATAAAGCAATTGTAAAGAATCGCTGAGTTGTTTCGCAATTTATGACAGATAAAAATATTGAGAATTGTGTCCCTTTGTGGGTGAGGTACCAGCAGGTATACGCAGATATCAGAGGGCTGCAACGAGTATGCAAAAATTCAAGCATACTCGGTTTCTTACCTGATTTTTGTTGATGCAGTCGTTTAGTTTGATCTGAATGAAATGACCGTTTTCGCTTCGGATCGAATCGAACGCTCAGTTTGAATCACTTCACTCACAATCAAACATGAGCGTTCGAGACGGTTTGATGTGTTCAGCAACGTGAGTTGATCGAACACATGAATGTAAATGAGCAATCACAACCGTAATTGTCTTCTTTGAATCGAGTTCGCTCAGCGTCATTGTTTATTCAACCATTTAATCAAGTTAGGACAGTTTATTTTACTTTTTTTAATATTTGAAATGGAAGAATATTGTGATAGTGCGAACGAAATTGTTGCAAGTAGAAACTACACAGGTGTAGGCAAACAAAGAGGTCGAAGTTTTTGAAAAATCTTGACCAATATTGTAAAATAAAAAAAATATTTAAACATTTTTAGTTTTCTAAATACCAATGATGTGTTTCTTTATTAAAAAATTTAATTTTGTTTTTTTTTTTTTTTCAAATAAGTCACGGAAGTCTAACACACCAAAAAACCAAATAAAACGAAAACATTGTTTAGATATAATTTGCACCAATTTTTTTATGGGGACAGCTTTAAGTTATGAAATCCTTTGTGAAATTACAATCATGATTTCGCTCAGTTTCGAACATTTGTGTTTTAATCAAATCAAATCACTCACTTAACTGGGATGAATCAAACCGACAAGACTCCTCATAGATGATCGACCCGTTATGAACAATTCATCATAAGTTCGTAAACAAATAACTCATGTGAGCTGTTTGATTGCGATCACAAAACTTCGATCAATACATGTTTGATCACATCTTTTTCGTTTGGCTTGAGTAACTCGAATGAATATGTTGCATCTGACCGACTGATTGAGTTTGATTGTATTTCCACTGTGTGTGATCAAGCCTACTCGATCATACTCATTGCAGCCCTCTGGCAGATATATAGTATCTTCACAACAGATCTGGTGTTAGCAAAAATGTTTATATGTGTGAAATTTGAAGAGAGTTGGATCTCTATTTCGCTTTCTTTGAGTGTTATGTTTTTCAAAATTAGATTATTGCTTCCCTTTCTGTGCAGAAAATATATTTTTAAAATTTCGACCATTTTTGGGGGAGGTACCAGAAGAAGTGGACCGATATACTGCATCTTAACACCAGACCTTGGGCTAATAAAATGATTGGGATGTGTGAAATTTGAAGACAATCGGACTCTTACATCACATTTTATGAGAGTTGTAATTATTCAAAATTTTGACCATTTTGGGGGAGGTACTTGAAGGAATGAACCAATGTTTTCCATTTTCGCATCAGACCTAGCACTGAAGCAAATATTACGATTTGCAAAGTTGGAGCAAAATCGGATCATCCTTTCTCTTTCTGTGCAAAAAATAAATTTTTTGCAAATTTCGGCCTTTTGTGGGGGAGGTACCAGAAGGAGTGGACCGATATTGCTCATCTTAACACCAGACCTTGGGTTAATATAAATATTGGGATGTGTGAAATTTGAAGACAATCGGATTATCCTTTCTCTTTCTGTGCAAAGATTTTTTTTTTTTTGCAAATTCCGACCTTTTGTGGGGGAGGTACCAGAAGGAGTGGACCGATATTGCCCATCTCCGAACTCGATCTAAGTTTGACAAAAATATTACTATGTATCAAGTTTGGACCAAATCGGATACTCCTTTCGAGAGTTATCGTGCGCACCAGCCAGACAGACAGACAGACGGACGGACGGACGGACGGACGGACGGACATCGCTAGATCGACTCCAAATGTTCTGAAACGGATTTGATCCAAAGAGACCTAGGGTCTAAAACCGTTATTTCGACTAGACAAGTTTTGACCGTATCAAATGATATATACCCTTTGTAGCCATATGGCTGAGGGTATAAAAATACCTGATTTTACAGTCGCTCTACAGGTCAAAATTGAAAACCAATCAACACCGATTTTTTTATGAGAAGAGAGTTAAGGACAGGGAAGAAGTCTAGCATTTTGGATGACCATTGGATTGTATTGAGCTGTAAAAGGGACCACAACTTTCATGTGAACACGACAGAGTGCGTAAAGATTGGCCCTTTTGCTTACTTCTTTTTATTTTTATTTTATTTTCCAGATTGTAGGATTTAACCGGTGATCTTCATTTTGCACATACATGAATTGTTATACTAAACTTGAAATATACCCTCTACCAATGATGATGAATATATATATTTTGAGTTTTATGTGAATTCCTTCTTTGCCGAAAAGTGCGACTAATTTTCACCTTTATTTGCCAAAGAAGATGTTTACATCTTTTCCTGTTGCACCGTGTAATTACGATTTATTATTGATTTCCTTAAACTAAAATTTAAAACTCTTACCTCTTCCCTTTCAGGCAGCCCCCAATAAAATTGCGTGCCACTAACACCCCTTTCCTTTCTATTAATTCTGTGAAACCACAATCATTACACATGTAAGTAATTGCCCACATAATTTCTATAACCACATTCTTGTATAAAATGGGAACGCACCAACAACCCCACAAATAGACAGATAGGTACGTGCGTATGTATGTGTGTATATACTTAAGAAAGTAAATATAAATCACACAAGAAATTGGTGTGTTAATGTCTGAGCAATTCATTTATGTTTTTAATTACTTCATTACACATTCTATTAACGCTTTGACGATACAATAATTATGTACATTTATTTTTATATACCTACATATATGTGCGTGTGTGCGTATACATGGAAGGGGATGTGTTTGTAAAATTCTTTGAAAAGTTCACAGACTTGTGAAAAACCCCCCAACATATTCAATGTGTGGAAAAGTGAAAAGTTAAAAATGGATATCAACATGCCCGCGGCCACAGGGAAATCTAAAGACATAAAATACAAGATAAATAGAAGAGGTAAGATTAAAGAGATACATTTTTGTCTGAATAATGTAAATATCGCTTCTACAAACAGCAAAGCCAAATCGAATAATTGTAGTTAAATCTTTTCAATTTTGGTGAGAATTTAAAAAAAAAACAAGTAAGCAAAGGCTATAGACGTGCGGGGCGGACCATGTGATACCCTACAACACTACAAAATGTTAGAAGCCCCCTTATGTCCAAATCCGTTTTGGAAGATTTCGCTTTCGAAATTATGTCACGGAGCACTGCCCAGATATTACCCTCAGCATTTTGACCAGGGACATTTGCCCGATATTTACACACTCCGTGTTGTTAGTTGTTGTGGTCCTTTTTACAGCTAAATATACTCCAATAGTCATCCAAAATGCTAGAATTCCCTGTCCTTAACTCTCTTCTCGGTTTTTGGATCAGTTGAACCCCTAAATATTTTGCGATCATCTCCAAAAGCAAGAGGCCCCACTGTATCTCCAAATTTAGACTCATCTATATGATTTGCTTGCCTACGATATTTGGCTATATTCGTCAACGAAATCAGCATAAAATAGCCAGAAGTTCACCTTTTGTGTAATTCGAATATCGCCTGTAAGTAATGCTGGTATTTTTTCACAAAAATTAATTGTCCATTCTACCCGCTGTCCTAAACTCTAACTTTATGCGAGATTTCGTGTCCTTTGGTTTCTATTTGTGACCTTTATAACGGCAGCAATTCTGGAAAACGTTTAGTTGTTGGTCCATTTCAACCCGTAATATATTACGGAAATCTTTGAAAACAATAGGCCCAACCCTACCCTTGTGAAAATTTTCGTGAGGATCGGACGATATTTGCAATACTTATTAATATCCCCAACCTGTGTTGTGTGGTAAAAAAATATTACAAAATATTATAAGTCAAATTGAAAAAAAAAACGCATGCGATAAAAAAATGTCACAAAATGCTACAAAATCTATATTAAGATCATTATTGGCATATTTTTCTGCGATTTTTTTTAATTTTATGCTTATATGTCAAGAGGGCATTTTGAATTGACAAAATTTGTCAAAATCGGTCCAGCCATTCTTGTAATATAAGCATTCTAACTAACATCCCCTTCCTTTGTATATACACTTTGTATATATTTCGCTATACATATCCTATATATTTACTATCGGCATCTACGTAACGGTCAGAATTGACCTGTTCGACTATTTCTGATTTCGCCGGGATTAAAAATATTCGCGGTTTAATAGAAAATTTTGACTTTTATGTACCACAAATATTGTGGCCTATTTCACCCACTAAATATTACCCGATGACCATCAAAATTGGAAGGCTTCTGCCCAGCCCTAAGCTCTAGCCCCATGCTAACTTCCGCGTCGATTGGTCTATAATTGCGAGCTGTAGAGCAACAGCAAAATCAAGATTTTTTTCAGTTTTTGGTCCACTTCAACCCCTAAATATTATGCGATCATCTCCAAAAGAAATAATAATAAAATTCTAGCCCTGACCCTAGCCCCACCTCCATTCTAAATTTCGTGAAGATCGGGCCATAATTGCGACCTGTAGAGTGATTACAAATTAACATGGACAGACGGACGGACGGACATATATAACTAGATCGACTCAGCTCGGCGAGGTAGGAAGATCCATATATACTTTCCTATGTGGGAAATCAATATTTCGTGGTGTTACATAATTTTTGGCCCAATCAAACTTATAATACCCCCAACACATAGTGTGTGATGGGTATAAAAAATGACCGTGTTTACTTGCCAAAGAGGTCAGCTTAAATGTGCACCTTCGGTTGGACACCAAAACTCAACCGCAGTCCATGTTGATGGTGTGGGCCGCCATAACTGCCGATGGTCGCTCTCCGCTCGTATTAATCGACCGTGGCATCAGAATACATGCCGAATATTATCTGGAATATATTCTGGAGGGTGTATTAAAGCCTTGGGCACGCAAACATTTTGGCCGCAGACCTTGGACATTCCAACAGGACTCAGCACCATGGCACTCAGCACGCGCCACCCAAGATTGGTTACAAAATGAGGTTCCTCGCTTCATTTCCAGCACACAATGGCCACCAAAATCTCTGGATAACAATCCGTTGGACTATTGTGTCTGGAGTAATTTGGAAAGCAAGGTTGGCATCAGAAAATACCAAAGTGTCGATCTACCCAAGTAAGCGCTTCGCCGGGAATAGGCCAAAATACGGCAGAGCAACATTTGGGCAGCGTGTGATGGTTTCATTGACCGTTTGAAAGCCATAATTCGTGCCAAAGGTGAACAATTCGAACAAATCTAAACTTATTCCAAAATTTGATGCTATTTTCGAAATTTTTTGCTTTCAAATAAAAAAATGTAAAAATTATGGCGTTTGACTTTGTTGCAGTTTTTTTTATCACACCCTGTATCTTTCATCCGATTTGGTGTTAAAGTCCCTCACATGTGTAATATGCACTCCACAATAATGATATTTGATACCGAGCATCAGATTCAGCTCGAAAATACGTCTGCCAAATTTTATCGAGATCGGTTCAGATTTTTTATAGCTTCGATATACATCTCTATCCGATTTTACGGTTATTGCTCACAATATATGTAATATCAGCCCAAATTAAATAATTTTTTTCATTTTTAACCGAATTTTACCATTTTTGGACACTCGTTCTGATATTGCTCCATCATATATTTTTTAATATAGCCCGTATGGAAATCATATCACGCCCTAAACAGCAATGCTATTTGGTTAATAGTTGGTATGACTACTTCACATAAAATCCCAATTTTAACCTTATTGTTACGGGAGCTCTACTAAATACGCATAGTGGTGTAGGGTATTATACAGTTGGCCCCGCCCGACTTTTTAAATTTCTTAATGTTTATAATTCCAATATTCTGAAATTAATTTTAGTTCAACAGATGAATTTACATATTTTCAACTGGACCAACAAGCACTTGCTACCGAATATTATACAATAATAAATTCCATCCCCTAGAGGAAAACAAAAATTTTTTTCAATTCATGTTTTTATATTTTTTACTTAGACATAAACATTATCATTCCAAAACTCTCAGTCATTATTTTCAATTTATCAATCGAGTATAACTTAATGGTGCTATTTGGCCATATCCATTCATCCTCATCATTTTTTCTTCCTTTGATGATTATTAACTTCATTACATTCTTTGGCTGTTCCAGCAGCACAAAATCTGTGACAAATTGTTCATAATTTCTTTAAATCCCCTAAAACGCCCGAAAGCCCTGCTAAGCCAAAAGTATTTTATTAGCCCGAAAACATTATTGAAAGGCGATTGAAAGTGACGTGACATAACGATTTCTATGGAAGGCACATGAAAATCTACAAATAAGGGCAATTGGGATTTTTTTTTAATGTAAAACAATTTAATTTGGATTTGAAAGTCTCAAAATGGTAGTCTAAGATAATTTTATGGACTACTTTTTTAAATTAACAAACATTTAGTGTTTTGTATTTACAAGTTAAGATCAGTAGCATTTCATAGGTTTTCTATGGAATTTTTAAGAAAGTTTATTGATCTCTAAACGATAAAATTTGTTATATATATTCAAATGTTTTAAAATTAGAAATTAATATTTATGTCAAAAATTATTTACTTCAAATACAAAAATTCCCCTTAAGTTAGTAAATCCCATTTGACATAAAAAAAAATCATAAATTACATTTGAAATTTAAAATTTCATCGTTTTGCTTCTGTTTTCAATGATAACATGTAATTTTTATTCTGGAAAACATTGTTTTTAAAGAATAACTTTTATATTTCTAGAAATTGTTCATCATTTTTATTGAAATGATGAACAATTAAAAAGTAGAGGTCGGATTTGTTCTATTCATCACATTTTATAAAAGTGTAGAATATTGAATTGAATTTCAAAGAAAATTTCTAAATTTCAATAGACAAATTCTTCAGATAAAATGGTCTTCCGAATTTTAAATAAAATTTCTAAATTTAATTAAATGTAATCCACGTTCAAAGTGGTTTTTATGAGGTTTTGAATTTAAAAAAATATCTGTAATAAAAGTTCAAGGTTCACTTCACCAGATGGAGGAAACTATATAGATAGGAATCATTATATAGAAAGATATAAGTGTAAACCAATAATTTTAGAGCACTTTTGGATGATATCCTCATGTCCAATTTGCTAAGCATAATTTTTCACAGGAGTCTAACCTCTATTTTTTATACGTGCGCAATGGGAAAACGTGGACCTAAATATTCAATGTTCTATCACCGGAGCTAGAACCTATTACTAACTACAAATATAAATTTTTGAACAAATACGAGGAGATATGTGGCAAAAATGGGCTATATAAAACGTGGACCTATAAATACAATGTTCCGTCATCGGAGCTGGGACCCTTTCGTCCGTCGAAAAATGTGGCAAAAATCATCAAAATATCGAATTTCAGTAGGTACCGTTATAATGGGGCTATACGATAACGTAGACCTATACATACAGTGTTTCGCCACACGAAACGAGAACCCATTATGACCTACAAAGACCATTTTTTAGACAAATCCGGGAAAAAATGTGGCACAAATCATTAAAATACCGAATAACGGGAGGTACCATTATATGGGGGCTATACCAAAACGTGGACCGATACATCTCATTTTCAATACCAACCATCCTAGACACAATACAATTGTTCTGTTAAATTTTGAGGCTCTACGTCAAATAATGTGGGCTGTATCGTGATTTTAACCAACAGACAGACGGGCAGCAGACAGACATCGGTAAATCGACTTAGAATTTCATGCTGATTATAAATATTTGGGGATGTTTCAAATGGAATACATAAACAATTTCCTGTCGTACATATTGCGAATTTCAAATACGAAATTTGAAACAATTCCGAAGAATAATGTAGCTTAAATCAGCAAAATACCGGATTTGGTGGGGGGTACCGTGGTACCGTTATATGGGGACTATGGAAAACACGCGGACCTGCATAGCTAATTTTCCGTCACAGACTGTTGTACCCATTACGAACTTCAAATACGAAATTTGAAACAGATCCATGTTGCTAAAATCACAAAAAATACCGGATGTTGGGAGGTACCTTTATATGGGGGCTATTCGAAGTACCTATTAGGAACTTCAAATACGAAATTTGAAACAATTCCGGTAAATAATGTCCCAAAATCATCAAAATACCGAATGTAGGGAGGTACAATTATACGAGATACCAAAGTCCAGACGAAACACACATTTAAGTAAAATGTTATCAACCTACTTCAATTCGTTCGGAAGCTAGAATGATTTCCACAGACGGACCTACAGACATACTGACGGTCATTGTTAAATCGACATCGGATTTTATACTGATCAAAAATATACATACTTTGTAGGGCCTAAAATGTATATTTCACGGTGTTACAAATCGGAATAACAAACTTATTATACCCTCTATACTATGGTGGAGGGTATAACAACAAAACAGCAAAAACAAAATAGTTACAGGTTAATCGCTTTTCGTTTAAACTTTTGACTTCAATAATCCTCGTTTTATGATCTGCAATTTAGCGTAAACTATATATACCTGTAATGAACGAATTCCAAAGACTTTTAATCCGATTTTTTTAAATGTGGAAGAGTGGTATCTTGCTCCCTTTCCGATGTAAACTTTGAAAGGCTGATACATGTGTCATCTATTTTTAGCTCTACTTTCATAATCTGCTAGATTTTCCTTGTAATGATTGAACAAATTGAACTTCGTCGCATAGTGTGAAAACTCGGCGACGACGAAAATTGGGGTTTCCGTCAAGAAAAAATTAATTCTGAACTCTCCTGGGGCGCACCAGAAGGTGTCTGCCTATCTTGTCATATTTGGACTACAGTATTATTATGATACCTACGATATAGGATTTTTGAAAAACTGGGCTTTAGTGAGCGAAATACCCTTTGGAGATGTGCTTTTGATGTTCGATAGAAATATTGCGGTGTGCAAAGTTTGGATCAAATTTGATAATCCCCTCAAATGTTATAGTGCACACCAGCCAAAGAAACAAACAAACATGTATGACATAACGATTTCATCCAAAAATATACAGGGTGAGATGAAAAAACTGCAACCAACTTCAGACTGCTGTCATTTCTAAGCCACTTCTCCGACAGCTCTTAAAATTATTCCTTATTATATTGTTCACAAGCGCACAAGAACATTTTGGTGAAAATTTTCCAGAAAAAAATGTTATTTGTGATTGAATTCAAGCGTGATAGTGTGATTTCTTTATATTTGGCTGGACAACCACAAGTGGCTATCGTTAGAGCACTCCAGCACTTAAATGTGAATAAAACTTTTGTGTCTCGTTCCATCGCTCTTGGCCGTGATACTGGTAGCGTAGCCCTACTTGAAGTAAGTAGACGGAAGAAAACAGAAGATCAGCAGAAATGGTTCGAAAATTAAAGAAGCGACTTGATCGAAATCCGCGTCGCAGTGGCCGAAAAATGGCTCGAGAGCTGAACATATCGCAATATTCCATTTGGCAAATATTGATAAATGAGCTCGGGGTAAAGCCATTGAAATTCCGCAAAGTGCAAGAACTTACACCGCAACAGAAAGAAAATAGACTCACAAAAGCTAAAGAGTTGCTGCGCCTGGTCGAAAGTGGTGAACTGCCGAATTGGTTTTCTCTGATGAAAAAACAACACCTTCGGTTGGCCACCAGAACTCAAGCGCCGGTCATGGTGATGGTGAGGGACGCCATAACAGCCGATGGTCGCTCTCTCTGCTCGTATTAATCGACTGTGGCATCAGAATAAATGCCGAATATTATCGCAAAAATATTCTGGTGGGTATATTAAAGCCTTAGGCCCGCAAACATTTTGGCCGCACGCCTTGGACATTCCAACAGGACTCAGCACGCGCCACACAAGAATGGTCACAAAATGAGGTTCTTCGCTTCATTTCCAGCGCACAATGGCCACCAAAATCTGCGAATACCAATCCGTTGGACTATTGTGTCTGGAGTATTTTGGAAAGCAAGGTTGGTAGTAAAGAATATCAAATTGGCAAGCGCTTCGCCTGGAAGGGACCAAAACACCGCAGAACAACATTCGAACAGCCTATGACGGTTTCATTGGCCGTTTGAAGGCCATAATTCGTGCCAAAGGTAACCAATTCGAACAAATCTAAACTTATTCTAAAATTTGATGCTATTTCCGACATTTCTTTCCTTTCATTCAATAAAATTTAAAACAAAAATTTAAAAATTATTTGATTTTGTTGCAGTTTTTTATCTCACCCTGTAATGACCAGTTTATAAAAATTATAAAACTTGACTAACCGTTTATAATTTTAATTGATTTGTCCTCTTGAGCTGTCATATCAAAAATCACAACATTGTTCCTGTAATTAATATTATGTGTAAGTGTATAAATCATGCAACTACTTCTCAAATACATACCTTATTTTTTATTTTCTAAGAAATAAAGAGATATCTTCCAAGGAAAAATGTCGGCTTTAAACTGTAGAGGTATATAAAACATGGACACATTTTGAAAAGTTGTGTTATGAGATTTTCTATTTACCCAGAAACCCTTGTAAGTTTTAACCCTAAAAATGACAACACCGTCCAGTAGATGAGTTTCATAAAACACCGTCCAGTAGATGAGTTTAATTTGTAGCTAAATCAGATACCCTAGGAGGCTTTGGATCAGGTCCAAACATTGTTTTTAACTTCCGCCATGTTAAATTTAGGTAAAGGCTTTACTTCGATTAAAAATGAAACGTTTACATATAACAATTTTTTCAAGAAAAATTTCTACCCTTGACATAAAACCCTAATCTTAAACCCGTTACGTATACTATCCTATATCATTGTTTAAAATTTAAAAGTACGGTAAACCTTTAAAAGTACCTAAGCTCTTTCAAAATCGCTCTATTGATATACTGATGTACATAGAAATATGGCGCCCAACGCAAAATTCTTTAGTAATCCATTATAAAAGACTTTTTAACCCTTGAGGATTTCAGAAAATAATTTTTCTCCCATGCTATCTGTAGAAGGCAGATTAGCATCCCCACAAATATTATTTTTGATCCCCTGTTCTTTTATAAAAAATAAGTAAATTGAAGATTTTTTTTTCATTTTCAGTAAAAAGGCATCTCACTGCAATTTAGTTTTATTAAAACTAAAATTCTTTGTTTTCTATTTCTTTAAGGTACAAATAGCACGTAATTCTCACTGTAGATGCTCTAGCCAGGGACAACTAAATTATTGGATAATTTAGAGGGCAATAGCACCAACGGCGGTTTCATCACGGAATTTGAGTTTGCCATAGGAGTCCTTATAGAAACCTAAAAGACAAAGGAAAAAACAAGTGATTAATAAAAAATCATTCAAAGGATCAAAAAATGTAGTTAAACATATGCCATTGCTAAGACAAAATACTAACCAGCATCGATTGTTCCAACAAAACTACGCTTGGGAGCCAAGGCCGAGTACAAGGGAGTCAAATGGCCATAGTTACGAACCAATAGAGGCACACCAATTTGATAACCATAACGGTGGACGGCAGCCAAATTCACATCTTCCAATTTGGCGGCGGAGGCTTTGGCGGCAGCAACATCGGTATAAGCCGAGGCGGCGGCTTCAGCATTTTCGGGCGAGTAAACGGGATCGGCATAAGAACGGCCATAGGCTGGAGCAGCCTCGACATAGGCGGGGGCAGCAGCCGAATATGAAGGAGCTGCTCCATAATTGGCCAAAGCACAACCGCACAAACCGAAAATGGCAACGACGGCCAAAGCGATATTCTGTGTGAATTTCATATTGGATCTCTCCTCTAGTCTTTCTTCAGGAAACTAAAGTGTGAAACTAATGTTGACCCAATGCCATAAAAACATTTTTATAGTCAACGAATAAAATGCTCGTCTCCCAGATCTCTTTACCCAGGTTACGTGACAAATTCTTCAAACGCCACAGAACTGTGTGCGAACACATCCAGCGAGAACGGTGTGATGCGGGAGGAGGTTCCATCGAAATCCGCAGTGTCTTTTGTGTTCTTTCATTTCAGTGCGAGCTGTGTTGTTTTTTGTCTTCTATTACGCTATTCCAACCCGAAACCAAGCCATCATCTCCCTCAGAACCCAATTAAAACCGAAAACAACATGACTAACTGACTGACTGGCTATTTGGTTGTTTGGCTGACTAACTGGTTGGATGGTCGGTTGACTGGTCGGTTAGTTGGCTGATTGATTGGTAAAACTACGACGTATGCAGTCTCTTTTGGTTTGGGTTTTTTGGTTTTTACGCGCTGCCTGCATGGGTTTTATTGGCTTTTGTTGCCTCAGGTCTGGTTTCTACTTCGAGCGCGATAGAATTTCCTACAGTTTCATGTATTCAGTTCCGCCGATAAGAAGGAAGTCAATTAAAACAAACGACGAATGCGATGAGAACGACAATATGTCAGTGTGTCAATACGAAAGGTTGTTTTACTTGGAATTGTGAGTGTTTTCTTGTCTCTTCGTTTGTTTGTTTTTTTCTGGTAAAAGTTGAGGTATTTGATAAACTCATAAAGAAAGTTCATGTACATGCGATGCGATATTACATTTCTAAATTTTAATTTTCTTTGCACGTTGTCGAAAAAGAAGTTCGGGCATATGAATAACAACGATACATTTTAGCCACAAACTTGAATTGAACAACTTAGAAAGCATGAGTCGGTTTAATGACAGAAATATACTCTTTAGTGTCCAGCCGCTCAGACGATACAACCAATATAACACCAAAGAAGGCTTCATCAATTTCAGATTTCAAAATATGATATGATTTTTATATATTTTTTTTTTAAATTATGACGGTTTTGTCCTTCATAATATATTTCTCATTGAAAATAATTTCCATTTGGACGTTACATAAATCTGATGAAAAATATCATTATTTTCAAATTTCGGATCAACACCGATACTTACTTCGCCTTATGTGAGATTTAGGGTTGACTGTTTATGATGGAGGCTCCAGAAGGAAATTCCTGCTATCATTCAACATTTAATTTCAGTACACTTTGTGTGTTTGGGGGGAAGGGTTGTTACAAGAAAGAGTTGGCCTATACGCATATTCTAATTAATAACAAGTATGTGAAGTTTCAGCCAAATCCGACTCGAACTTCGCTTTCTACTAAAGATATGATTTTTATACATTCATCTCCTACCCAGCAAAATCGGGTTTTACCATATTCAGTTTGGAACCAGTAACTACGCACACAAAAACATATTAAAGAAGCACAACAAAATTATGTATTTTTGTGGACAAAATGCAGGTCGTATTTATTATCCGATTGAGATGAAATTTTCCAAACAATATTTGTTTAACCCAAAAATACCTCTGTAAAATTTCTTTTTTTTTTTTAGATCGGCTTAGATTTAGATATCATATATATTTTCAATCGATTTCGGGTCAATTGTGCAGCTAATGGCCAATATCAGTCCAAACAACCTAAATTTTCACATCCGACCGAATTTAGCCTAGAAACAAGTATTTCAAATTAGGTTCAGATATAGCTATAGCTCCCATATATATCTTCAAATGATTTGGGGGTTTAAGTCCCTCACTTGCGCAATATACATACCACAAGTATGATATTTGGTACCAGATAACTTAAGAAGCTCAAAAATACCTCTGTCAAATGTTATCGAGATCAGATCAGATTTGGATATATATACACATATATCTTTATCCGATATCATGTTTATTGTGCAATAAATGGTTAATATCGCCCAAATTACCTGAATTTTCACATATCCGACCAAATTCAGCCTAGAAACCAGTATTTCATATTTGGAGAAATTCGGATCAGATATAGCTACAACTCCCTTATATACATTTCATCCGATTTGGTGTTAAAGTCCCTCACATGCATAATATACACTCCACAACATGATATTTTATAGCGGACATCAGATACTTCTAGAAAATACCTCTGCCAAATTGCTTCAATAAATATTTGTTAACATAATCCCTATCGAAGTCGAAGTAATCATGTACTATACAGCCATGTTATTGGGTTTATAGTTGGTATGATCTACTTCACATAAATTCCCAATATAAACTGCCTTGTTATGTGAGCTCTACTAAATACGCGATTTTTGGGTATATAGTGTATTCAGCAATGGAACGATTATTTTCATTAAATGGGGATTAACCTTTATACAGGGGCTATTAAAAACAATGGACCGATATAACCCATTTTTTAAGTTAATAACCCTGAAATTAATCCAAAGCTTTCTATAAATGGTCAAAGCTCTATTTTAAATTGTGCGAAATAAATCTCAAAATATTGGGGTTCCTTTGTACGAGGGCGGTTCGGTAGACTATCAAAGAAAGAGAATAGTTTTTCAAAAATATTTTTATTTTTCAATATAATCTCCTGTAACTTTAATACACTTAGTCCAACGCCTTTCTAGCAATTCAATCCCTTGATTAAAATAGTTTTTCTCAAAGTCTTCAAAATAGTGGTTTACAACTGTAATTGCATCTTCATTTGAGGTAAAACGCTTGCCAGGAAGGATGTTTTTTTAGATTTGGGAACAAGTAAAAGTCATTGGAAGCTAAATCGTGAGAATAAGATGGGTGGTCAAGCACTTGTACTTTTATTCGTCGTTTAATTTTAGCCATTATTAAAACACTCTTGTACCCTGGTGCGTTGTCTCGATGAAAAATTATTTTTTGTGTTGTAAGCCAGGACGTATTTTTCGAATTTGTACATTTATCCAAATTGAACCAAAATGTTGCAAAAGTACTCTGAATTTATTGTTTTAAGATTTTGCAGATAGTCAATCAATAAAATACTTTTGAAGTCCCAAAGCACTACTTCCAGCTTCAGTCCATTGTTTGAATTGTTCTTTTGTCTCTGGAGTTTAGTGGTGAATCCATGTCTCATCAACAGTTATGAAACGACGCTTAGAATTCATTTTATTTCGCTCAAAACGATCCAAACAAGCTTGAGAAATGTTCATTTTTATTCGTTCGAAAGCTTTTTCATCTGTAGTTCTTCATGCCAAAGTATAGGAACTCGATCATTTGAGATTTGAGAGAGCCCATGGTATTAGCAATTTCACGCACACTTATTCGTCGATCATTTAATACTATATCATGCTGCTGCTATTTTTGGACGTCCACTACGTGGTTCATTTTCAATGCTTATACGACCACGTTTAAATTCAGCAACCCATTTTTTTTACTGTTGCATATGAAGGAGCACTTTCACCTAACACATTCACCATGTCATTATGAATTTCTTGTCCCGATAAACTTTTTTATGTAAATATTTAATTACAGCACACATTTCTATTTTTCCATTGTAAACAAATTGCCGATACGTCTTTTTTGAACACTTGTTTCTAAATGAAGGAGTTGCCAGATCGGAACAAAATTTAACATGTGTTCATAACAGAAAAGTGGAAGTATCTAAAACACTTAACTTTTTTCTGTTTATACCGCATTTTTGTCCTAGGCTAAGAAGTTTCCGAACTGCCCTGGTATATGGCCAAGGCTTTAAAAGTTTTTATAAGAAAAACTGCAGCAAATTCGAAAAAGGTATATATTTACAATTGACTTTTTCTTCGAAAACCCACAATGACATTTGATCTAAAATATATATTTATTTATTTATTTATTTATTTATTTATTTTTTTTTTTTTTTTTTTTTTTTTGAGACTTTTCCCAAAAATTGACCTAAAGTGGAAACATATTAAATTAGCATTAAACAAGTAAGAAAAGACTATAGACTATAACACTACAATATGTTAAAAGCCCCCTTATGCCCAAATCCATTTTGGAAGATTTCGCTTTTGAAATTATATCACGGAGCACTTCCTAGATATTACCCTTAGCATTTTGGTCAGGGATATTTGCCCAATATTTACGCACTCCGTCGTGCTGTTAATTGTTGTGGTTGGTTACAGCTAAATATAATCCAACGGTCATCCATAATGCTTCACTGTCCTTAACTCTCTTCTCAGGCGAAATTCCCTGTCGATCGGTTTCAATTGTGTGATCAGGGAAACTTTTGTGTTTTTGGTCCATTTGAATATTTTGCGATCGTCTCCAAATGCAAGATACGATATTTGGCTATATTCGTCAACGAAATCAGCATAAAAAAGCCAGATGTTCGACTTTTGTGTGTTTTGGTTTTCACCTGTAAGTTATTTTCAGCGTTTCGGCAGAATGGAAATGTTGGTATTTTTTCACACAAAAGTAGTGGTCCATTCTACTGGCTGTTCTAAACTCTAACTTCATGAAAATGTTCATGAGGATCGGACAATAATTGCAATCTGCATATAATAACCCCAACATGTATTGTAGGGTGAAAAAATATTATAAAACGTACACTTCAATATTATGAGTCAAATTAAAAAAATCGCATGCGATAGAAATTATGAAAAAATAAAAGAATTTCACAAAATACTACAAAATCTATATTAATATCATTATTAGATTTTTCTTAGAGTTTGTTGGCAAGGGGGCATTCTGAATTGACAAAATTTGTCAAAATCGGTCCAGCCATTCTTGAGATACAAGCATTGTAGTTACTATCGGCATCTACGTAACGGTCAGAACTGACATTTTCGTCTATTTGTGATTTCGCCAGGATTAAAAATATTCGCGGTTTAATGGAAAATTTGACTTTTATTTAACACAAATGTTTTGGTCTATTTCACCCATTAAATATTACCCGATGACCATCAAAATTGGAAGTCATCTGCCCAGCCCAAAACTCTAGCCCCATGTTAACTTCCGCTTCGATTGGTCGTTATTGCAACCTGTAGAGCAACTGCAAAATCAGGAAATTTTTTTGGTCCATTTCAAACCCTAAATATTATGCGATCATATCCAAAAGAAATAGGGTTCTATTCTGACCCTAGCTCCACCTCCATGCAACATTTTGTGAGTATCGGGCTATAATAGCGATCTGTAGCGTGATTACAAATTAACATGGACAGACGGACGGATGGACGGATGGACATACATAGCAAGGTCGACTCAGCTCGTCGAACTAGGAAGAACCATATATACATAATTTTTGGGCCAATCAAACTCTTACTACCCTCAACACAAAGGGTTGTAAGGTATAAATCTACCCAATTATATCCCCAATGAAAATTCGAGCCCATTAGAAAATCCAACAGAAACCACCAACTACGAAGTTTTGGCAGGCATCGTTATTTGGGACAAACACGATCAACCTGGGCAATTTTCTACAAGCCGAAAAGTATAATATTCAACAAGAGGGGTTAATTTCGATTACGAACTATAAATACCAAATTTCAAAGAATTCCATTTGAAAATTATACTAATAACATTACGAATATCGACAAGGCCGAAACAGATAAAGTACAGCTCTGTGCAAAATGTTGGCTATTGATCACAAATCATTTAAACTTTATCGGCTAAATATTTTAACTGTATCGGCTAATATTTTAATTTAATGGCAAAATAAACTTAGAATTTAATGCCGATCAAAAATGTATACGCATTCTGCTTCTACAACTATTATTTTTATGAGATACAAAAGGAATAGAAACCTAAAATGAATTGAAGATTAAAATCAACACCGGACCAACAATTACGAAAATATCTCTAACCATTAAAAATGTGCGTCAGAAAAAATTAAACATTGAGCCACTGTTCAACAGAGACTTACTGCCATATTCTCCAATTGATGCAGAGTATTATTTTTTCGTTCCCGCCATAGCATGATTTTTTCGTATTTTAAAATAGTATCGTTCTACTGTTGTGAATATCAAATTAATCCATGAGTTTTTGTTCTGCATGTAAACGTCACTGACATCACGATATTAAAATTAGCGCAGAGAACAAAAACTTCAATGCAGCCGTCATTTGTGCCGATAACCTTCATATTTTTGGTTAGTGTTGTTGTTTTCTTTTGGTGCTATTTTTGTTTTCTTCTTCTTTTGTTTGTGTGTAAATGGGGAAATGCATTTCGGCATTTATCAATTTTCTTGCTGACTGAACAGAACACTGAAACTCCAACGTTCGCCATGCCCGAGAACGCACTGAAGTGGTGATACCATTAAAAACACTCGTTTTTCCATATTCGGATTTTTTCTGTTTTATATTTTTGTTGTTTTTGTCATTTGTATTAATAAAAAAAACACATATTTAGGTATTTGTTGCTAAGACTCTCACGTAAAATTTTAAAATAATTAAATTCATAACAATAATTTAGAAAAACCAAAAAAAAAAATTTTTATCAATGTTGAACCGAAAATAATTTAAGCCAAATTTTGCGATTTTGCAATTAACAAAAACATGTGCAATGTGCACAACAATTTTGGAAAAAAATTTGGAATTTTTTTGAAACTGGATTTAGAAAAAAAACATTTATGAACTAAACACTTAAAATTTCAGACTATTATTTACAGGAACTTCCCCGGTTGGCGTTTAATAGGCCGACTGGCTGCCACCATAAGATGGGCTACCACCATAAGATTGGCTGCCATAACCGCCATAAGACTTGGCAGCGGGAGAGTACAATTTAGCCAAAGGAGCGTCTTGCACAACGGGCAAAGCAACTTGGCTGTAGCTGGCGTGGGAGTTGTAATGTTTGTAGCCACCTTGGCCGGGGTACAATTCAGTGGAGTGCAGGGGTTGGAAGGAGTATTTTGGGGCATAGGATTTGGGGGCAGCATAGCTGTTGTAGCTAGAGCCACCTCCATAGCTGGCAGCGGGGGCAGAATATCCAGAGTAGCCAGCGGCATCACCGCCATACGAGGAGGCAGCACCACCATAGGATGGGGCAGCACCTCCGTAGGAGTTCAAGGCAAGATTGGCCAAATTGCCATAACCACTGCAGCTAGCCGAGGCAATGGCAGCCAAGATAACGGAAGCAAAGCACTGCAAGAGAAAGGAAGAGAAAATCAAATATTAAAAATCATTTAACATTATTTCCTGTCATCGATTCGGGGAAGTGAGTGGGAACATGAAGGAAACCATGTTCACATGTTATTGGCAAACATTTCCTTCCGGAAAATCTAGCAATTCAGTTATGGCCACAATTTTTTTTTTTTTTTTTTTTTTTGATTTTTTCTTCTTCACCCACATCTCTTCTTGGTTTATTGTTTTATTCTTCATTTTGCTTTGTTTACTTACAATGTATTTGTTCATGATGAATTCTGAATTTTCTGTTCTGTTTGACCAGCTATGGTTCTGCCACAAATAAATGCAAAAGTTTACCGCTCTGTTCTTTTTATATTCTTTGGCATTTGCCACCGAAATTCAAACGTGATCTTCGCTTTGTGGCCCATTGCACTCTTCTCCGGCTGGAAATCTTATTGCTGATGCTGGCTGTTCATTAACCTCTTGTGGACCATATCTTTGAGCCGGGGTGTTTGGCAGACATGTTTCTCTGTGTTCGATAAGCGTACTTGGTGTGGTTAAGACCCCACAGACATTTTTGCAACTTGCATTTGATAGTATTGCTGTAGGCAGTTTGTTAGAAGTCAACCCGAAGTGGTATCCAATGCTTCGACGGCTTTCATGAAAACCAGGCCGGACGTAGTTAACTCCAAAGAGTATAAATATGAATATTGTAAATGGAGCCAAAAGAGAATAATATAATATCTTCGGTATTTGGAAGACCTGTCAAGGGCTTTCATCAACAGGAGGCCGGCAAAAGATACTCTACTTTTAGAATCCCCATAAACAGCCATAACTATAAAAGTATGAAAATTGTCTTCTATTTATGGAAGAGCTATAAGAGATGGGCCATTTTCTAGCAAACCTCCGAAAGGATTTCTACTTATAGAATATAAGTTAAATATATAGAATACTCTATTCCCTTAGAGACATCTAATAAAAATTTACCCCCACCTCCAAACTTTTTCCTATTTAAAGGTCCGTAAAAGGTTTTCTATCTACAGACGCCCTGTAAAATGTTTTCTATCTCTGGAAGACCTTACAAAGGAATGGGCCAATATTGTTCATTTCGTATTGGACCTATGATATCAATATTGCGACGTGTCAGGTTCGGAGTATATTGGTTATTTCCTTCACTTTATATAAGATATGTGAAAATTTTTTAGAAAATGTTAATCTGTCCTTGAGACGACAGACATAGTCGACCGAAGTTTTCCGTTTTCATACCTATCTGTAAAATATTGGTATGGGAAAAATTCCAAGAAAATTGAAAATTTATATTCAGTTTTATGCAAAATCATAAATTTCGTATTCATCTCAGGTTTCTGGTTGGGAGAAATATGTATATATAGCAAGGTGTAAAGAATAGCTGACTTGTTTCGCAAGTTTGACAGATAAATTTATGAAAATTGGGTCAGATCTTGTGTTTTGATGATTTTTGACACATTTTTCCACGGATTTGTCTAAAAGCTGGAATTTGTAGGTCATAATGGGCTCTAGCTTTGGCCTATTGTTTTTTGATAAGTTTAACTGCATGATCCGAAAGGTCTTATTGGTATGTGTAGTTTAAAGTGGAGCACGCTTCAATTCAGATGTTTCCTTTACCCAATGGTGGAGGGTATTAAAAGTTTGGCCCAGCCGGACTCAATGTTTTTTTTACTTGTTTAACATTCAATTATAATCGACATAAAATGCAGGCTAAATATATTTTTGCCAACATTTTTAAGAGATCGGTTTAGTTTTTATTTATTTCGCCTATATACATTTTAATCAACGTTTGTTCAAATAGGTTGAATTTTTTAACGAATGATGAAGTTCGGACTAGAATAAAGTCTATCATGTTTGGTCAAAATCGGTTTAGATATAGCCATATCTCCGATATAATCGATTCCGCCAAATTTTGAATAATTACAACTCTCCTAAAATGTGAAATGATTTATTAATCTTCAACTATTTTTAAAAAGTTTCGTAATTTATTCAGTTTACAATAGATTTAGTGATCTAGTTTTTCCAATACTACGAAAAAATTAGCCACCATTTTCTGGAAATGAAACATAATATTTTATTAATTATGCACCCACAATGTGCCGATATACTTCGTTAGAAACATTCAGTAAAATATTAATACCTTCTATACACTACAAATACTTTGCTGTAAATTTGTGTTATTCTGTTTGAAAATGTAAATTAATGGCCTGTTTATCTAAGACAATGGAAAGGCTACATTCGCTCCCTATTAAAAATAAATCCAGTTTCCATTGAAAATTGGGTCAGATCTTGTGTTAGTAAAAATGTTTATCTGTATGAAATTGGAAGAGAGTTGGATGTTTATTTCGCTTTCTTTGAGCGTTTTGTTTTTCAATATCTTGAAACCTATGTGGGGAAGGTTAGAGAAGTCCGATTTCTACCATCTGTATAACTGATATTGTGCTGATGAAAATATTGCGACATATTAAATCTGAATAGAATCAGATCTTAATTTCGCGTTTTAAAAGCTTTATGGTTATTCAAAAAGTTGACCCTTTGTGGGAAGGCACCAGAAGGTGGACCGTTATATACCATCTTCACATCGAATCTAGTCTTAGTAAAAATTATGGGATGTATGAAATATGAAGAGAACCGGATGCTTATATCGGATTTTATAATCGTTTTGGTTATTCAAAACGTTGACCCGTTGTGGAGAAATTGCCCGATCACTACCATCTTTATAACAGATCTTGTGTTGTTGGAAATATTGAGATGTACCAAGTCTGAATGGAATCGGATGTTATTTTCGCTCTTTATGAGTTTAATGGAAATTCAAAATTTTGGGTGAGGTACCAGAAGGAGTGGATGGATATATTCCACCTTCACACCAGACATTGGGTTAAGAAAAATGTTGTGATGTATGTAATTTGAAGACAATCGAACTCTTACATCACATTTTATAAGAGTTTTAATTACTCAAAATGTTGACCCTTTGTGGGGGAGGAGTGGACCGATATTGTGCATTTTCACACCCAATTCAAATATAAGGAATCGCATAGTTGGAGCTAAATTAAATATATATATATATATATATATATATATATATATATATATATATATATTTTGTTTTATTATATATTTTTTTTTTAATTTCGACCTTTTGTGGGGGAGTTACTAGAAAAAGTTAACCGATATTTCCTACCTCAGCACTCGATCTAAGTTTGATAATAATATTACGATGTACCAAGTTTGGACTAAATCGGATACTCCCTTCGTGAGTTATTGTGCGCACCAACCAGACAGACGGAGAGACATCGCTAGATCGAACCCAAATATCCGGAAACGGCTTTGGTTCAAAGAGACCTAGGGTCTAAAGTCGTTATTTCGATGAGGCACGTTTTGGCCGTATCAAATAATATATACCCTCTCTAGCCATATATCTGAGGGTATAAAAATAACAACTATTACTCTGATGCGCTGCGAATAGTTCAACTTCGCATAAATTTGACCCAGTTCAAAATCTGTAACGATTTCAAAACACATTAAATCTCGCAGACTGCAATAAACTGGCGTCAAATTTAACCCTTGGTTTGCTTTATAAATCTCAAGGGATCTTAGTTAAATTCAATCCATAGATTTTTTTTTGGTATATAACAGACCGCCTATGCCATATACTTTCCTTCAGTTCACAGATTTATGGCCAGTTTTTTAAAGAAATCGAAAATGAAAAAAAGAAGGCAGACTCTCGAAGTCGAGGCTTTTCGTAAACCAGAAAGCATAAAGTGGGTGAGGCCGTTTTATGGGGACCATACCTATATAGGCATAGGCTGGGAACCTAGATCATAGACCATCTACCCAATTTTCTTAAATACCGCATTTGAAACAATTTTTTGGGTAAATGTGACTAGTATTTTCAAAATACCGAATATCGGTGGGTATCGTTATATTTGCGCTATAGGAAAACGTGGACCTAAATATTTAGTGTTCTCCCGCCGGAGCTGGAACCCATTATGAACTACGAATACCAATTTTTTAGACAAATCCGTGAGGAAATGTGGCAAAAATCATCAAAACATCGAATATCGGGAGGTACCGTTATATGGGGGCTATACCAAAACGTAGACCTACATATACTATGTTCCGCCACCGGAGCTAGAACCCATTATGTCCTACAAATACCAGTTTTTAGACAAATCCTTGGGGAAATGTGGCAAAAATCATCATAACATCGAATATCGAGAGGTACCGCTAAATGTCAGCTATATCAACACGTGAACCGATATATCTCAGTTTCAATACCAATCATCCTAGACAGAATACAAATTGTTCTGCCAAATTTGATTCTTGAGAGAAAATTGTGTTGAAATAGCATAAACGTATCCCAAAGTTTTAATTTTAAAAACAGATTCTGATTGTTCCTCAGCTGTTTGCGATAATATGGAATTAAGTAAAAAAAAAATACTGAATCCCATTTGAGTTAAGAATGTTTACGTTTTCTTTCGAGTTGTCAATTCTTGTCACCATTCGAGTAGAATGCAGAAATTGACTGTTACTGGAAACTGGATTTATTTTAAATAGGAAGCGAATGTAGCCTTTCTATTTCCATAGAGAAACAGGCCATTCATTTACATTTTAAGACAGAATAACACAAAAGTTGCTGCAAATAATTTGGATTGTAGCAATGAATGGTAGAACTATAAGTAGATTGGTAAATTGTGGGTTTTATATTACTAAAATATTTTGCTTCATTTCCAAAAAATGTTGGCTAATTTTTTTGGTAGTACTGGAAGTGTTAAACAGAATAAATTGGGAAAAGTTTAAAAAATAGTTAAAGTTTAATAAATCTTTTCAAATTTTAGGATAGTTGTAATTATTCAAAATTTGGCGGAGGTTGCAGAAGAATTGCGCCGGTTTTACTTTTTTTTGAACACGATCAAGTTTGATAAGAAATACAGTAAATAGATGATCTGGGGGATATGGCTTATTTACATGGGGATATGGCTTATTTACATTAAGGCACATAAAAATATGTATGGGCAAAAAAAATATAAAAACTAAAACAATCTCTTAATAAAAATGTTGGCAATAATATTTCTAGCCTGTATGTAATATCGATTGCAATTGAATATTAAAAAATATTTTTGCGATTGCCGGCAAAATGAAAACAATGACACTTTGTTGAAAACGATACATATTACAATGACGCTCTGTGTTAACTTAGTAGCCGAAGATAAACACGTTTTAGCAAATTTTGAGTGGGTGATTTCACACATTGAATTATTCTGGTTATGAAATCTTCGTAGTACAACTGACAGACGAAGTTACAAAAACCACTACAGTTACTGCACTGCGCTAGTATCGATTATGCATCAACCATGCTGTGGCTGTGAAATATTCTCAACACAGCACTGTGAATCCAACCTCAAATTCAAACCCTTCCTTTAAAAACAAATTAAATTTACTTTAATGGTTCTATCAGCCGATCTGTTATCGGCTCTAGTTTATGATTTACTGTAGTTTACAGACATAACAATCACATTTTACGAGTTGGAATATGAAAATATATCTAAATTTGAAAACAGAAACGTTTATTAGTTATAGAGATAGAGAACATAACATGAACGGAACCAATTTTCTGTTCCCCACTGGATATGTTAGGAAATTGTAAGGCATTGCACAAGCTTTTGTCTTTGTTACGGCATTTACTTTCAGAATAGCTAGTTAGTGAGTTTCAGTAGGTTCTCCGACAGAAATATGCTCTCAGAATTTCACCACGGGTTTATGAATGTTCTATTTTCGCTCTATAATATTGACTACATATCCCTACTTCCCATTAGATCTTATGCTAGTACAAATACAGAGTGAGATGAAAAACTGCAACCAACTTCAGAATGCTGTCATTTTTAAGCCACTCGTCCGACAGCTGTTAAAATTATTTCAGTGAGAGCTCATTATATTGTTTACAAGCGTACAAAGGCATTATGGTGAGAATTTTTCAGAAAAAAACGTTATTCGTGATGGAATTCAAGCGTGATAGTGTGATTTCTTTATATTTGGATGGAAAACCACAAATGACTATCGTTAGAGCACTCCAGAATTTAAATGTGAATAAGTCATTTGTGTCTCGTACCATCGCTCGTTACCGTGATGAAGAAAGCAGCAACATCAGCAGAAACGGTTCGAAAAGTAAAGAAGCGACTTGATCGAACCCCGCGTCGCAGTGGCCAAAAAATGGCTCGTGTGCTGAACAAATCGAACAATATTCCTTTCGTCAAATGTTAAAAAATTAGCTCGGAGTAAAGCCATTGAAATTCCAAAAAATGCAAGAACTTACGCCGCAACTCAAAAGAGCTAAAGAGTTGCCTTGCTTGGCCAAAAGTGGTTAACTGCCGAATTTGGTTTTCTCCAGCAGTTTGTAAACAAACAAAACGATCGTGTTGACTTGCCAAATAATGGTTACAAAATGATATTCCTCGCTTCATTTCTAACGCATAATGGCCACCAAAATCTCCGGATACCAATCCGTTTGACTATTGTGTCTGGAGTATTTGGAAAGCAAAGTTGGCACTAAAAAATACCAAAGTGTCGATCACCTCAAGCAAGCGCTTCGCCGGGTGTAAAGGAGAATAGAGTCCAATCTCCCTCTTCGATTGTCAACTCTATTCTTTATCCGGATCGGATTAATGTTTTCAGTGAGAAAAGAAAACCAACCGAATGGTTGATTCAATTCTGCTTTTATTTCAAAAATATGTTTCTTAAGTGCTACAAAAACTAATCTAACTTAACCTAATCGCAGCCACACAATTATTCTTATCTATTCTAATATTGAATGGAGAACATTGCAGGGCTGCTTGACATTTCATTCAAGTGGTTTTGTACATTTACCGAGCGCATCGATATCTGTGCGTGTGAGTTATAACCATTATTATCTCACACATTATCGTATGCGTCAGCGCACAAGATCACCGAATTGTTCCCATGTGGTGTTCTATGGCGGCTGTGAAATATGTAATTTAAGGATATTTATTGTTTATTGCTAGATATTCCCAGCGCCTTAACCGCACTCAAAAGTATGTACAAAGTATTTTGTACACCGGGAAATGGCCAAAATACCGCAGAGCAACATTCGGGCAGAGTGTGACGGTTTCATTGGCCTTTTGAATACCAAAATCTCAATTTATTCTAAAATTTGATGCTATTTCCGATATTTTTGCTTTCATTCAATAAAGTTTAAAACAATTTATAAATTATGGCTTTTTTTATCTCACCCTGTATAGTCGTCGCCGCCCGAATTTTAACCTTTCTTTACTAGTTTTACTATTTTTTTAATAATTTCTTTTTAAATTTTATTGTAACGTACTTAATTCACTATTTTAAACAGTTCGAAATTATCATCTGAGACTACATACATTTTATTTCCATATGTCTGAAGTTAAAATAAACGCCACATTTTTAGCACGTTTCTATTATGAATAGGTATTAAAAACGTTAAATTATAGTTCAGCTATCTGAGCTATATACGACGCTGCTAACAATTTCCTTGTCTTGAGTTCTTGTGTTAACTGAACTTTATATGCCTTGAGATCTTGATAGAAAATATTGTGGAATAATTGTTATATAAAATAATTATCATTTAAAATAACACTTTCTGTTGTAAAATCTTTTATTTATGCTTCTATATAATGGCACCGTGTCATTGTCGGTATATTTAATGTTTCTGCCACTATTTCCAAACCAGAACTGTAGTTTGTATATGTGTGGAATGGCTTTCGTGTGGTATTTCAATAATTGCTGTGGAAATTTACTGCAAACAATTTAGGTTCTCCTTGAATTTATATTCGGTCTTCTGATTTTTTAAACCGACCATTTCGAATAAGATTTTTTGTTACTTGTTTGATTTCCAATCCATAAAAGACCTTCCTCTCTATAGAAACTCTCTTAGAAGCTTCTTTCGAATGAAAGAAAGTCTTCTGTCTTTGAAGGGTCTGCAAAAATTCACTTATCAATAAGGGACCTGAAACCATTTTTGGAAGTCTTGTAATTGATATTTAAACAATAGAATGAATATGAAATGTTATATGTGTTTAAAACTGTTTTAACAAATATATTTCATTTATGATGCTGTGTTTTATTTGAATTTTTAAATTTCAGAACTCACTATTTATTTTCCATATACGTTTTTTTTTTGTATTTAAACTTCATCCGATTATTAATTGTGCTTAAACGTTCGCCATGTCGTCACACACTTTGAGCAACCCAGTCAAATGATAATAACCTAATTGGACGGCTTTAATCGACTTTCGTTTAAAATTGTAATTTCAATTAATGCTTCTGTGGACAGTTGGTGCGTGCGCCTGTGTGCGACGTTCAAGTCGTGAACACTTTCACCTTTGCGATGCGAACGACACTTGGTACCCAAACTGTGTCATTTGGGTCATTTATCGGCGGATTATAATTTCATTTAAACGGCATTATCGCACTAACAATTAAGGATTTTTACATTTCAAACTGTCTGTTGGCTACTGTGCACTGGTGACCAATTAAAAGCGCTTTGTGACAATATTAAATGTGACGTTAACTTAGGAATATGTTTTAAATAAATATAATGATTTTGACCATTATAATGCTGAAATGGCAAAAGAACACTTCCAACGCTTTTTTAACTGTACTAATTTTATTAAGTAGTGATCTGTTCCAGAACTGCAAGAACGTAAAAGATTTTACTTTTATGATATCGAAAAAAATGCAAAACTAGTAGATTCTTGCCGGTTCGGGGAAAGAATTCTTCGAATTCTAAGTTGAGCACACACAGTGTTTTCCAATTTGTAAAGAAAAACCTTCACGAAATATTCTAAAGTGAAAGAAAAGAAAAATGTTGAAATAATATTTATTTGTAGTTATAGTTAAGGCTTGGTTTTAGGAAACCCCTCACTATATGCGTGGGAATAGTGCTGAAACAAATCCGTATTACTAGTATTGACCAGTAACTCAAAGGAATATGTAGTTGTTTCTATGAAATTAAGAAGACTTATAATACCAAGTAATGGCGTCACAGAGGAAATACAGACAGACTCCATGACAGAAAAAAAAAGAACATTCGGAGAGTCTGCCGACAAATGTTCATGTTGTTAGACAATGTTTAATGTTTGCAACAGCGGCTTATTGTAACCAGAAGATCACCAAGCAAACATGTACAAAATCAGTTTAGTTCGGCCAAAGCATGATCTCCAAGTTTGAAAAAAAATCTCTGATTTTTTCTCAAGTTATGAAAAATATAAATATTGAAAATTGTGAGCCTTTTATGGGGGAGGTAAGGAGTGGACCAATCTTGTGTTAGTAGGAGTATTCCGCATTTCACAATTTATGAACTTTATGGTTATTCGAAAATTTGACCCGTTAGAGAGAAGGTCCCAGAAGGAGTAATTGAATATATCCCATTTCCACAACTAGTCTTGTTTTTTTCGGAGTTTGAAAGCTTCACTTCATTTCGCGATTTATGAGCTTCATGGTTATCAAAAATTTTACCCGTTGTGGGGGAAGTGCCAGAAGGTGTAGTCCGATATTACCCAACTTCGAGCTCGAACTAAGTTTGACAATAATATTACCATGTACCAAGTTGGGATCAAATCAGATAATTCCTTTGAGAGTTATCGTGCGCAACAGCCAGCCAGCCAGACGGATGGACGAAATCCCTAAATCATCCCGAATTGTTCTGAAACGGATATGATCCAAAGGGACCTAGGGTCTTAAGCCGTTATTTCAATTAGGCCCTTTTTTGGCCGTTTAAAATTATATATACCCTCTGTAGGCATGTGACTTCGAAAAAGAACGATAATTTCGAAAGTATGCCAGAACTGTAATTTTCGAAAAATTAACAGTTGTGCTAAGTTGTTCTATCTTATGCCGTTTATTTTTTCTCAAATATGATTAACCATTTTCGAGATATGAAAATTTCAAAGAAACCAGTATTTTTGATATTGATATATGACATTCAGCTGAATATCGTCGAGCTGACTACAACAATCTGAAAATCGTCATGCTTGATGATAGATGTTTTAGTAAAATGTTCAATTTTAAATCCAAAACATCTATTTTTAACCATTAACCAGCAAGGTTGGCACTAAAAAATACCAAAGTGTCGATCACCTCAAGCAAGCGCTTCGCCGGGAATGGGCCAAAATACCGCAAAGCAACATTCGGGCAGCGTGTGACGGTTTCATTGACCGTTTGAAGGCCATAATTCGTGCCAAAGGTGACCAATTCGAACAAATTTAAACTTATTCTAAAATTTGATGCTATTTCCGAAATTTTTTGCGGTGTACCAGTTACAAGAAAATTGGGAAATAAATCTGAACCGAATTCGACCAAATTTGTCCAAAGTATTTCTAAGCAATATCTGATACCACGTACCGAATATCATTGTTATAGAGTTCATATTACGGCTCTGAGGGACCTAAATCTCAAATCGGATGAGGCTCATATGTGCGAGCTATATCTTTATTTTTGCCAATTCAAAAGAAAATTTGCAGATGTGTTATCATCTTAACCAGCACAACAACAATATTAGAATACACTATGCCTCGGTAAATAAGAAATTGCAATTTCATAGTCCAAGAAATAATACCTAAAATGTTCAAATTTTTTCCCAAAAAAAACTTACAATTTCTGGAAGTAGCACTCCCACCCATTTACGTAAATAAATAAAAATATTACGAAAAGAAGAAACGAAAAATAAATTTACTTGTAAAATTTGACATATTTTCAACTGAAATTTCTTGCATCAACATTTTTGAAAGTTAAGTTCTGTCTGGCCTTTGTGTGTAACATTCAACTGAGTAATACAGCTATACAACAGCCATAAGTGGAGTAAAAGAACGCGACAATAATTTAAAGAAAAATAATAATGTTGATGATCTAAGTAAGTTTTCAGTCGATTTCACACGTGCAAAAATTACAAAATATGTCAATGCAATCAAAAATACGAATCGCAAACTTGACCTATATTTTTTTAAAAATGGTACAACGAAAAATAATATTTGCAAGTCATGATTTTACATTTCTAATGGAGAAAATTACAAAAAATGTCGGCATTTACATTGAAATACCACCTGAATAAGGGGAGACAAGATCCTCCACTTCCAATTTTTTTCTTTTTTTTAATTTTCCGATTAGGATTTTTTGAAATCCTGGAGTGTTTCAGGAAATGTTACTGTCAACAACACTAGGATTTTTTTGGTCCGTTCTTAACCTTAACCGTCGGTTCTTAACCGTATGTTTCTACCGAACCCTATTTACCGAACCCTGCTTTACATAGCAGACCTTCTGTGTAAAATAGATTTTCGAAGAAAATATTCAATTTATGGAGAAAAAAGACTAAATACAAATAGTAAAGAAGCAGCTAAGTTCGGCAGGGCCGAACTTTTTAAAGGATCTTGAAAGATTTCACAAAACTCTTATATGGGGGCTATACGATATCGTGGACCTATATAGACAACTCTATTTCGGTGGGTAAAGTACTCGGAAGGAATTCATGGTGTGGATTTTCAGACAATTCCATTGAAAAAATTGGCTAAAATCATCAAAATACCGAACATGGGGGGAGGGGGTACGCTTATATGAGGGCTATACGATATTGTGTACCTATATTGACATCTCTCACCGTCACATGGGGTACCAAATATGATGGACGTATATAGACAAATCTCTTCCAGGGGATGAAGTACCCAGAAGGAACTCCTGGTGGGGATTTTCAGACAATCCCATTGAAAAATGTGGCTACAATCATCAAACTACCGAATTTAGTGAGGTACCATTGTATGGGGTCTATACGATATAGTGGAGCTAAATAGACAGTTGTCTACTCGGGGGTGAAGTACTCAGAAGGAACTCCTTGTGTGGATTTTCACACAATTCCATTGAAAAATTTGCCTACAATAATCAAAATACCCAATATCGGGAGGTACAGTTATATGTGGGATATATGATATCGTGGACCTATATAGAAAATTCTCTTGCAGGGGATAAATTACTCAGAAGGACCTCCTCGTGCAGATTCCATTAAAAATTTGGCTACAATCATCAAAATACCGAATATAGGAAGGTAACGTTTAATAGGTCGATATTGGGTACGATATCGGGGACAATTGTCTTCCAGAGGGTAAAGTACTCACAAAGAACAACCGACAGTTGTTAAAATTATTCCAGTGACTGCTCATTATATTGTTTACAAGCGTACAAAAGCATTTTGGTGAGAATTTTCCAGAAAAGAAGTTATTCGTGATTGAAAACCGCTGGAAAACCGCAATTGGCTATCGTTAGAGCACTCCAGCATTTAAATGTAAATAAATCTTTTGTGTTTCGTATCATCTCTCGGTACCATGGTACTGGTAGCGTAGTTCAGCGTCAAGGAAGTGGACGGAAGAAAACAGGAATATCAGCAGAAATGGCTCGAAAAGTAAAGAAGCGACTTGACCGAAACCCGAGTCGCAGTGGCCGAAAAATAGCTCGAGAGATGAACATATCGCAATATTCCATTCGGCAAATATTGAAAAATGAGCTCGGGGTGAAGCCATTGAAAATCCAAAAAGTGCAAGAACTTACACCGCAACAGAAAGAAAATAGACTCACAAGAGCTAAAGAGTTGCTTCGCTTGGCCGAAAGCGGTTGATTGCCGAATTTGGTTTTCTCCGATGACAAAACATTCGTTGTCCGGCAGTTTGTAAACAAACTAAATTATCGTGTTAGCTTGCCAAAGAGGTCAGCTGAAAATGTGCACCTTCGGTTGGCCACCAGAACTCAAGCGGCGGCCATGGTGATGGTGTGGGCCCCCTTAATAGCCGATGGTTGCTCACGGCTCATATTAATCGACCGTGGCATTAGAATAAATGCCGAATATTATCGCTAAAATATTCTGGAGGGTGTATTAAAGCCTTGGGCAAGTAAACATTTTGACCGCACACCTTGGACATTCCAACTGGACTCAGCACCGTCGCACTCAGCAAGCGCCATCCAAGAATGCTTACAAAATAAGGTTCCTCGCTTCATTTCCAGCGCACAATGGCCACCAAAATCTACGTATACCAATCCGTTGGACTATTGTGTCTGGAGTATTTTGGAAAGGAAGGTAGGCACTAAAAAATACCAAGGTGTCGATTACCTCAAGCAAGCGCTTCGCCGGGAATGGGCCAAAATACCACAGATCAACATTCGGGCATCGTAATTCTAAAATTTGATGCTATTTCCGACATTTTTTCTTGATTCAATAAAATTTTAAAAAAAGTGTAAACATTATGGCGTTTGACTTTGTTGCAGTTTTTTATATCACCCTGTACTTTGTTAGGACTAAAATTATTATTTCGATGAGTTACAAATGGAAAACTTTATATACCCTTCAGGTAGAAGGTATAAAAACCTCTTTGTACTGCAGTCTGTCAGAGACTTCCAATTACTAGAGACTTCCCCAATAACAAAACAATAGTTTTTCGTTCTATTTTGCCAACGGTCACTAACTTCCATCCCTTCCATCAAATAATCCCATGCCTAATTGTCGCATTCAACATTCCAGCAACATAATGAAATCCAACGCGATAGTAAATTGAAAAAAATAGAAAATTTCAGTGATCATTCCTCATTCGGTTTCTTTATTCGAGGTCAAAGCCGTGTTTTGTGTTTTAGCACCAGATCACTGTTTAGTAACCGTAACCGTAGCCGTTGCCATAACCGCTATGATGAGCGTTACCATAACCAGCATCATAGTTGGCCAAACCATAGGAGGGTCCCAAACTGTAGGAGGCAACATTGTACAAATGAGCACGAGGAGCCGAAACGGAAGCAGAGGCAGATGCAGCAGCCGAAGCACCAGCTGGAGAAGAGTAGGTATAGCTAGGAACGGAGTAGCTCACAGGGACGGAGTAGGAAGGAGCATTGTATCCATAGCCGGGTTTAGGGCTGGCAGCAGCAATGGCAGCAAAGGCAAGGACGGCAATCTGCAATGTCAACAAAGAAAAATCACATTATTTTCCATATCCTTTCGGCTTTTTAATCCGTGTTTGAATTTTTTTCTCGCTTCTTCTTCCTCTTCTATTCCCAAATACTTACAATGATGGCTTTGTTCATTTTGGTGCGATTAGTTGTGAACGGAATCAAACTATATGTTTTCCTTCGATTCAACACATCTTTTTATATGAATTTTCAAATGATTCCCCCCGTCCTATTCGCTGTTTATGTTACGTGACACCATTTTGTGCTGCATACTTTTTTTTGCAAATCATTTTTGTACCGAGTTTCAATTGCATTGCACAAACATGTCAATTAGCCGGCTTCACAGCTGGAACAAAATTCAAGTCCCCGCCCATTTCCCCCGTTATGTGAATCCGTAGCGGCGGCGGTCGCCAAAAACAAAAGCTTCACAAGATTCTGGAATGAGAGAAAAAAAAAAACAACCCTCGTTCGTAACACAAAGGCATTCCATTCACGAAAAAACAGCAACAACAACAACCTCTACAACAAAAATATAAAGCTGTTAAGTATAGAAAAGTCAAGAAGCGTTATAATTATTTTTCATAATATAAATCACTTTCTATTTTCGTTTGTTTAATTCTGCTCGGTAACAAGTTAATTCCATTACAATTAGTATTTAGTGCAATACGAAGGTGGTATGATCAGTTGGGAAATTAATTTTATAGTGAAGAAAAAATGAAATTGATAGAAGACGTGGTAACCTTCTCGATGGAAAAAAGCCTTCTAAGTCCATTCTATACATATAGGTCGATCTATAGGTATTCTGCGGATACTAGGCCGTCTATAAAAAACTGCAACTAACATCAGACTGCTGTCATTTCTGAGCCACCTGTCCGACAGTTGCTAAAATTATTCCAGTGACAGCTCATTATATTGTTTACAAGGGTACATTAATCGACCCCATGGTCAGAATAAATGCCGAATATTATCGCGAAAATATTCTGGAGGCAGGCAAACATTTTGGCCGTGGAACTTGGACATACCAACAGGACTCAGCACGAGCCACCCAATAATGGTTACATTGGTTCCTCGCTTCATTTCCAGCGCACAATGGCCACCAAAATCTCCGGATACCAATCCGTTGGACTATTGTGTCTGGAGTATTTTGGAAAGCAAGGTTGTCACTAAAAAATACCAAAGTGTCGATCACCTCAAGCAAGCGCTTCGCTGGGAATGGACCAAAATACCGCAGAGCAACATTCGGGCAGCGTGTGACGGTTTCATTGGCCTTTGAAGGCCATAATTCTTGCCAAAGGTGAGCAATTCGAACAAATCTAAACTTATTCTAAAATTTGATGCTATTTCCGACATTTTTTTCCTTTCATTTAATAAAATTAAAAAAAAATGTAAAAATTATGACGTTTGACTTTGTTGCAGTTTTTTTTATCTCACACTGTATATGTCGAAGTCTTCGGCAAGCCATTTTTAGAGAGGCGGCAACATATGCCTCTTCTATTGATGGAAGCAATTATTTAGGTCTTCTATTGATAGAAGACGTTCTCTATGCCTTTTATGGATATTAGACTATTTAAAGGTCATTTATTGTATAAATACTATATGTTTTCAAGGTCTAGGAGGTCTAATACATATAGAACACATTTTACAGATCTTTTAAACTTAAAATAGTTCTATAAGTCTTCTATAGTCAAAAGATCTTTAAGTGAATTACATCATTTATGTGTCTCCCATACATGGAAGATCTTCTAAAGGTATTTTATAAAATCTGGATCGTCTATAGATTTTCTTTGAAAAAAACCTCTCCTTTAGGTCATTTATAAATAGAATACTTTGGTTAGGTCGTTTATGGATAGAAGGCTTTCTATAGGTCTTCCACTGACAGAGGACATTTTATAGGTCTTTTATAAACTTTTAACTGTTTATAAAAGACCTATCTATATTTACAAGACCTTTCCCAGTTAAAATTGTTCTTTCAGCTCTCTATACATTAAAGAAATCCCATAAGTATTACATATAGAAAACTCTTCGCGTATGTTTTCCATATATGGAAACAAGATGGCGCAAAAGTAATCCTCTTATCAGAAAATTCTATAAATTTTAGCATTGGCTGCTAATGTCAGTTCTGTTTTGATATTTTTATAATAAACGCATGTGAAATACACGTAATAAACAATGACACTGTGCGTCAGAACGCAAAATATTGGTGACTATTTATTTGGCCAATAATCGGACGGTGTCTTTGGCACAATGTTAATTTCGTCGCAAATTTCCTGGTCGTCCAACGCCTACTGGTGAAATACTGCAACATTTAGCCCCTCGCCTCGAAGAGACTGGCACAACAAAAGATGCTGCCGGGCGGGGCAGACTCCGGAATATCCGTTCTGCAGAGAATACAGGGTGAGATAAAAAACTGTAACAAAATCAAACACCACAATTGTTAATTTTTTTTAAATTTTATTGAATGAAAGCAAAAAATGTCGGAAATACCATCAAATTTTAGAATAAGTTTAGATTTGTTTGAAGTTGTTACCTTTGGAAAAAATATTGGCTTCAAACGGACAATGAAAACGTCACACGCTGCCCGAATATTGCTATTTTGGCCCATTCCCGGAGAGACGGTTGCTTGAGGTGATCGACACTTTGGTATTTTTTAGTGCCAACCTTGCTTTCCAAAATACTCCAGATACAATAGTCCAACGGATAGGTCGCCGCTGATTTTGGTGGTCATTGTGCGCTGGAAATGAAGCGAGAAACCTAATTTTGTAAACTTGTAAACTTTCTTGGGTGGCGCGTGCTGAGTGCGATGGCGCTGAATCCTGTTGGAATGTCCAAGGTCTGCGGCCAAAATGTTTGCGTGCCCAAGAATATTTTCGCGATAATATTCAGCATTTATTCTGATGCCACGGTCGATTAATACGAACGGATTAATACGAAAGTGACCATCGGCTGCTATTGCGGCCCACACCATCACCATAGCCTGTGCTTGACTTCTGGAGGCCAACCGAAGGGGCACATTTTCAGCTGACCTCTTTGGTAAGCAATCACGATCATTTTGTTTGTTTACAAACTGCTGGACAACGAATGTTTTCTCATCGGAGAAAACTAAATTCGGCAATTCACCACTTTCAGCCAAGCGAAGCAACTCTTTAGCTCTTTTGAGTCTATTTTCTTTCTGTTGCGGTGAAAGTGTAATGGCTTTACCCCGAGCTCATTTTTCAATATTTGCCGAATGGAATATTGCGGTATGTTCAGCTCATAAGCCATTTTTCACGCACCTCTGTGACAGGGTTTCGATCAAGTCGCTTCTTTCTTTTCGAACTATTTCTGCTGGTGTTGCTGTTTTCTTCCATCCACTTCCTTGACGTCGGGCTACGATACCAGTATCACGGTAACGAGCGATGGTACGAGACACAAAAGATATATTCACATTTAAATGCTGGAGTGTTCTAACGTAGCCACTTGTGGTTTTCCAGCCAAATATAAAGAAATCACAGAAATCACGCTTGAATTCAATCACGAATAATTGTTTTTCTGGAAAATTCTCAGCAAAATGTGTTTGTACATTTGGAAACAATATAATGAGCTGTCACAGGAATAATTTTAACAGATGTCGGATGAGTGGCTTAGAAATGACAGCATTCTGAAGTTGGTTGCTGATTTTTCATTTCAACCTGTATATGTCCTACCAATGTCATATTATTTTTTTTTTAAATATTTTGTCTATTTTTATTTTCAATCATTAAATTTCAATAATGGGCTTTATGTTAATTCGGTAGGTGTAGGATAGCCAACAACTATATCTGTTGATTTTTATTTTTATTTTATTTATTTATTTATTTATTTATTTTTTGTTTTTTTTTTTTGCAACATTAAGATGTATATTTTGCAAATATAATGTTTGAAATAGCTTAGTTAAGGTGAATATTGAAAAAAAAGGCAGAGTTGTTCGAAATTTGTACCAAAAAGGTACGAGAAGTACTAATACGTATTAAAAATGTAATACTTTGTATCGGTCAAATGGAATAAGCAAGAGTTCAGAAATTTTGAATGAGAGTCACCGATGGAGTGCGAGATAGATGTTCCCACGTGTTTTTGGATATTCGAAGTTTAAGATTATAGTTGTTCGAAAAGTACTAAATTTAACTAAATTCGGTATTGAATTGAGGGATAGAGCTGAAATCGTGAAATTTTATTTTGCGATACTGTTTGCGTCTAGGATTGAGATATGGAAGGTTTTTGCTAAAGTATAGTAAAATTATACGAAAAGTACTAATCAGTACTAAAATTTGGTATTGGGATAGAGCTGAAATTTGATATTGAGGCCTCTGTTGGTGTTTGCTGGTGGTTTTGCAAATGCATTTTATAATTGTTCGAAAAGTACTAAATGGTACTAATTTTGGATCCCTGCTGGTGTCTAGAACGGAGAGTAAGGAAAAGGCCTACCACGAACTGTTGGAACTAGTCTAAAGTTTTAACGTGAACTTTTCACTGATGACGTAGCGGGCACTTTGTTAGCCCCTTATATAATGTTTAATCTTTGTGCTATACTATTTATTATAAAACACAATAAATCCATCTTTGTTACAAACATGAGCAGAAAAGTTTTACTGACTTCCCTTCGGAAGAATACTGAAATTTTGTAGGCACCAATTATCAGCCAGAGAAGGTGGTGCTATTACAAACGGCAAATACCAAGTTTGAGATAATTCTGTTCAAAAATGTGGCTAATATCGTCAAAATACAAATATTAGAAAGTACCATTATATACCAAATTTTGGACAATTCCGGTGAATACTGTGATACGAATCCTCAAAATACCTAATATCTGGAGGTACAGTTAATGAGTTTATACCAAAACTTTTACCTATATGTACACGTCTCTGCATGAATGTTTCCCACATACAGAGAACACATACTCCCAATTTAAATCAAATTCGGTATGAAATTGTGCAAAAGAACCCCAAAAAAACTTAAATCTGCCGCTACCGTTATATGGGGCTATACCAATATACGTGCACCTATATAGCCTATTTTCAATACCAAAAGTCATATAGACCTAAAATGCATCTGAGTAATATTTTATCGACCTACTTCATTTCATTTGGAAGCTAGAGTGATTTCCACAGACGGACAGAGAGACTAAGTCGGCATAGAATTTTAGTAGCATATTAGCTTGATTTGCACCTCACCATATTTTAATTTTGAATTATATTTCATATTTTGTGAGATAAAAGGTCGATTAAGAACCCCGGAAGACAGATTCGCACACGTCGGAATTCGAAGTTTTGTCGTTTTGAAATTTGAGCTTGAGACTCCGAAGTGAATTATGATTTTTATACTCTCCACCACTTTAGGTCTTCTTGGACCATTTCATGACATTTTTTAGATCGACTCTAACGATGTCCGTCCGTCCATCTGTCTATCTGTCTGGCTGGTGCGCACTAGAACTCTCGAAGGAAGCATCCGATTTGGTCCAAACTTTGTACATTGTAATGTTCGGAGGACGGCAATATCGGTCCACTCCTTCTGGTACCTCTTCCACAAAAGGTCGAAATTTTCAAAATAATGTTTTACTGCACAGAAAGAGAAGGATAATCCTATTTTGCTCCCACTTCAAATGCTCCCCTCAAATCATCAAAATTTTGAATAGTTATAATTCTTATAAAAAGTGATTTAAGAGTCCGATTTTCCATGGGGACGTTCCCCACATGGGGTTCAAGATTTTGAAAAATAAAACGCTCAAACAAAGCGAATAAGCATATATCTCTCTTAAAATTTCACACACCGGAATTGTTTCAAATTTGGTGTTTGAAGTTTGAAATCGATACTACAGCCTAAGACAGAAAATTGTCTGTGCAGGTTCACGTCTTCGTATAGTCCCCATATAACGGTACCTCCCAAGATTCGGTATTTTGATGATTTTAGCGTCATTATTCACCAGAATTGTTTCAAATTACGTATTTAGAGTTCGTAAAGGGAACTACAGTCTATGCAGGTCCCAAAAATTGCCTATGTAGGTCCAGGTCTTCGTATAAGCCCCATATATCAGTACCTCCTTATATTCGGTATTTTGACGATTTTAGGTACAATACTCACGGAAATTGTTTGAGATGTCGTACTTGAAGTTCGTAATGGAAGCTACATCCTGTGAAAGAAAATTGTCTATGCAGGTCCAGGTCTTCGTACAGCTCCTATATTACGGTACTTCCCTATGTACGATATTTTGATAATTTTAGCTACATTATTCACCGTGTATTTCAAGTTTCGAATTCGAATATGGTAATGGCGAATGTTATCTTTTTCGAAAATTTTCAAATTCGTTCTAAATGGTGGAGGGTATACAAAGTTCGGCCCGGCCGAACTTACTGCTTTTTTACTTGTTTCTAATTATATAAGTAGTCCTAAAGCAACCGATGTTATCCAAACTTATAATTTTAAAATAAAAGAAATCTTCTTTCAAATACAAAACTATTCATTGACGCAATAAATTTTAACAAAACAAAACTATAATTTTCTTGTATCTTTAAAGGCTTTTTATATTATTCAAATATTTATTAATTAATTCATTCATTGAAAAAGCCAAATTGTAAAACTTCTATAAAAACATAACATAACAAATTTTGGAAATTGTGTAATAATATGTTAAACGTTATGTCTGTTCTGAAAAAATAAGCGACTTTTATGCAACACACAAAAATATTCGTCAACTGTTTATTCATTGACTTCGTTGCGTTAAGTGCGTAATAATATGCAAAAATAAACAATGGCTGCCCATGAGAAATAGATTAAATGGGACGTTATTTTAATTTGAACAAGTAAAAAACAGTTAAGTTCGGCGGGTGTAAAAATTCTGCTACACTTCGCCATTAAGCAAAGATACCTGATTTATGCAAAACCTCCGACCTAAATAGACAACTTTCTATCAGAGTGATTATTATCCAGTATGAACGGCTAAATAAAAAATTACTATATCGAAAAATTATGAAATTATTAAATCGAAAAGTATGGCGTGGACCTATGCAGCCATATTTTTGCCGGTGGAGTTTATACGAACTCATTGAAATACCATATTTTGGGAGGAATATATATCAAAACGTAGACCAATATAGGACATTTTTTTTTTTTGCCATCCAGATTGGTACCTACAAAGAATTTAATATACCGAGTTTCTGATAAATGCGTTTAAAAAAATCTGGAAAAAAAAATAAAATAGCGGATATCGAGAGGTATTATTGTATATTCGGAATATACGAAAAAGGTACATCTGTTTATTCAATTTTCTGCTAGAGGAATAACTATTTATTGCGAACTTCAAGTACCAAATTTAAAACAATTTTAAAATGGGCTAAGGTTGAGTTAAGGGGCTACGCCTAGTTGGGCTAGCATTTTTATAAGTGATAGGTGTTTTTAACCTGATTATGGCAAATAATTGTTTACCGATTTATACAATTTTTTTAGAAGAAGTTTTAGAAAGTATCAGTCACTTTTGCCGACAGATGTATATCCTCAGCCAGTGTTCGATTATCTAAATATATTTTGGCTTCTGTTATGATTATTCAAAATATTCGAAGGAATGGGCAAGTATTGTCCATTTCGTGTCGGACCTAACTAAATATGATATAAATATGGCGACGTGTTAGGTGTGGACTATATTGGTTCTTTCCTTCACTTTATATGAGATATGTGATAATTGTTAGAAAATGTACGCGAGGTACCAGTATTCCATTTTCATACTTCAGTTAATACAGATAAAAATATTGGCATGGTCAAAATTACAAGAAAATCTAACATTTATATCCAATTATATGGGAAATAATCTAAACCATATTTATTTCAGTTTTCTAGTTGAGAGAAATATTTAGATATAGCAAGTTGTAAAGAATGGCTGACTTGTTTCGCAAGTTATGACAGATGAAAGTATTGACAATTGTGACACTTTGTGGGTACGGTACCAGAAGGGGTTCGCAGATATATATCATCTTCACAAAAGATCTTGTGTTAGCAAAAATGTTTTTATGTGCGAAATCTGAAGAGATTTTTTTGAGCGTTTTGTTTTTCAAAATCTTAAACCCTATGTGGGGGAAGTACCAGAAGAAATGGTACAATCTCTACCAGCTTTATAACAGATCTTGTGTTGATGGAAATATTGAGATTTACCATGTCTGAATGGAATCGGATGTTAATTTCGCGTTTTATGAGCTTCATGGATATTCAAAAATTTGACCCACCAGAAGAGTACTGATATATTCCATCTTCACAGCAAATTTTGTGTTAGTAGAAATAATGGGATGTGTGAAGTATGAAGAGAAACGGATTTTATAACCGTTTTGGTTATTCAAAACGTTGACCTTTTGTGGGGAAGGTACTAGATGGAATGGTCCGATCTCTACCATCTTTATAACAGATCCTGTGTTGATGAAAATATTGAGATGGAGCAAGTCTGAATGGAATCGGATGTTAATTTCGCGTTTTATTTGCTTCTTAGATATTCAACATTTTTACCTATTGTGGGGAGGTAACTGAAGGTATGATATATTCCACCTTCACTCCAGACCTTGGTTTAATAGAAATATTGTTATGTGTGTAATTTGAAGACAATCGGACTCTTACATCACATTTTATAAGAATTATAATTAAACTTTGAATCTTGGTGGGAGAGGTACTTGATGGAATGGACCGATATTGTCCATTTTCGCACCTGACCTAGCACTCATGGAGATAAAAGGATTTGCAAATTTGGAGCAAACTCGGATTATCCTTTCTCTTTCTGTGCAGTATCTTTTTTTTGGAAAATTTCGACCTTTTTGGTGAGGTACCAGAAGGCGTTGGCCGATATTGTCCACCTCCGAACTCGATCTAAGTTTGATAATAATATTAACATGGATCAAGGTTGGACCAAATCGGATTCTCCCTTGGAGACTACCAGCCAGACAGACGGACGAAATGAGGGACATCGCTAGATCGTCTCTAAAAGTCCTGAAACGGATTTGGTAAAAGGAGACCTAGGGTCTAAATCAGTTATTTCGATGAGGCACGATGAGGTAGGGTTTTTTTAAACTTTATTACGGCAAGCCATTTTTTTTATCGATATACAATTTGTTTAGAAAAACTGTGGCCAGTAGTTAACATACACATGGGAAGAAAATCTGAAGATTCAGCTGCTTCCAAAAGCTATAAAGTTTAAACACATGTTGGTCGAGAAAATCTCAATATTATAGTTTTTATGACCAATATCCCGGGAACTATAAGACGTAACAATACATATGGCACCATTTTAAAGACAAGTGTGTAGACTATACTTTGGTGTATAAAATTTGTTAACTCATAACGGACCCATTTTCGAATTTTTACAAAAGGATAAAATGACCAAATTTCTTACATTACCACCAAACCGGTTAAAATAATCCCATCATGTGTTACATATTTGGATGGATATTTTCATAGGCTTTTAAGTTATACCTATGTACACGCAAATAAAACCCGATTTTTGTCTCCGAATGTTGGGTCGAATAACCGGGTATTTTCCCCACAAAAAAATACTTTGTCGTAATACCTACTTCTGATAACAATTTTAAAATTCCGACAATGCAGAGGGTATATGGTAATTATTGGATTCGAAATTTAGATTTCTGATTTAAGTTTGAATCAATTTCTCCCCGTACTAAAAAAAAAAACTTCAATTTAATTTCTTACAAAGCGAAACCACCCTTAAAATGTACGAAATTATGAAAGATCCATACAAAAATACCGAGTGATTTGAAGAAAAAGGTAGAAGCCATATTCTTTAACTAAGACTCATATCTGAACAAATTTGAAATGAACCCCCATTCCCTATCAATCGAATAAAAATAACAACAACAAAAATATTTTCTTTGTAAAAATCTTTTCTTCACCAAAGTTTTATTGAACTTTCGTTGCAAAAACGAATGAAAGTTAAGGAATCTCTTGTCGCTGTTTAGCCATCACAGTTTAATAAGATGAACCATAGGCGGCATTGTTGCCGTAGGACGAACCGTAGCCGTTGTTGCTGCCTTGACCAGCCAAATGACCGTAGGTTTTGGCGTGGTTCTTGTTAACATTACTGGCAGCGGCAGCAGCAGAAGAGCCATGAGCACCTTCTGGAACACCTTGGACAGTAGCAACAGCGGGGAAAGTGTAAGCAGTGCTGTGGAAGACAGGTACATTAACTTGGCTGGGCAGAGGAGCACCGGGACTGGGCAAAGCCAAAGCTCTGGCGGCCAAACGCAAGACTTCAGCATCGAGGGCAGAGGTTGGAGTTTGAACCAAACCGGCAAGGGAGGCGGCGGAGGAGGCAGAGGAACCTTGGTTGCTGCCATAACCACCGTGGCTGCCATAGCCGGCGTTGCTGCCATAACCGGCGTTGTTGCCATAACCACCTCTTTGATGGGCAACGGTGAAGGTTACACGGGGTTGTTGTTGGGCGGCATAGCCAGCATTGTAGCTACCCTTTCTGGCAGCTGGAGCATATCCAGCTTGGGCGGCAACGAAAAGAGCACAGATGCACTGTAGATAAAAGAAAAATGGAAGAAAATAAGAAACTTTGCATATTCCTGCTGCTGCAATGCGGAGTTTGTTTCCCCATTTATACCCAGTGAATATATATGTGTGTGTGTGTTTTTTTTTCATAAATTTATTTTATTTTACTTACCAGGATTTTGAACATGATGATCGTTTGGCTTAGCTTTTTTGGCTTCTGTTTGGTGAAATGGATTTTCAACAATATTTAGAACACCACACGGACCATAGACTTTTATAGGTTTCATTAGTTTATTGGGGTTAGGTTACATATTTCTTTCCGCCCCTACGTGACCAACAATGCAAATAATTCCGGATCACCACCGACCAATTAAGCTTAGAGGGTGTCTTTGCCTCTTGGCCATTGTTATTATTTGTTCTTCTACAGACCAAAGAGGTGTTTTTTTTTTCTTGCAGTATTCTTTTGCTTTTAATACGCAACTAATATGTTGTTGTTTTTTTTAAGAATAAAATTAAACGGATCAGTTCTATTGCCGCGAGTGGGAGTGTGTAAAAATTAAAAACCATGCTTTTTCAACTAAAAACTTTTTTTCGTATACAAATGGAGATAATGAGACAATGTTTCCGAAAATTTGCCCATTTATAAGGAAATAGTTAATTATGCGAAAATATATTTATGGTCAAAAGCTACTGTGTGATAAAAAATCTGCACATCTTCCAATATAAAATATGTAACTAATCTCTCAGAAACAAACGTTAGATCTAGCCAAATACTATTTTTCGAAAGAAGATTTTCTCATAGACGATCTGCAGATCGGCTCATAAATAATCTTTTCAGATGAGAAAATGTGTCATTTGAAAAATATTGTGGTAGATTTTCTCAAAACGATCTGCAGATATGTTCTTTGAAGATCAGCAGTTCTGAAAGATGTCAGCAGAAAGAGTCTTTAGATCTATTCAAATACGATTTTTCGAAAGCAGATTTTCTCACAGAAGCTCTGTAGATCTGCTCATAGAAAATTTTCTCAGATGAGGAAATATGCAACTCGAAAAAAATTTTGGTAGATTTTGTCACAAACGATCTGCAGGTATTTTCTTAGAAGATAAGCAGTTCTGAAAAATTTTCCACAAAAATTTAGGTCTTCACATGTATGATTCCTATAGAAGTGATTCTTGCAGAAGCCTCATAGAAGAGCTGTAGATTTCCCCAAAGAGTTTTTCATAGAAAATCTCAAAAAAGATCTAAACTCCTTAAAAAGTTCGAAAGATCTTCTCATGAAAGATTTGCAGATAAAAGAGTAGTGAAATAACTGACTATATGAGAATCAATGCCCACGAACGAAACGGCTGAAGCTGGAATCTTGAAATTTTGCAAAGGGTTACGAAAAGCACTAAAATGTACTGAAAATTGAATACTTTGTATTGGACAAACGGAATGAGCTAGAATTCTGAGAGAATTGGAAATAGAGTCACTGATGGAGTGTAGGATAGACGTGCCAAAGGGTTTTTGGAAATTCGAACATTAAGGTTGCGAAAAGTTGTAAAATGGTACCAAACTTCTAAAATGGCACCATTTGGTATTGTGGGAAAAAATAAAAAAAAAATGAAATCTGGTATGAGAAACATGGAAAGGTGGTATTGGAAGTGTGTAGTAAGTGTGCCAACTGTACAAAATGGTACTATCTTTGGAACAGTTTGATTTAGGGTGAACGAATTTTGAAATTTTGCATTGGTGGTAGACTTGTGAAAAGATATGGTTTGGGAAATGTGTACTACAAGTGCACGAAAAGTACTAAATATTTGGTCTAATTTGGTATTGGGTGAACAGATAGTGCTTGGAATCTTCAAGTTTGTATTAGGATCGCTTTTCATGTGTAGCCGAACATATGTAGGTGGTTTCGGAAATGTATATTATTATTGTACGATAAGTACTCAATGGTACTATATTTGATATTGGGTGAAGGGATAGAAAAAAAAATTATGAAATTTGATACTTAGATAAATGTTGGTATCTGAGGTTGAGATTTGGAGGTGGGTTTGAAAATGTGTCCTATATTTTACGAAAAGTACTAAATGGTACTAAAGTTGGTATTGGATGAATGGATTGATTGGTGGATGTCACTGTTGTTACCTGGAATTGAGATTTCAAGGGGTTTGGAAAAACGTACTTAATTTGTACAAAAAGGACTAAATGATACTAAATTAGGTATTCTGAAATTTGTTATAGATGTCACTGTTGGTATCTGGGATTGAGATTTAGCGGTGGTTTTTAAATGTGTCCCATATTTGTACAAAAAGTTCTAAATGGAACTAAATTTGGTAATGGTGGAAATTACAGAGCAGAAATTCTCAAACTTGATATTCAGATCACTGTTGTTTTTATGGCAACATTAAAATCGTTTTGGACGGAAAAATTGGGGATGGGTACATTATTACCAATACCCTCTCCGTAAACTTCAAAATTAAGGTTTTTGAAAGGTAAACATTTATTCTTTCCGAGAAAAGAAATACTTTAATAATATAAAACCTTGAAAATCTGAATCTGAAAACCTTGAAAATCTGAATCTAAAATTGTGTATTTTGAGTACTAAAAGGCCTAACGCGAACTGTTGGAATGAGTCTAATATTTTAAAGTGGACTTTTCGCTAACGAAGTTTGGGGCATTTGCTAGACTTCTTATAACAAGTCTATTGATCTTCTTTAAGTTGATCTCTACCTCTCTACTAAAAAAATCCCTTCTCGCAGAATATCTTTATGTTTTCTTGGTAGGCCTTTTTTGGAAAATTTTTTATTTTTCTAGAAAAATAGAGCAATGTTGGATGTTCCCACCGCTCATACTCTCATACGCAACTAACCTCAAGATTGTCTCACGGAAAGTCCATAGATTTTCTCACAGATTATTATACTAATAGAAGATCTATAGATCTTCTAACCGAGGATGGGTAGATCTTCAAATAGAAGATCCATAGATCTTCTAATAGAGGATCGATAGATCTCCTAAGAAGATCAGAAGATCTTTTCATAGAGTATTAGTACATCTTTCCATGGAAGATCGGAAGATCTTCTCATAAAAGTTCGGTAGAAGTTCTGGGTAAATCTTCTCGAATAAGATCAGTATCTCTTCACAGAAGATCGGAAGATCTTCTAATAAAAGATCGGTAGATCTTCTCCTTAAAAATCAGTAGATTTTTTCATAGAAAATAAGTAGACCTTTTATATATAAAATCAGTAGATTTTCTCTAAAAGGATCGGTAGATCTTTTCATAGAAGATCAGTAGATCTTGTCCCATTTTTCTCAGCCGTCACTGCAAGATTTTACCATTTTTGTCGTGAATTTAAAAATTTCAATTCGTTGTTGAGCTGTGTATCGTTGAATTTTTAGGAATATTATACCGGGTAATAAATTAAAATAACACATCTTGTAGGAAGTTTATACAGTTATTTTGTTCAGAATGAAATTTTCTTTAGAATAATTTCTTTTTTTTTCACTTTTCCAAAATACAAAGTATTATGGAAGATTTTGAGTTACAATAACAATGTGTTAAATTAACAGTAAAAACATAAATACGCAATTTTTGCTTGCAATATATACATTTCGAATGCAATTTTCTATCATTAAAATCTTTTTTGAAGATTTCGTTTTTTGTAATAATGTCAATGAGCCCTGCCCAGATTTTACCCTTAGGATTTTGACCCGGGGAATTTGGCCAATATTTACGCACTTCATCGTGTTGTTAGGTATTGAAAACAATATCACACGAAAGTTGTGGTCCATTTTACAGCTAATTATTATCCAATGGTTATCCAAAATGCTAGACTTCTTCCCTGCCCTTAACTCTCTTCTGATGCGCAATTCCGTATCGATTGGTTTTCAATTGAAAATTTTTAAAATTTTTTAGTCCATTTGAAACTCTAAATGTACATCTTAGGAACAATAGACTTTAATTCTGACCCTAACCCTAACCCTACCCAATGCAAAATTTCGTGAGGATCGGATGATAATCGGGACATGTATATAATACCCTCAAAACGTTGTGTTGCGAGTTATAAAAGTTTTGGAAAATTTACAATTCAAAATTGTAAGTCAACTTGAAAAAAAATGCGATAAAAAAATTGATAAAAATAGAAAAAATGGAGCAAAAAATATTCACTACTTTATTGGTATATTTTTCCGCAATTTTCTTAGATTTTTTCCTTTTCTGGCAACAGACCATTCTGAATTAATGGGAATTATGAAAATCGACCCAGCGATTCTTGACTTATAAGCAGAATAAATAAGATCTATTTCTTTTTATTGGTTCATAATTGTGGCCCATAGAGCAAAACAATAAGGTTCTATTCTGACCCTAACCCCACTCCCATTTTCAATTTCGTGAGGCACGGACCATGATTGCGACCTGTAGCTTGATGACAAATTAACATGGATAGACGGACATACATAGCTATAACCACACCATACTTCATTTTTATACCCTCCATCATAGAAGGCTAAAAATTTGCACACCTGTTTATTTTCCAGTAGGCAGGTTAAGTTCGTAAGTTTTCATATAGCCCCCATATAACGGTACCTCCCGATATTCGGTATTTTGATGATTTTAGCGACATTATTCACCGGAATTTTTTCAAATTTGGTATTTGAAGTTCGAAATAGATACTACAGCCTATGACAGAAAATTGTCTGTGCAGGACCACTTCTTCGTATAGCCCCCATATAACGGTACCTCCCGATATTCGGCACTTTGATGATTTTAGCGACATTATTAACCGGAATTGTTTCAAATTTGGTATTTGAAGTTCGAAATGGATACTACAGCCTAAGACAGAAAATTATCTGTGAAGGTCCACGTCTTCGTATAGCCCCCATATAACGGTACCTCCCAATATTCGGTATTTTGAACATTTTTGCGTCATTATTCACCAGAATTGTTTCAAATTACGTATTTAGACTTCGTAATGGGAACTACAGTCTGTGACAGAAAATTATCTGTGCAGGTCCAGGTCTTCGTATAGCCCCCATATATCAGTACATCCCTTTTTGACGATTTTAGGTACAATACCCACCGAAATTGTTTGAGATGTCGCATTTGAACTTCGTGATAAACGCTACAGTCTGTGACAGAAAATTGTCTATGCTGGTCCAGATTTTCGCACAGCTCCGATATAAAGGTACCTCCCTTACCTACATTGTTCACCGTTTATTTCAAGTTTCGAATTTGAATATGGTAATGGCTTATGACGTCGTATAGGCCCCAATAAAACAGCTATATTTGGTATTTTTAAATTTTTAACAGAATTTTTTAAGGATTTTATTTTTTGAAAAATTTTAAATTGGTTCAAAATTATTTAATTATTAATTTAACTATTTTCCATACATCAAACGAAAAAAGCAATAATACAATGACATTTTGTCGGTATATAAATGATGATAGGAGGACTATTTTAATTTATTTTCTGATATTTTGTTAAGTCACGTGAGCAGTACAATCAAGTAATGCTAATCAACCTTTACCAAATAATCACAGTGGTCATTTTTCTTGTTGTTCAAATTGATGATAACCAAGCCAACTTTTGCAAGCATTCATTTCAGCAATTCTCATTGTTCAATACCTATTCTTTGAATATAAAAATACAACAATTTCATATTTCCGACAGCCACATACCGACAACAGTCATACTTAGTCATCAGCATGCTTGCATGGCAATGGAAAAGAACCAGCAACCACCAGCATTCATTTCTGCTGACCTGGTGCAAATTATATAGAAAAAACAAAAAACAAACGATAATAATTAAAATTTACTTTGTTGCTTCTTGCGGAATATTATTATACTCGTAGTAAGTACAAACAAATTTTGAAGAAAATGAAGTGACTGTGAAATAATAATGCTGAAATAGACAGAAAAGAAATAAACGATCCATATACTATTAAGAAAAAATAAATATATTATAAATAAAAATTTGTGAATAAATAGGTCAGTCAATTTTGAATGAAATTCCCGGTGATTAAGTAAAGCTTATAAAGAAATTTCACAGTTACATATATACACAAGTTACAAAATTTTAGTCTATGCCTGTTTATTAAAATTTATTTTGATTGGCGTCACGATTATTCAAAATATTAACCCTTTTTGGAAGAGGTACCTAAAAGGTGAGATATACTAAGTTTGCAGAGCATAGCTGACTTGTTTTCCATGTGTTATAATTACTCTGTCCAAAACACAAAAAATAATTACAGGGAATTCAGCAGATTATGAAAGTAGAATTCAAAATAGAAGGCACGTGTATCGGCGTGTTAAAAGTTTATATGGCAATGACTAAGGATTCCTTGGAATCCTTTGATTTTAAATCGTAGTATTTTCGGCAATTTCACAGATAAAAACAAGTAAAAAAGCAGTAAGTTCGACCGGGCCGAACTTTGAATACCCTCCATTATTTAGAACGAATTTGGAAATTTTCGAAAAAGATAACATTCGACATTCGGTCTGTACGACGCGCACCTACATAGGCATTGTTTGTCACAAGCCATTACCATATTCAAATTCGAAATAAAAGGTGAATAATGTAGCTAAAATCATAAAAATACCGTACATAGGGAGGTACTGTTATTTTATTTATTTTTATTTATTCAAACTCATTTGTGTAATACAGGGCCTCTAAGACCATAAAATCATATTACATAGCTAGCAAAACCTGAGTATTTAATACTTATAATTAAATACAAAAAAAATTAAAACTATAAAATAATTTCTCTTCATTGGCTCCCCAGCCATAATAATATAATAAGACAAGAAAAATATAGCGTCCAAGCAAACAATAACTCAAATAATTGTAATACAATGCAATCAATATGAAGATCATTTCACCAAAAGTCAGAAAATCAGAAGCATGGCTATTTAGAAAAGAAAACTACAGCTCAAAAGAAGCAAAATGAATAAAAAGTTTCTTCCTAAAAACATTATTAGAGTGGGAAAATATCCTCAGTTCATAGGGTAATAGATTCCAATTCCGTGCAATTCTAACTAAGAACGATCTCGCACAAACATCTCTATAAATCCTTGGTATAACTATTTGAGGATTTCTTGTTGAATGAGAAAACACAAAAAGACTGTATAGAGATGTTGGTGTGCGACATTTGATAATATTATAAAAGGCAACAAGAATCCTATAAGACACAAAATCGGTAAAAGAACACCCCAGAAAAAGTTTAACATATCTAGATATATGGTTCCTTCGGGGAACGTTGTAAACAAAACGCACAACTGAATTTAAAATTCTCTGTAAACGTGTAAAACTGATCCCGATACAACCCGAGATTACTTCCAAACCATATAGAATGTTAGACATCAGCACAGCATGAGCTAAATATTTTCTAATACGAAGAGGCATATATAATTTGGCGGAATAGATCTTTCTCAACAAAAAGCAAACTCTCCCAGATAAAGCATCAATATGTTGTCTAAAAGAAAGCTCATTATCCACTATAACACCTAAAATTTTGTGGTGAGTAACAAATTCAATATTATTGTAATTTAAATGGACATTTATATCGGAAGCCATATTATTCCCCCTACCAAACATCAAAGCCTTAGTTTTTGACGGATTAATTGTAAGATAATTCGCCGATGCCCAATTAGAGAATTGCTGCAGACATTCATTTACATTGCTTTCGAACAAAGATAAGTTATCACTATCTCCAGTTAAAATGAAGAAAATGTCATCAGCAAACTGCAACGTTTCACAAGATTTGAACTGCATGGTATCACGCAAGTCATTAACATAAAGAAGGAATAATAGTGGTCCCAGTATAGAACCTTGCGGTACACCACTATTTAAACTCACTGGGTCAGATTGGTTACCATTGATAGCAACAAACTGTGATCTATCTCTGATAAATGAATAAATCAGTTTACAGGCAGTTCCAGAAAAATTAAAATTATCTCTTAATTTAGTGATTAAATGAGCAAAGTTAATGGAATTGAACGCTTTTGACAGATCAAGAGATAAAAGGACACTTAATTTTCGATCATTAATATTATGGCGGATGAAATCAGTGGAGCTATGAAATATCGGAGCTATACAAAGACCTGGACCTGCATAGACAATTTTCTGTCACTGGCTGTAGCTTCCATTACCAACTTCAAATACCACATCTCAAAAAATGCCGGTGCGTATTGTGCATAAATCCTCAAAATACCGAATATAGGGAGGTACTGATGGGGCCTATAAGAAGACCTGGACCTGCATAGACAATTTTCTGTCACAGACTGTAGTTTCCATTACGAACCCTAAATACGTAATTTGAAACTACTACGGTGAATAATGACGCTAAATATTGGGTGCTACAGTTATGAGGGGCTACGAAGACGTGGACCTGCATAGACAATTTTCTGCCTTAGGCTGTAGTATTCATTACTAACTTCAAACACCAAATTTGAAACAATCCGATGAATAATGTAGCTAAAATCATCAAAATACCGAATATAGGGAGGAACCGTTATATTGGAGCTATACGAAGAGGTGGACCTGCACAGACGATTTTCTGTAATAGGCTGTAGTATACATTTTGAACTTCAAATGCCAAATTTGAAACAATTCCGGAGAATAATGTCGCTAAAATCATCAAAACACCGAATATCGGGAGGTACCGTTATGGTCCATTACATGGCCCATTTACGAACTTTAGCTTTCTACTGGCAAAATAAACATGTGTGCAAAATTTTAGCCTTGCGTGATTACAACAGACAGACGGACATGGCTTAATCGTCTTAGAAATTTACACTGATTAAGAATTTTTAGTTATTTTCTAAAATATGCAAATATGCAAGACAAAATATTGTGCAAAATGATTTGTCATAAAATTCTACTGTAGGTCCTAGAAAACTCCAAAAGTCTAAATCTTACCAAAACGCCAGGATTTAATCTATATATATATATATATATATAGTGAAATAACTGACTGAGAATAAACTCCCAGACGAAACGGCTGAAGTTACAATCTTGAAGTTCAGGGTTTGCTGCTAGATTTTACATATGGATACGTTGTAATGTTTTTGGGCAGAAAAATTGGATGTGGGTCCATTGTACAATGGTCCTCTGTAAATTTTAAAATGAAAGAAAGATATAAAATGTAAACATTTTGTTAATATTTTTTAATTTTTTTGTTAATATTTTTTGAAAAAGTTTTGTTTTTTTTTTTTTTTTGAAATATTGATTACAAATTGTTGGCAAACTAAACAAATTGTGTATACACCAACTGTTGGAATGTGTCTAAAATCTTAAAGTAGACATTCCGTAGACGAATTAGCTAGTTTATAATGAAAACACATTTTAGGGCTAAAGCCACAGTTTATGTGAATTTATGCAACAATCCTCTACAAATCATCACATCATTACATCAAATTTCACTCTAAGTCACTAATGAACGAAATTTCTATTTTCAAATATTCCCAAAAACTGAAAATATTTCCAATTTTTTTTTTTCGAGTTGACCCTTTGAATAGCATAAAATTTCGTTAAATTAAAGAAATTCGTAAAATGTTCTTGGTCAAAACAACGAATATTCCACACAAATTTTCACTGTAAATATCGGAATTTGTCAAAAATAAACAAGGCTTTTTTTTTAACAAAAATTCATATTTTTTCATAGTACACATTGAATATACGATAGTCTTTTGTTTGGAGACTGACAATGAATTTGGATCTAGAATAATTCTTTCTTTGGCACTTACTCCAAAAAAATAAATATTAAGGGAGATTTTGACTTAGATTGGAAACGTGTTATATTAACAAGGAAAAAGCAAACACATACATTTCTCTTGTGGTACCAGATTTCGAATGTAATTTTCTTTAATACTATTATTATCCAGATATATGGTTTATTCTGAGATTTATAGTGAAATTTTGTGAACAATATTTATCCTTCTGACACTTTATGCCTAAAAATATATGATATATTTTGCACCAAATCGAAAAAGACGGAAGAAAATGAATTGAAGAAAATGGACTTTTTCCGCATTTTTTGGCAACATTGATGCATATATTTTCTTCATATATAATTAAAATATGAATTTCCTTTCGTTGGTGACTCATAGTGAAATTTCATTAAAAATAATTCCGTCTTTGAAGTCATCCTTCTAAAATGATGTTTTGTAGGAGAATTTTGCACAAACCGACATGAAGTCCAGTTTTAACGCTAAGCTGAGTTTTTAATTTATGTAAATTCCTGGCGTTTAGGAAGATTTAGACTTTTGATGTTTCTTGGGACCCATAGTAGAATTGCGGCGAAATATATTTGTAAAATTTTTACCAAAAAATGAACTGTTTAAAATTCTTGGACAATGAATTCGACTCGTACTTTGTTTACAAAAATAGATGGATAGACGGCCAAAAATCGACTCAAATAAGATTCCAGTGTGATGTAGGGCATAAATATATTCATTGAAATGATGGGTGTAAAAAAGCTCGACAGCACATTGTCATTACATGGCACTAAGAGCCATCTATTGATAACTTTTGGTTTTTATATGTCCCCAGTTTTTGTATGCTTCAATTTTGTTATTTAAAAATAAAGCATACTTTTAGGGATTTTTTTTTTGGGATTCTTTCAACCGTAGAAAGGAACGCATATTATTTTAACAATCACATTAAGATGGCTTTATTTCTACATTTTCAATTTTAAAGTCCAAATGCCAAATGGGAAACCTCCAGCTTTCGCAAGTTTGAGGATTTAAGTTAAGGCTTTTTCTTCTACGCAGCCTCTTTTCTCAAATACAAATCCTGCAAGCCTACTCTCGCTTGTGTGTGTTCGCCCTTTTAAACTGACAACTGCAGTGACACCATACACCATAAAATAGGGGAAATGAAGCAACTCCTTCCTTTTTGGAACTCCACAAGAGATATTTATCTGGATCCTCGTTTAGATTAAATGTTCTACTTCTTCTTCAATATGCACATAGATTCAACTTTCAATTGAATTGTATAGGTACTCTTTATTATGGTATACAAACTTCGGTGCGCTCAAAGTGAATGTTTTTGGCTTGTCAACAAAAAACTAGCCATAGACCACAGACAGATTAAGCATATTCGATTTCATTGCACTCTACAGTTTCTTCTCTTATGGATCTGATTTTATTTCATTTTCTCCATTCATTGAGTCGATGAAAACAAATGAAATACAATCCAATGAAAACAATATTGTAGGGTGTACGTAATGTTATTTATTAATTATTCTATCAAGATTTATAGCACGTCAATGACATGCTGGCGAGAAATAGTTACAGTCCAAGCCAAATTGTTTTGCGACCACCAATCAGTTTTTATTTTAAACTACGACAAGAACATTGAAAATACAATTTTTTTCTTCTTCCCTAAAAATGGTCCAATTTCAAAAAAGTACAGTATGTTTGTAAATTAAAAAAAAATTGCCATTGATATTGATTTTTTTTATTTATTATCAATTTCTTTTTTTTTTTTGCAAGTCTTACTTGGTGCATTTCATGTGGCTGTTGATGACATTTATTTATGTTCTGGACGATCTAAATAAGAATGCCAACCATGATTGCGGTTGCGGTGGTGGTGGAAGTCACAAATCTGGTTAATGACATTTTATTTATTTAATGTTGTTATTGAAATGAAATTTCTGTAAAAATATATGCATCAAAATAAATAAAATAGTTACTATTTTATTTGAAAATATTTTATTTGTTATCTCCATAAATCTTTTATGAAAAATGGAATTTTATACACCTCATGATTTTAAAAATAAAATTTTCAAAAATGAGTAAAAGGACACTGATGAGATTCATCTTCGCGTCGAATCTTTGCTTATCCAAAAAAACTACCATTCAACATATACGAGATTCATTTTTTTTTTCTTTTCAAAGTTTTTTGTTGTTGCGGTTCATATCGTGCTAACCCGGTTCTGTCAATCATGATGGTCAGATGTTCTCTGCAATAATTAATCCACTACAAATATAAATTTATATGACTAAACCATCCTAAACGTAGCATGGCATAAACTTCATTGATTTGTAAAGGCAACCAACTTTCTTCAGCTTCAATTAATAAGGATTCCATTGGATTGCAAAAACAGTGTTCATATTATATTGAATTATAACCTCAGTGGCTGCATCATATGAATACTATTCAATTCTGCCTAAATGCCTGTTAATCTAGAAGATCTCTTTCATAATTATTTTTGAAACTCCTGTTTTAGATCATGAAAATCTTTTTAGATCAGTTTTGTAATATTTGTGGACATTAACTTTTTTCCAACATACATACATAAATGGTTCGGACAAACATCGTCGCAAATTTCCTTACACGGATTTCATTCAAAGACTTGTGGTGTTCAAAACCATTATTTCTCAGAGTCACATTTTTGATCGTAGGTCGTGATGTAAACCTATTAGTCTAGCGTATAATCAAAATTAAAATTTCAATCAAAACACTGTAACTTTAAGTTATTAACAGATATTTATTGCAATAATTTTATTTCATGAAGCTGTATGAAAGTAGAGATATTTTCGTTAATCACATAAGTTAGATATTATTTTAAAGAACCGTATTCTATATATCCTTGACACGAGATGAACATTCAGAACTCAAGGTGATCTTTCACATTACATTTATTATTCCTTCTGATGTGAAACAAATTGCATGACCCTGAAATATAAATAAAACTTTGCTCACATCATCAACCTTGTGCTTTTTTTAGTGCTTGTATAATTCTCCGATGCATTGTTGCTACATCTACAAATGTACGTTCTAAGAATGAAAGAAAACCGAGTAAACAATTTGTTCTATCTTCAATTACAGAGAGTATGCAATTCAATATACCACTAGTACAAAAATAATCGTTTGCTTAAAATACAACAACTGTTTAGCAGTTATTAGTTAGCATTATGTGTTCCATTATTATTGCTGTTACCACTATTGTTGTTGTTATTGTTTAAACTATTTGCATGTATTCGTTCCAATTGTGTCAGTCTCTCCAATAGATTGGCAAATTGTTGTGCCAAAACCATAACAGTCGTGGTCTGTTCATTCTGAACACCTGTTATTTTTCTAATATTCAAGGTTTCCATATACATCTTTTTGTACAGATCAGCTTTTTGTTTTGGATCCTTGGTGTTCAACAACAGCTTTATTAGGGTCTTCAGGGCATTTTGTAGGCGGCTCTCAAACAAAAGTATATGTTTTCGAAATTCTGTTTCACTACCAACACCACCACTACCGCCACCACTAGCACTCGCCGAAGCCGAATTCCCGCCCACTGTGCTTGGATTATCAGCGGACGAATTCCAATTACTTAGAGCGTATTCAAACAATGGCTTGGAATTGAGACATATATCCAATAGTTGTTGTAAGTGTTTAATTTTTTGTGTATTGTTAAGAGAATCTGCAAAAAACATGCAATTAATTTGTGTGAAAAATTTAATAATTTTAATTTTTTTTTATACTTACTCTCAGCCAAAAATTCTTGCAATGATATACGTTCCAATTGTATCACCAAATAATCGGGTGCTTCCCTCAAACTATCCAAAATACTTGCTGCCTTTTCGTAATGATATTTACAGAGTTGAATGATAGTTTTCGGTAGTGTAGTTGAATCGGAATAATTGTTTCTCAATTGAATGTGATGAAAGGAAGCAATTCTGAAAAATAATTTAAAAAATAAATTAAAGTTCGGATTAGATAGAAGAAGGTTCATTATATACAACTCGACTGTTTCCTTTCTCAAAATCCCATATAAATGTTGAAATACTTTTTGAATTACTTATTTATATATTTGACGGATGAATACACTTCTACAAAATTCTATATTTTCTTACTCATAGTCAATCTACCGAATTTGAAAAACAAATATATTAATGAATACACATGGTAAAATAATGAACTCTGTAAAAAAAACATGTTTTCGCCGTTAATGGAGGAAAATGTTATACACTTGGGATAAAACAGTTTATTTTTTAATTTAATTTTCTGAAATCCCCCAAAGAAAAGCCAAGAACACTCTAATAATCTTTACTAAGGAACGTTTTTGCTTTTGGTTTATACTGGCAACTCCCTACAACGAGATACCAAAGCAGCTGATACAACACAACTGTCAGTTGCGAGAGCCAACTAGAAGAATTGTCAAATCTTCGTCATCATAAATATATAGAGATTGCAGTACAAAACTTGGGATATTTATGCAGAGTAAAAAAATCTCCGAAACATCGAAGTTGTATTAATTTCAACTGATTGACATAACATTTGCTGTCGTAGACTAAAAGAAAGTAATAATTCAAAAACATATATTAAGATATGCGTCTTTCCAAAATTTAACTTTATTGTCTCGTTCATCAATTGTCGCTCTCATTTGGCATCTCTACGACACGAGTGGTGAGAGAATTTTGATTTTTCTTAAAGAAAAAAAATATGCTAAGGTCTTTTCTGCGGCTAACAAGGCTTCAGATATCTATCAAACAGGCAAGAAGTGCTTGTTTACAACGAAAAATAGCCATGAATATGGACAAAGTATACTTTCGTCATGATCCCAGTAGCGAAGATTTGCACATAAGCTTTCGTTATGCCAATCCGGAACTTAATATTGACAAGGAGTTCAATTTTTGCCGCAAAATTGACGAAAAACTTGAAGTCACTTTGAATAGGATACGTGGAAATATAGAAAAGGAATTTAATAAAAAATTAAGAAAAGGTAAAAAGAAATCATCGACACAAGTGCAAGAATCGCTGCCAGAAAACCTTACAAACGGAGAGGTATGTTCATAGGTGAGAACCTACTTACATTGTTACATTGACCCTTATAATCAAAATACAACTAACAACTCCTCAGATATCAATTGAATTTCGGCGTTTCGATGACAAGCTGGAGGATATTACCTTTGCCGATATGCTGAGGGAGCAGCCAAATAACATAACCTTAAAAGTATTGGAGCAAAACTTCGATGTTGTGGTCAATCAGCCATGGGTGGTAAATCTTGTACTTCCCACCTCAATAATGGCGGGTTTTACTGTATATCCCACCAAATTGGAAATGAAATATTCCGATAAAGCTTTTAGTCGTGCAGAGTGGCTTAGAACTAAAATGGTATGATTGTGAGGATATATAAAATTATTTAAAATGAAACATTTCTTTCCTCCTGTAGCCAGCGTCGGGCAATATTCAACATGCAACTTGGACAAAATGCGGAGAAGGCTTCGCCTATGAAACCTCCAACGATGATGTGGGTCATCATTTAAAATTTGTAGTGACACCGGGAAATTCCCAAGGCCAATTTGGACCGGCTGTTGAACAAATCAGTAAAAACGAAATACAGGCTGGTCCTGGAGAATGCCCCTTTGAAACAAGACACTTTTTTACCCAAACCCGACTGACGGATAACGCCTTTCGTGTCGTGTCCTACAACATTCTAGCTGATTTGTATGCAGACAGTGATTACTCCCGTAGTTATTTATTTCCGTACTGTCCCCCCTATGCTCTAAAGGTTGACTATCGCAAACAATTGTATATCAAAGAGCTGCTTGGCTATAATGCCGACATTATATGTCTGCAAGAAGTTGATATGAAGATATTTGAATATGATTTGAAGCCTGTGCTGGAAAATGAAACGCATGGCTTCAGAGGTGTAATTGCACAGAAGGGAAGCTGTGGGGAAGGTATTGCGACCTTTTACCGTTCCGATCGTTTTGAACTTGTTGATAGCTTTAGCATAAATATCGGTGAACAAATACGACAACTTGATGTTTTCCAGCAGTTATGGGAAAAAATTAAATCAAACGAAAAGTTGGTGGAACGCATTTGTGATCGTAGCACAACTTTACAGTTGAATTTACTCAAATTTTCAAGTGATAGTTATATTTTGGTGGCAAATACCCATCTCTATTTCCATCCAGATGCCGATCATATACGTCTTTTACAATTCGGATTTTGCATGTTATACATAGAAAGTATCTATAAGAAAACATACGAGAAATACTCACTACAAAACGAAAATCAATTGGCAATTGTATTTTGTGGGGATTTTAACAGTGTTCCCGAATGTGGTATTTATCGTTTGATGACTGAAGGTTTTGTGGACAAAGATTTCATCGATTGGAGCAGCAGTAAGTGACTGATGCTATATTGTATTGTGTTTTTTTCATTGAAATGTTCTTACTCCAATTCCAGATACGGAAGAAGCCGTGAAAGGCGTATCTCTTAGCCAACCATTTAGCATAAAATCGGCCTGTGGTACACCAGAATATACCAACTACACCCATTTATTTAGCGCATGTTTAGATTATATATTTTATCAAAGTGATCGCCTAGAAGTCTTGCAATATGTCCCCTTACCAACGGAAGAAGAACTAAAAGCCAACACAGCCATACCATCCGTTGTGTTTCCTTCTGATCATGTAGCGTTAATAGCAGATTTAAAGTTGAAAAAGCATTAACAATAAGTAATAAAATTGTGAAGTAAATTATAATCACGTAGAATTTGGATACATGCATGCATTTTTAATTAAGTTGCCAAATTATTTACATAAGATCATAAATGTTGAGCACCTACTTTAGGTGATTATAAATCACGGCAACTTTTTGATTTACTCTTAAAATATGACGCCTATCCAAAATAATTTTATTTCACCCATATCTTATGCACTGCAATTGCAAATAAAAGGACTTACCTTTGATGAATCAATCCGGAGCGATAAGTGTAAACAACTTGCCGGGCACCAGGATGTTCGACATCACATAACTTCAATGACTTTTGCAAAAGATCCAATACTTCTTTCTCTAAATCTCCACGACATGTCTAGAATGAGAAATGGTAACGTTAGATAATAAAGTTGGAATAATTTTTAACAACTACAATTTTAATAAGTTCGAGTTTCTGAATTTTTATTGCCAATACCGCATTACACATATCAAATTTGAAACCCGGGAGATTTTCTATCACATATACGCTATGAACTTCACAGTTGAAACAAACTTGATTTCGTATATGTGAATAAATGTATCTACTTCCTGACTCCTGCCACATTCGCATAGCTCTAATGGAGATAAAATCTTAAATATAACTTAAAAACATATGTGTGCTTACCTCATCTGCACTGCTACAATCTTGCAGCTGTTTAGCAAGGGTAAATGTTGCTGTTGATAATTCCCAATTCACCAAATCCCAGAGTTCTGCGTTCGATTTGCGTGATCCCAAAACATCTTGAGCTTTTTCGTAGAATGAAAATGCCTCGTTATAGAATCGTTTTTGTTGTTGTATAACATCAATGCTGGAATTTTAACGATTACATTTAGAACTTACAATGTCTATAAATGTGAATCAACTTACTTCTCATTTGTAATCAGATGGGCTCTGAAACGCATAAATCGTCCCATATTACAATATAAAAATGCCATATTCACATTATCCTCCACCAAAGCAAAAGCTTTAATACCTCGTATTAAACAATCATATGACTTCATAGCTAATTTCAAATACAAAGGTTCAGCCGTGGTATTCGTTTTTTCTTCAGCATCGTTATCGTTTTCATTATTTTGAGATTTGCCCTCATCGGGTTCGTTTGCCTTCATCTCCTCCGAGTTATCTTGTAAATGTTTTGTATATTGTTCCTGAGACCAAAACATATACTTTACACCTAATTCATTGCGTACATTTCCAAGTCGTCGCAATAACTCATGACGAGCTTCTTCATCAACAGTTGTTTTGGCCGTTGCATTAGTAACAAGTTCCAATGCATTTTCGTAGCATGCACAACTCGATACCATAAGAAGTTCTATATTCTCCTGGGGAATGATTAGCTCAGAACATTCATCGGTTTCTGAAACACATTAGCATAGACAAATTAGACCCCATAATTAGGACTCTGTGTTATGGTTTCCACTCACCCAGTTCCTTTTCCAGCTCCATTTCAATGTATTTTTCCGATACGTCTGTCTTATGGAAATCTTTAATGTTCTGTCCTATGTTCTCCCAGTTTTTAGCCATTTGAAAGAAACAGTCACCGGCTCGGCCCAAAAGGCAACGCTTTTGGGATACCATGCTGGAAACATATTTCAGAACCACATGCTGACATTTACATGCCATGTATATGTAGCGCAAGCTAAGACCATATTTCTGTTCGACATATTGATATTCTGCCAATGTTGCATACGTTAGACAAGCTTTCTCCAACAACAACAGTTTCAAATGGATATTCCACGACCCGAATTGTTGGGAATTGAAACTTACAGCAATCTGTTGCGGAGGTATGGCATGACTGTCGTTTGCCGTTTGAGCTGCCGTTAAGACAGGTTTTAAGTCACGACTTTGAGATTTCTTCAATTTTGACTTTTTCCCCCTACTTTCGGCTAGAGACTGCTCTGATGCTACTGTATCTTGCTGTGTTTCTGGTGATTTTGATGGGGATTTTAATGTTTCATAAGGCAAAGGGATAGGTTTGAATGGCTTGGCCATGTTAGGATTCTGTTCTTCATGCAGAATTCTTGCCTTTTCCTCATCTTTAGCTCTAGCCTCTGATTGTTTGATAAAAGTTTCCTCATTTTTGTTGAAAAATTGCAGACATGACAAACCTTGATTAATATGTTGCAAAGATATACAGCATCTCTCTTCGACCGTGGCAATCAGTGGTGAAGGTCTTTGCTTATTCGATTTGGGTTGACGACTGTCAAAGGTAAAATCCTTGAGGGTATCACAAATATTTTGCACTGCCACATTATGATCTTTGCTCAGGTCTCGCGCATTGTCCTTATTATCATAAAAGAAGTCTTCTTCATCTTCTTCTTCCTCGTCATCTTCCTCATATACTGATTGGGTATCCGAATCAGCATCACATACATCAAACTTTGGGTCTTTTGGATCTATTCCAGCTGGAACATGCAAATCGGACAGTATATAATGAGACGAGGTAACTATTTGAGGGTACTTTTCTTTATCCAGCAATTGTATACAATTATCCAAAAGAGCTCGAATATTCCCTGCAGTCTTTGGACTTATTGAAGCATTTCGGTTTTTCATATTTCTGGCCACGGTGTAGAGAAGCATTGCAACTGGTACGGTGAATGGGTTCCCTTGAGTCTCATCGCATTCCTCATCTTCAGAGCTGCTTTGATTCTTGCACAATGTCGTCAAGTCGTACAATTTAACCACATCGTCATTACGCCCTTTGAACAACCAATATGTGTGGCCTTCCTTGGTGGCATTCGCCTTCAAAAAGGAAAGAATATTTTGTGCAACATTCTTGACTAGCTGTGGAGAGAATTGCGAGTCCTCCAAGTAAGGTAAATCTTCAGTTTTTATTATTTCATACTTCTGCACAATGCCATCCAAATGGTAACACATCACAACCTCGGGTACATTGCACATCAAATTATCCAACCAATAATCAATGCCGGTAAGTACATTAATGGGCTTTGCCATATCACGTAGCCTGAGGCTAATGCAAGGTCTATTGGGTCCACCAAAAATAGGCATATCAGTTCCAATTAACATGCGTATATCCTCAAATGTCCACACAACATTGCGTTGGAAAACATGAGAGGAATTTGGGTCTGGAACATTTTCCTCCACCTTAGGTTCAGGTAGAAGGGGTCCCGTAATAGGCAAGGCCTTTCTTTGTTCCTTGTTCTCACCTGCAAGTTTTTCATTTACATCACAGTTGGGCGACTGTTTTAAGGAATAATACAAAAATTTTGATAGTAAATTTTTTGTCTGAATTGCCTCTCGTGATTTATCTTTAAGACACACACTGTGGCCACCATCATCATAGGCCAATATTTGCTCCATTATAAATGTCCTAAGCCAATTCCAATCATCATCGGCCTTTCTTAGTAAATACTTTTGTATGTCGAACTCGTCCAACAACAAGGTGTTTCCCACCTTATGCACAGTCATACTAACAGCTCCCTTCGAGGCGTATGGCAATTTCAGCAGCTTCTTGATATTTTCTGCATCGGCTACAACATCTACCTCGCCCACACAATCCGGAAACATATGAGCCATGCGAAAACTGGCAAAGCCGGGATTATGATACAGTGCCTGCTGTAGACCATAATTGTTGTCAGCACTAGTCAACCAGTTGGACGGAGGTAAATTTAAATTGGTATTACATTCTAAGCGATTAAATTTAACTGGCGCTTGAATCTGTGAAAATTTGACCACGGCTTTTGATTTAACTGTCTCTTCAACTTCATGAGGTTCAACATTCTGACACAATTCAATCTATGAATGAAGAAATATAAATTATGTATTTATTTGTTTTTATTGATCTGATTTAACAAACCTCATCAGCGCTTTCCGATTCCATTGTTCATTACACTTAATAAATTAATTTGTTGAAATAAATGTCCTTTTCGCCTGTTCTAATTTGTTCCAGAAATCGTCGAAATTAAAAACAAACAATTCTAGTGCTAAACAACAGCTGATAGAAAAGCAGAGCGACTACGTTTATTAGCTGCTACGAAAACGGACACCGGTGAGCAGAGTTTGTAGTTCAATTGAACGATTCACTGAAACGATCCTCCGAAATAATTTAGTATAAACATTAGTTCAGGCTGCTACCAAAATAGCTGCGTGCGTTAGGTATGTACGATAACCCAATATTTTGTAATATTTGGAAAAAATATTCCAAAAAATAACCCAAAAGTCCAGTAAATCAGAGCGAAAAAATTTTTCATTTTACACCTTTTATACATGCTATCCGGGAAGAGTATATGTAATTCCTCGGAATAAGCATATAAGTCGTATAGAGTATGTTCGATTTATTGAATTTTGTCTTATAGTATTTTTTCGCCACATCTAGAATCCGTTGTAAAATCTGTATATTAAGTAGCATCTTTGGGATCTACATTGGTACTGTGGTACACTCCACAGTTGCAAATGTTGGCGTTCGAACAATAACAAAAAACTAAAAAATGTATTTTCTCATGATAAAACATTGAAAAATTCATTATTTTCCTGCAGAAGGTCACCAATGTGAATAAACACTTATTTCAATATCAATTGTATGGTAACACCCGTCGTCTGTGAGCGCTTTAATACCCTCTTTAAAAATGACAATCATTGATCTAGAGACCCCTAAATATTATAAAATAGAGTTGGGCAATCTGGTTCACTGAACCTAGTTGCTTTTATATCTGGACGCAACAAAGATTATAATTCCTACACCAGCACTGAGTACAGCAACACAATGCAATGCAACAGTGAATGAAATGCTAAACTAGATTCGTAATTTTTCGATTACTAATCATAGTCTAGTGAACTAGACCGAGTGGCTTATTTCATACGCTCTTTTCAATAAATCGTTCAATTGAACTAGTTCATTCGTGAACTGTACAACTCTTTTTTGAACTAGTTTTTTTTCGGAATAACACAAATTTATTGTAAACAAGAAAAGGATCTTAAATTAATATATCTTAAAAAAAAAAACAAAATTAAAGGAAGCCCATCATTATTTTATCTATAGTCAACGGTCACAATTTCTATTTTCCCCCGGATACAAATCATGGGTGGTTGTCGTTGCTTTTTCCGTGAATGCCGGGTAAACAGCTATAAACAAACTCAAATTCACTTCTTTCGCGTACCATTAAAGGACGCTGAACGCTCGAAAAAATGGATTGCTTATGGAAAACTGGAATACATGTTGAACTTTCCGCCAGCAAAACAAAAAAATGTTGTTATTTGTTCCAGACATTTTCGGGATGAGTGTTTTATGAACTATAAAAAAGATAGATTGACACCGACAGCAGTTCCATCCATATTCCGTTTATCTAGGACAAAGGCATTGGATTATGAAATGGATTTGGAAAATGGTGTATTAGTAACATTACCAGAAGTACAATTAAAACATTTAGTGCCGCCGGAGGGATTTGAGTGTCCCTTGGGTTTGGAAAATGACCAAATTTTGTTGAGCAAATTGAACGATCTTGAAAATCCTCAGGAATGCGGAGCAGTTAAGGTACTAAATGGTGTTATGTTTGTTAGGGAGGCTGTTGAGAATATAGCCCCATCAACATCGGTTGGTTCTTCCAGTCGTTCACTGATCAAACGCCCTCAAAATACCCAATGGATTGAAGATGGTATGGAAATGAGCTGCAGCACCAGTAAAAAGCAAAAAATTGATCAGGTAGCGTTGCCTCAAGGCACAATTATTGAATTAGAAACTCCCACCATAATTAATCATCAAATAATTGAAGTTGATGGTAACTTGTGGATTGAACCTGAATCATATAGCATAGCAAATAAGGATGGTGAATTCGAACTGATTGAAGCCACAACAGATGATGAAGAAACTTTCAAAGATCTGGAGGAAATTGAAAACAAATCCTCGAATGAGACAAGAAATGTGATTTTGGATGGCAACGAATGTAACCTTGAACAATGGGAGGACAATTGCAAGGACACTGAACAAGAGGTAAATAATATCACCACGGTTATTATCAATACACCTGGAAACAGTGACATTATTTCTTTGGACAAAACACCAGCAAGTAACAATGATGATGTCTTGAATAAGCTACTCTTAGAGTTGAATCTAATCAAAAAAGAAAATGCCAGTTTAAAGAGAGACGTCGAAAGTTCACAAATTCAATCTAAAGAATCGGAAAGAAAATTGCGTGAAATGTATGAGCAGCATATGGAAACCGAAAGGACTAAGTATGAGGCGAAAGAAAGTTCTTTATTGAAGGATTTGGAGGCATTGCGGAATGAAAATAAAACCTGGAAAAAGAAATTAGAAAGCACACAAATGTTGTCTAAAATATCGGCTAAAAAACTAAAAGATCAATACGAACAGCAAATGGAAACTGAAAGAATGAAATATGCGTCAAAAGAAGATGAGCATCTAGAACAAATTAAGGCATTACAGCAGGAATTGAACAACAAAAAGGAAGAACTGACAAAGTCCATAAATACTTTTGAAAGTTTAAGAAACGAGTTGAGCACCTTACAAACCAGAAACTCACAGTTGATTGAACAACAACTCCAGAGTGATCTGACGCTACAACAGCACAGCGATTTGGATATTAAATACAAGATGTTATTGAATAACCATGAGGAGTTGCAAAAAAGCCATGCTAAACTAAAAGAGGATTTTAAAAAATTGGAGAATCAATTGCAGAATCAGGTTGCCACCATTACTACTACAGATCCAGTGCCCGTTGCAGTGACAAAACCGCCTGCAGCAGTATCTACCAATTCATTAACTAAAGCTCAGCTCTTCAATGGTATTAAACGTTATATTAGCTCCTCAATGGTGGCCTTGTTACGCATGGAAATGTTTGGCAATTCTGATAGAGAATGGAAAACAGACGAAAAGCAGGCAGCAGTAGATCTTTTGCGTCTGGGCGAAAATGTTTATAAATACTTTACAGATGAATGGCGCTTTCGTCTTCCTGGTTTGCGTGATGTTCGAGATTGGCTCAGTCAATCAGTACAAATGGATGAAGAGGAAGACCTTTAGGTTGGTAGTGTAAATATTCTAGAAATAAATTATATATAGACATATATATTTATGTTTGGTAGGTTCATATCTACTTCTTTTAATTATAATAAATAGATTTATATTTGTATTTTTAAGGGAAGTAAACTTTTTTTAATTATTGTTCTTTTTTCCCTGTATTACGGAACAAAATTGCGTACTTTCGACAATTACTTTAGTTTATCACTAATTCTGGATATAAATTTCTGATATCAATTGGTTCCGCCAAATCGCACACAATTGAAGCCGGCTAAAAATAAAAAATGATGAATTGAAAATATAGATAAACAAGCTCTACAACAATAACAAACAAATACCTTAAGTTCTGCCACACAGAATTCCGAACTTGAGGCATCGCATGTCATTCCTGTTGGACAAGTGCCCACTACATCCGATGGTATGGGAGCTCCAAAACAAAAAGAAAAGGTTGTGCGAGATGTACAGGCAAACACTTGATTCGAATTGCACAGGCCACAGCTAGATGTATCACCACAGCTGGCAGGTAATGTATTACGTTGGAAACAAATATTGGGTAGATTTGTACAAACCAAACCGTCTGGACATGTAAACAATTGATTGGTGTTTGGGATATTTTCTGGAATAATACAAGGCGACTTGCAGTGGTATCTTTTTGGCAATAATTTCTGAAAATGTGTGTAATTTACCTCCATAACACAAATGATAAGAGGTTTCATTTACACAGGCCACATTGTTTTCCTGGCACTCATTGCAGACAGCAACCACCGAAATATTGTATATTAATCCCAATAGGGAAAGTTGTACCTGTTAAAATATAATTAATTAATTTTTTTATCACCATTTAAATAAAATTATATTCTTCTACTTACAAACAATTTTATTACAAAAGAAAATGTCATTATCTATTTTTCAAGATCTTAAGTGACTAACGATTTTTTTTCCAATTGGTATCAATCACACACCCACAATGACTGTTGAAATACTACTATTTCGAATTTGACAATTTCACTATCTTATTTTGAAACACCTATCTTACCTCTATTTGTTTGTATGCTTAACTGTTTCGTTATTAGCAGCGCTACCGTGTATAAGTAAGGCATCCGATGTTTATTTTTACTTCTGTTGTTAATTAAAATCAATGATTAGAACGACACTCGAATGAATTAACACCACCGGCGGTTATCCATAAAAGAGTTTATTACAAAAGTCTTTGATGGGCAACCACTTGTTAAAACATTCATAAATTTCTTTACTACCTGACAGTGTAAACATTGGGAAACAAGATCTAACATATCTTCATGGGAGTCATGACGACTGAATTTGGGAAATTTATATAAGATATTGAGATGTTAAGTGTATGTTGCTGATTCAATCGTTAAGAATAATTTCCAATCAAAATATTCGAATAACGACTATGGCTGTATACCGTGCAAAAATGTGCAGGAAACACTTGATTGTGATTGCCGGGTAGTTACAGGATCAGGGTTTAATTTCTTTATGCTCCTGTTTGTAACATGAAAAAAGAGACGTTACTTTTGATGGTATCAGTTTCTAACTCAATGTACTTTTACAATCAATATCTTGTTTAGTTGAGATCCAGGTTTGCAGAAATAACTAGTGTGACCCAATAATTTCCAAACAAAATATTCGAATAACGAATATGGCTTTATACCGTGCAAAAATGTGCAGGAAACACTTGATTGTGGTTGCCGGGTAGTTACAGGTTCAGGGTTTAATTTCTTTATGCTCCTGTTTGTAACATGAAAAAGGAGACGTTACTTTTGGTGGTATCAGTTTCTAACTCAATGTACGTTTACAATCAATATCTTGTCTAGTTGAGATCCAGGTTTGCAGAAGTAACTTGTGTGACCCAAGAACGAACCCTATTGAAATTGCTAATAATCATTTCAGATTTGTATATAGCTGCCTTACATAATTTCCTCTGATTTTTTGTGAATTGGTTTGTGAAATATCAAAACCTCGAGCGAAAGCACTTCAGAGAAAAAAATTGGGACATACTCGATATAACTCGAGTAAGAGCGAGAATGCTTGGTTCGTTTTCGATTTGGATTTAAATTGTATTTTTGCCGAATATTATTTGTCAGACCGATGTTGTATTTTCTCAAGCTAGAGCTTCAAACAATTTTGCTCTTAGAATAGTGCTGCTAAACTTCCAGCCACTGAATACGTTAGCTCTATTTGAAGCAGCAAGAAGTGCAGTGAGACTACGGGAAGGTGGTGGCACTTTTCACCGGCTGTTCATGCACGATTCCTGGACATACCAAAAGGTCGGAATATTCTAGGTAAAATTAATACAATTAGATATTACATGCCCACCTTCTTCGACTCCAATTACATTGACGTTATAACACCTGATAGCGACGCATCTACAGATACGGCTAAAGTGTTAAAAGACTGCAATAGCACAACCGGACCAGTGATTATACAGGGTGAGATAAAAGAACTGCAACAAAGTCGAACGCCATAATTTTAACATTTTTTTTTTAAATTTTATTGAATGAAGGCAAAAAATGTCGGAAATAGCATCAAATTTTTGAATACGTTTAAATTTGTTCGAATTGGTCAACTTTGGCACAAATTATGGCCTTCAAACGCCCAATGAAACCATCACAGGCTGTCCGAATGGTGCTCTGCGGTATTTTGGCCCATTCCCGGCGAAGTGCTTGCTTGAGGTGATCGACACTTTGATATTTTTAAGTGGATTGGTATCCGGAGATTTTGATGGCCATTGTGCGCTGGGAATAAACGAGTAACCTCATTTTGTCACCATTCTTGGGTGGTGCGTGCTGAGTGCGATGATGCTGAGTCCTGTTGGAATGTCCAAGGCCTGCGGCCAAAATGTTTGCGTGCCCAAGGCTTTAATATACCCTCCAGAATGTTTTCGCGATAATATTCAGCATTTATTCTGATGCCACGGACGATTAATACGGCCGGAGAGATTTATGAGACCAATAAGGTATTATGTCAGCTGCTTCAAAAAACCTGTCATCGAAGAAGATGGCACTTGGTTACCGGTTGCAGGGTATCCAAGGCCATCTTACCGGTAATCTCGAGAAAAAGAACCAGCTGCCTTCGGTCACTTAGTTGGTCAGATCTAAGAATCGCGGTAGGCTTAATGACTGTCAATTGCAGTATACTACTATATATACTTCTCTCTTTAATCCCCCTTTATTCTCTTTCTCGTTCCGATATCCATCATATCACCAAGAACCCGGAGTGTAGTAGTTGTCGTCTCCCATGTTGTTGCGCATCCTTAAACCAAACCAAAACTTCAACCAAGTCGATTTAGATATATCTATAGCTACCATATAAAGGCTTTCGCAAAGTCAACATACCTATTTTTTTGGTGGAAATCAGCCCCAAAATCTCCAAACTAAATCAAGATATAAAGATCGGACACTACTAATGAAACTTACTTAATTACTTCACTTCAATTAACATAGGTGAAACATTTTATATGCCACGAAATCAAACAAATCTGTGTTTAAACTCGTTGTGCACGCCTTCATGTATTAAAAACTACGAATTTAGTTTTATCTTCTCATAACCATTTTTTTTCTTTATTTTAATTTGTTCAATTACGTAAGATGTAAATATGACATTGATTGCATATGACAGTTTGAATGCATACAAATGTATATGAATTTTGTAATATAATCCATTTATGTTTGGAAAATAATTTAAACATTTTCAGATGATAATATGTGAATTTAATACACCATTTTACTTTTTGGAATTGTAAAAAAAACGAAGTAATTGTTCTACATAACTAGATCTTATATGGAATAAGTGTCAGTTTAAGTTGTTGATGACAAAAGATCAAAATGCTACTCATCTTTTTCTTTTTCTCAAAAGAAAGACGCTAAAGCTAACTTACAAAATGAATGGGAAAATTGCACGTCTTTGTTTGGGATAATCTTTGAACTCTTTTCTGTAGTTGCGGTGTTTGCCCAAAGCCCAAACGGTCATTTGGAAAGCACCAGCAAAGGCGAACAGCAGGGCAGGCAAACAAGACGTCATAATGGAGAAGGATATCCAAGCACCGATTTCATAGGTGTAGTTGGGGCAAGAGACCAAGCTGTTGAATAAAAATGATATGTTGTTATGAGTGAAATGTTGTTTTGTGTTGATATTTCTAAATGAATACTCACTGGAACAAGTTTGTCAATGGATTGCCATCGGGTACGGGAATTTTGCGTACCTTAGTGCCAGGTGGTCTCAAGTTACGCAAAGCAATGTGCACCGAGAAATTGCCCAATTCACAGAACTGCAAATGAAGAAGAGAAATAATAAATCAATTGCAATTAAAGGCAGAGCATTATACCCGTTCATTATTAAACAGCAATGGACAAATCAAAAATTTTTTACCCAATAAAATAAAACGTAAAGCCTTGTCTTTAACTAATTTACAAGTCTATGAATTTCAAAGTCCAAACAATTTTATACATATCGTATAGGTATATATTATACGATGTCAAAATATTGTGGAATGTTTACGTATTTATTGTGGTTAAGCCACTTTTAAAAATGCATTAATATCTGTATTGCTAGAATGACTGGTATATTCATTACTACGATTAAGAAAAGTTTATTGAATATTTTGTACTGACTTGAACCACTGAAATCTTAAAAGTACCGTTAGATTTATACACCGATTTAGTAGCAAAGCAAAGTGTCGACGAAAACCCTGAACTTTAACCCTTTCTAATAACAATAATTGAGACGGTATATAAAATTCTTGAACATTGCTTAGCAATTATAATTCCAAATATTTACATAAAAATGCTAACACAAAGGTGTGACATTAACTTACCGCAAACAAAGCCAGAGCGGCCCAAACTTGCAACATACAGGGCGATGTGAAAAATGGATGATTGACATGATACGAAACGTAAGCGGTGAATCCCCAATAGTAAGAGCAATTTTTGAAGAGATTACGCAAGGGCATAGTGGAGTGAGAGAATCGATGAACAAAAATGGTTTCCAATAATCGCTTCACATAATGGACAGTGTAACATATCGCAGCGATACTGCAATAAAAAAGAAACAAAATTAGTTGAATGAAACACACTCACACACTGATATACACGCATGCACACCACATCAACAACAATACATTATAAACATACGTAGCCGATATAAAAGAAACTGAAAACTTTTGTCATAGTTTCTTTTTTTTAAAGAAACATGTTAATTATGCAAAAATTATACAAATTCAAGTTCGAGGTACAACAAATTTAGTAAAACGCTCTCAATACAAACAAAACGTAGACGTTCGTTTGGGGTCAAACTAGGTTAGGCATTTCTTAAGCGTTTGTTATGGCTATCAATGTTATTAATATTGGATAGAAAGATAGATGCATGTGTGCGAGTGTACGTGAGCGATTTGGTTGCTGGTTCATTTGTGTTGTTCCATAACTTTCTCAGATTTTAAATTTTAATAATTGGTTTTGAAAAAGTGCATACTTTCAAGGGAAAGTTATGGAATCTAATCTCTGTTATCACCAATCAAAGGGAATATTTTTCTTATTCATTATCTACAACATTACTTACTGGGTGGTCAGGGAAATGGGTTCTGTGGCATTTTTGCCATAAACTAATTCGGGGCGAGTGTAGAAAAGTAAATACACTATCAAAGGGCCGGCGTATTCAGCCAAAAACACAGTTTTCCAGCCAATTTGTGGTCCCAAATCCTTGACGTACACCTTATCACCGGCTTGTACTTTGAGGTTTCGCAAAGTCTCGGTATCTTTGATTGCCTTGCCTTTTGGTTCCAGACGCAACGATTGTCTATCGGCCGAAGGTGTTTGCTTAAATTTATTGTGAATAAGTTGCCTCAAGTATGAAATATCCGTTTCCGCAGCAACGGACATTTTTCCGTAGGGCTTCAGTGTTTTTGCATTAACAATTTCAATCTATAAAAATTCACATTTTAATTATTTATGAATTAATTAAGTATTGCAACTCAAATACATACCTCCATTTTTATGTAGTATATCTAATAGCTTTGGTTAATGACTGGAATTAAATACAGTCACGGTCCTCCACCAAACCGAGTCGAACACCTTCTTATAAAAGTTTGAATGACAGGTAGACAAGTCAAAGTTCGTATAGCAAGCCATGCGTTAGGGCACAGTAAATGCGAAAAGAATCAGCTGAGCGGTGTAACTTAAAGTAGGACGCAAACAAAATAATATGTCGTTTACTTGACCATGATTTTTCTGGAGAAAAAAGATTAAGGTTATTTTTTTACAATTTCATAGAACAACCAGAAAAGTAGTCGAATAAGAAAAATGTAATACTGTATCAGACTTGTATGGTGTCAAATATTTTTTTAACATGCATCAATTGGTTTTGTTGATTAGAAAAGAACCTACAAAGTATGGATTTATGTAAGAGTTTTTAATATGCCAAATTCATTTAATAAAAAGTAGTAAGAGGGAGCGCTATATTTGTGTGTGCCCTCTTTATTTTATTTAACTAAGTTTTACTAGGAAAAAAAGTTCTAACTATTATAACACCCTGCTTATTTTGCGATGGAATTGACTTATTAAACAATTTGGATTAACAACGGGGCTTTATCAACGACGCAAATGTTCCGATATTTTACATTACGAAAATTTTTTTCATTCCTTACTTTATTTTGCAAAAACCATCCAGCGCCAGTTCCATCAAGTAATAATAAACAACTGTTATTAGAAAAACTTATATTGTGTGGGAGATTTTCCACAGAATTGGATACAAAAAATGGGGAATATTGTTTTTTTTTTCCATAATTATATATTTACATTTTCCACGTTAATTGGCAACAACTGTTAATTTGAAAAATATGCATTTCTGTTACAACTAAATTTGAAATAATATCAAAATAGTTTAGTTTTTTATTCAAAACAATACACACTCATATATATACTGTGTATATGTTTTGATAAAATAGGACTACCAAAAGAAAAAAGTTGTATATAGGCAAAGCTTGGAAGCATTGATATGTCAAAAAATTTAAATGTTTTTTTCAAATATAAGTAGATTTTTATAGGTTTCCTTATACTACGTCAGTCGGCAGCTACTAAAATTCGCGTTTTTTCAAAATTTTTTACAAATTTAAATAATTTTTTATTTAACATTTTCAATTCCAATATTGATTTGACAGTTCATTGTCGCAGCAGCTGTGTCGGCGCGTCTACCTATATTCTTCTACCATAGGAGCATGGCAGAAGAATACAGGTAGATGCATCAACGCTTGGGAGCATTGATATGTCAATAAAATTCAAAAGTTTTTTCAAATATAAGTAGATTTTTATATGTTTTCTTATACTACGTCGTTCGAAGGCTATTATAACTCGCGTTTTTCAACAATTTTTACAAATTTAAATAATTTTTTATTCAACATTTTCAATTCCAAAATTGGTTTGACAGTTCATTGTCCCAGCAGCTGTGTCGATGCGTCTACCTATATTCTTCTACCATGCATGGGAGGTAGCTTTGTTTTATCTTCTGTAATTGCGTCATGTATAAGAGTTTGTATTAAAACATGTTCTATGTGAACCTACTATAACTTTCAGCTAAATACACAAAAGTCGTTATAATTGACGGCGGTATATTTGGTTAAAGTTCAACGCCGTCATTACATATAGGTTTTTTCGCGGCTCAGTTCTCTATTCTCTTAGCGTTCCTCGACAGATTGGATTTTTAATTACAGAAGAAATATTGTGATTTTCAAGCCTGTAGGATAAAAATAACATGAAGAAAAACAAACCAATATTGTACGATCCTCAAATAATAAATCGTGTCAAACAGGTGAGTCCTAAAAGTGAGAATACAAACGAAAAAGTTCGTGTAAGCTCCAATGTCAAAGCAAAGCATTGAGGCATGAAAAAATAGCAATGCATTCACACCGGCACAACTTCGAAATATTGGATGCAATCTTTGGCGGTACACTATACTTGTGTGAAATGAAATTAGGTTAAGTTGATATGGTTTTCAAATCAATAATTTCTCTCCATATTTTGAAATTTTCGTGTCACATCTGGTAACTTGATAACTGACTACTTGTGCCGCCATAGTACTTGGAGGAAAATGTCGATAAAACCTATTTGGATGTGACTATTATGACAAAACATTTGCAAGAGCGTTATCCAGAATATGCTCGTCGCAAAATGGCACCATTCCGGGCATTGGTCGAACAAGGTAATTGTTTAAAGTTAATAGCGTATTTGAATAAGTTCATTTAAAAATATTTTTATATTTTTAGCATACCATGTGGTATCACAAAGCTATGGACTTGATGATCAAGTGTCCAGTGGAGATGAATCTGATGCTTCGGATTTGGAAGTAATGGATGTAAGTATATTGTGTGTAAAAATATGTTTATACATTCGTTAATGCAGTAGTGTCCATGAGTTTAATTTGAGGTACAGGTGGTTGTAAAATAAACATTTTTGGATGTGTGGCAACCAATATGTTTACTTTTGCTCTGTACTGTTATGTCTGTTTATTGTATATTGGAATTAGTCAGAATATATAATAACTGATTGGAAAATGATAAGTTACATTTTCATAAATCATTCCTCTTTCTCCATTAAAACCGCTCCTATCATTGCATTGTTTAATAAATCACATTCTTATGTATTTAAAATTCTTGGCTTTTCAGGACTCTTCCAACAATTTAATGAGCTCCATGATGAGCGATTTGTATAGCAAACCTAAACCACCATCATCTTCTGCTGCCGCTGTACCTTCAGCAAATAAAAGTTCTGCCGAAGCAATCGACATTAGTAGCGACGAAAGCGGTGATGAATCTACTCCATCAAAATCAAATGGAAAAAATTTGCCCAAAGGTATATGTATGCGAAAATTTGTAGTACGTAAATTATAACACTTCTTTTTATATAGCTGTAAGTAGTCTACCCATATCGAAGAATTCTGCCATTACTGTTACCAAAATCCAAGTTCCCACATCATCTGTGCAAGATCCTTCATCGAAGGGTTCATCTTCAACAGCTTCTAATGCAACGGACTCTAATTCATTACCTCCCCTTCCACAACTTCCTGGCCTGAAACGGCATGAGAGTGCTAGTGGATCGAATCCAGCTACGGTAGGACAACCATCAAAAAAACGTAAGTTGGATGAAACAATTAATGAAACGTCAATGTATACGAAAAATCGTCAAATGACAAATCAATTCAACAAATTAGAGAAAAGCGACAATGCGAACAATGCCTATATAATGCAGCAGCTGCAACGTCATACCCAACAGTTGCGCCAGCAACAGTCCTCCTCAAATCGTGGCAATAGCAATGATTCGGATCGCCCCTTCAATGCTAACAGTGGCGGTGGTGGGGGCGGCAGTAGTGGTGGAGGTTCGCGTTCACGTAAATATAAAAAGGAAGTCCAATTGCGTAAATCTAGGGAAACTTTCCAAGATATTGGAGGCATGGAGAAAACACTTAAGGAGCTTTGCGAACTACTTATGCACATTAAATCGCCCGATATATATTTTGTATTGGGATTGATGCCACCCAGGGGCATATTATTGCATGGGCCACCTGGATGTGGTAAAACTTTATTGGCTCACGCCATAGCTGGGGTGAGTAATGCGTTCCTCTAGATATAAAATTGCTTTATTTAGTGGGACATAGTCAATACGACATTGGGTATGCCACTTTGGAAGCGTTTTTATTCAAAGAATATTTCAATAAAAAAATATATATTTTTTTAAATTTCAGCAACTTAATTTGGCACTGATTGAAATTCCTGCCACCGAACTAATTGCTGGCGTTTCTGGGGAATCCGAAGAACGTATACGTGATGTTTTTGATCAAGCGGCAGCATGTGCTCCTTGTGTTTTGTTCATTGATGAAATTGATGCAATCTCTTCTAATCGTTCTATGGCTCAACGAGACATGGAAAGACGCATTGTTTCGCAATTAATTAGTAGTTTGGACAACTTGAAATTATCTGAAGGTGGTCAGTCGGTTTTGGTTATTGGTGCAACTACTCGGCCGGATGTCTTAGATCCCGCTCTCAGACGAGTTGGTCGTTTTGATCATGAAATTTCAATTGGTATACCGACACGTAAAGATCGTAAAGATATATTGACCATAATATGCGAAGGTTTATCGGTGGAACAAAAGTGTGACTTCGACAAAATAGCAGAACTGACACCTGGCTATGTTGGCGCCGACTTATTGGCTCTCGTTTCAAGAGCAGCAACAATTGCCGTTAAAAGGAAGTTAGTAAATAATATATTTAATAGATATGAGGGTTGCTTATTTTAAAATTGTAATTTTTTAGATGTTCTGAGCAGATGCGTGCCTTCCAGCTGAAGGCCCAACGTAATATAACAATAGTAGATTTGGACGACGATAACGAAGAGGAAGGCGATAAGAAATCGAAGAGTAAGGATGATAATTCTTCATCTGATGCTTCGCCTGGTAATGACCAACAAGAAAAACCCACCGATGATACAGAAAAAATGGCTGTTGATACGACGGAAGCTGATACCAAAAAGAGGGAAACTGCAGAAGAACCCACTTCTTCCGATAAAAATAACGCAGAAGACGATGTAGAAATGGAAGATGGTACAAAGGAAAAAACAAATGAAAAAGACGAACCAGCAAAAGCAAGTCAGGAATCATCATCATTAAAGGCAGCAGAAAAGGAAGAAACGAAAAATAGCTCCAAAACTGATGACGTTGTTAGCGATGAAAACATAAAATTGCCTGAGCCCACATTATTTGAATTACTTAATTGGCTTGACAATCCACCGGAGGATATAACATTTGTATCTGAATTTTGTATAACCCTAAATGATTTCTGTGAAGCCGTGAAGGTGGTGCAACCCTCAGCCAAACGAGAAGGTTTCATAACGGTGCCCGATGTTACATGGGACGATGTGGGATCATTGCAAGATATACGCGAAGAACTGAAATTAGCCGTACTGGCACCAGTGAAATTCCCCGAGAAGTTGACACGTTTGGGATTGTCAGCGCCCTCGGGTGTTTTGTTATGTGGACCTCCCGGATGCGGTAAGACTCTGCTTGCCAAAGCTATAGCAAATGAGGCTGGAATTAATTTCATATCCGTTAAGGGACCAGAGTTAATGAATATGGTAAAATTGAAAAGCTTACTGTAAATATATGATATTAATTAATTTTTGTAATATTTCAGTATGTAGGCGAAAGTGAGCGCGCCGTCAGGGCGTGCTTCCAGAGAGCAAGAAATTCTTCACCCTGCGTTATATTCTTTGATGAATTCGACTCACTGTGTCCCAAACGTTCTGACGGCAATGAAGGTGGTTCCGGTACTAGGGTCGTCAATCAATTACTGACTGAAATGGATGGTGTTGAAGATCGGCAGGGTGTTTATATTTTGGCTGCCACAAATCGTCCTGATATTATAGATCCCGCCATTTTACGTCCCGGCCGTTTAGATACCATTCTTTATGTCGGACTACCGGAAAAACAAGATCGTCTCGAGATCTTGAAGGCAAGCACGAAGGTTGGAGGTCCTCAATTTAAATTTCTTAAGAATATCAATAAAGCTGAATGTTATTTTTTCCAGAATGGTACAAAACCTGTTTTAGGATCAGATGTTGACTTTGAAGAACTAGCATCATTGACAGATGGTTATACTGGAGCTGATTTAGCTGGTCTCGTGCGACAGGCTTCAATGATGGCTCTCAAGGAATCTTTAAATAATGCGGAAATAAAATTGGAAGATTTGTGTGTGTGCCGAGATCATTTCCAAAAAGCCCTCAAAATGTTAAGGCCTTCTGTCAGTGCGCAGGTAAATGTTAAGATAAATGTTTAATTTGTCATCTTTATAATCGTTTATGAATTTTAAAATTTGTTTTCTTACAGGATCGCAAGGTCTACGACAAGTTACGTTTAAAATATGCGGCACCTCGCGTTTCCATAACAGACATTGAAACAGCGGCAAATTAAATTTTAAGTTTTGCGTTTCCATTCTTTTTTTTTTTTTTTTGCATATTGTAAAATGTTCTTTTTGTCTGTAATGAAATGTAGTAATATCAATTATCAAACTAAATGTTGATACAATGCCAGTTTTCGAAAACAAAAATGTTAAACATCGTAGAATAAAAGTTAATTTTTATACATATTCTTAAAAACAAACAAACAAACATTTCATAATTAATAATAGCTGGACAATTGGCAAAGCATATTCCATACAAAACTCTCACATATACATTTACAAAACCAATTGAAGTTGTAAATTTCCATTATTTTTACAAAAAATAAACCGAATATTTGTAAACGTATATATATTAAAGAAAATTAATATAATAATGGATTTTTTTTCTATTTCATGGGAGACCATTGGGACATTAAATGTCTGTATATTGTTCGTAGATGTTTAATGACTGTCTATGTAAAATTCCAACCACACGAATGATTATTTTCAAAAGTTCGTAAGCAAATAGACCCTCGTTCGTTCTGAATTTTATATAAATAGATAGATGAACATTTTGGCCGCAGATCTTGGACATTCCAACAGGACTCAGCACGCGCCACCCAAGAATGGTTACAAAATGAGATTCCAACCAAGGCAACCAAAATTTCCCTTGGGCTATGGTGAATGGAGTATTTTGGAAAGCAAGGTTGGCACTAAAAAATACCAAAGTGTCGATCATCTTAAACAAGCGCTTCGCCGGGACTGGGCCAAAATACCGCAGAGCAACATTCGGGCAGCGTGTGATGGTTTCATTGGCCGTTTTAAGGCCATAATTCGTGCCAAAGATGACCAATTCGAACAAATCAAAAAAATTAGATGCTATTTCCGACATTTTTTGCTTTCATTCAAAAAAATTAAAAAAAAAAAATGTAAAAATTATGGCGTTTTACTTTGTTGCAGTTTTTTTTATCTCACCCTGTATATCTAATTCATTGTTTGAAAATCCCACATCTAAAGTTTCATATAATTTGTACAATGTGTTGATATACCATCAGAATATCAAGCATTTATAGCATTTGTCATTGCGTTTCCAACTCCAAGAAATCAAAGTCAATGGAGCCTACATTTCAAGAAGAATGTTTTATTTAAATTCATCATCTATCAACGATGGATAATAGCAATCAGTAGCTCTTTGGGTTTTAACATTAAATTTAGGTTGTATTTTGTTGTTGTTTTTCGCTTCCTCCTCGAATGATTCCGTCAAAAGAACTTGTTCAGATTGCCCAAGATTTGAACTCGGTTTCGTATTACTTTCTTCCTTCGGAGTAATTATGATTTTTGGCAAACTTGGTTCCATTTGACTTTCAAGCACTTCTTTTGCCTCACTTTCGTCTATTTGCGATTTAATACTATAGGCTTGTTTGCACATTTCTCGTATACCACACCAACTTTCACTGCTCAGTGGACTAATCTTTTCTGGTGGTGGTTGAAACCCATATTCTGTAGATGGCAACTCCATTACCAGGCAAATGGGGATTTTAACAACACCATATGCATAGTCGACCACAGAACCGGCAATGATTCGTTTGGTAATATTTGAAATGCTTCCAACACGATAGTAACGGCCATTGTATGATTTAATTGCATTCCTGGCGGCCATGGCCACACTTTCCATTAGTTTGTAGTCTTGGGGTAAGGATCTAAAAAAAACGAATCGAACAGAAATAACACACCAAAAAGATTCCCTACTAAACATATAATATGCATTACTGCATTGCATTTTGACTTAGAAGGATGTCCATTCTGATAAGTGTATGTGTGTGTGTGTGCGAACTATTCAACTTACTTGCTATGGCCCCAGGGATACATTATACATTGAGCATATGAGTGCAATGACAGAAAGAATAAAAGTTTTGGTGCCAGCTTGTGTAGCATCTGGGCAAGGGATTTCGTTTCCGGTTCAGAGAAGGGTTTATCGCCTGGATAAGTGTTTCTTTTCGCTTTCGATTTGCATTGATCCCAATGGATATCAAAATTACGATTACAATCTGTTCCCACATAGCCATCATCGTCGTGGGGACGACGATTTTTACGCCATCGAGGATTCTGCGAATGTAAGAGTTAGATAGAAAGTAAAGTTGTACAATAAATCATAGTACTTAAAGAGGAAAATCAAATGAGGGTTGCTATCGGTGTCTTGAGTCCTAAATAGATGAATTAACCTAGAAAGATGTGATGCTCAGAGAGCTATTTTATAACTTCAGACTTATAGCCAATATGGTTAAAATATTTTTAATCGTCTTTATGTACAAAATCTCGTGTAGAAAGCAAAAGTAACAACCGGCCGATTTGGAAACAAATTCAACATAGTTAAATTTTTATTAATCATAGTAAGATTTGTATTAAATAAGATCGACCAGTCCCTAAAATGCAGATTAATTTAATTTTTTTTTTAATTTCCACGAAACTGATGTTTTGTTTTAAAATGGTATATAGTAATCTACTCCTTGTGGAACTTCCCCAACAAAAGTTCAAAATAAAAATCATATGTCATATATCATAGGGAGTACCAGATACAGGGTGAGATGAAAAAACTGCAACAAAGTCAGGCGCCATAATTTATAATTTATTTATTTTTTTTTAAATTTAATTTAATTGAATGAAAGCAAAAAATGTAGGAAATAGCATCAAATTTTAGAATAAGTTTAGATTTGTTCGAATTTGTCACCTTTGGCACGAATTATGGCCTTCAAACAGCCAATGATACCGTCACATGCTGCCCTGCGGTCTTTTGGCCCATTCCCGACGAAGCGCTTGCTTGAGGTGATCAACACTTTGGTATTTTTTAATGCCAGCCTTGCTTTCCAAAATACTCCAAACACAATAGCCCAACGGATTGGTATCTGGAGATTTTGGTGGCCATTGTGCGCTGGAAATGATGCGAGGCATCTCATTTTGTAACCATTCTTGGGTTGCGCATGCTGAGTCCTGTTGAAATGTCAAAGGTCTGCGGGCAAAATGTTTGTGTTCCCAAGGCTTTAATACACCCTCCAGATAATAATATTTGGCATTTATTCTGATGCCACGGTCTATTATTACGAGCGGAGAGCAATCATCGGCTGTTACGACGGCCCACACCACCACCATGGCCGGCGCTTGAGTTCTGGTAGCCAACCGAAGGTGCACATTTTCAGCTGACCATTTTGGCAAGTAAACGCGATCATTTTGTTTGCTTACAAACTGCTGGACAATAAATGTTTTCTCATCGAAGCGGAGAAAACCAAATTCGGCAGTTCACCACTTTCGGCCAAGCGAAGCAACTCTTTAGCTCTTTTGAGTCTATTTTCTTTCTGTTGCGGTGTAAATTCTTGCACTTTTTGGAATTTTAATGACATTAACCCGAGTTCATTCTTCAATAATTGCCGAATGGAAAATTGCGATACGACCATCCATTTTTCGGGCGCTGCGTTGTGGGTTTCGATCACGTCGCTTCTTTACTTTTCGAACCATTTCTGCTGATGTTGCTGTTTTCTTCCGTCCACTTCCTTGACGTCGGGCTACGCTACCAGTATCACGATAACGATTTATTCACATTTAAATGCTGGAGTGCTCTAACGATAGCCACTTGCGGTTTTTAAGCCAAATATAAAGAAATCACACTATCACGCTTGAATTCCATCGCGAATAACTTTTTTTCTGAAAAATTCTCACCAAAATGCTTTTGTACGCTTGTTTATAATGAGCTGTCACTGAAATAAGTTTAATACCTCTCGGACGAGTGGCTTAGAAATGACAGCAGTCTGAAGTTGGTTGCAGTTTTTTCATCTCACACTGTATATATAAGATTTAATATATTGTGAAATTGTTTGATATCATAAGCTTATCGTATACTGCTATCGGCAAAACTGACCTAATTGTCTCCTCTAACTTGTCTCCTCTACATTTTATTGTATGTGTAAAAGAAATGATTCGATCCTAATCTAGGACAAATTTTCATTTTGTGTTTCATACCTTATTTTTGGAATATTCATAGCCATCGGGATTAACTACGGGCACAATAAAGAAACGCAATTTCCTCAACAACTCCCGATGACGGCCATTCTTTTCCGTCAGCTGGTGAATGCAGTGCAAAGCAACCGTTACGGTAATCCATTCACGAGCATGCGTGCCGGCCTCAATGAACACCGTGTTTCGGCCTCGTTCCGGTGCACACAACTCCAACTCCTTTAATTCCCCACAATATGTACTGGGCGCCGAAGAGATACGATTCTCTTTCGCCTGGGCCCATAAATTTCGTTCACTATTCCAATGAATTTCTATGGCTCGTATGGGACGTCTTTCGTAGGAGAGTCCCAAGGTGTGAAGCTTTACAAATTCACAATAACGTAAACGTAGATAATCCAAATATTGTAGAATTTCACCATACGATAAGTAGCTATTTAAAACATCCGGTCGGGGTAGCTCAATTAATCTTGAAATCGAGGCTGTTGATCTGGTGGGTCTCTTACGTTTTTCTTTTTTCAATTCCTTGAGGGCGGAGGACGAGGCACCGATGCGGCCTGTGTAAATGCGGCTGGTTTTGGCATGAGCCAATTTGGGCAGATAACGTTGTGATGCTAGTGACTGTAGGCTTAAATGTTGACCAGATATTTCCAATGGCTTATTACTGTTTGCCATAATTTTGATTACGATTTCCAAAAAAAAATTATATTTTTACACAAATAAATTTACAAACAAAAAATATTTAAAATTTTTTAAATTACTACTTTCAAATGCTCATTTGCTACTGTTTCTTTTTTTGTATTTTTAAATTTCTTTGGTAGTTTTTTTTTTCCTTTGTGATAAGTACTGCCAAGTGTTTTCTATGTTGGCCCAGAGGCAAATGAAGCCACGAAAGTTCTTAAGCTAGACTGACATGAACGTTTCCATGCAGTGGATTAAAGAAAAACAAAAGACTGTCGAACAACGACGACGTCGCTGGCAAAGATAAGGCAAACTATGCCAAACATTTTTTATGTTGAGTATGGTCGTTCCCGGTTCCCTAGTCCCTAGCAGTGGTAAAGTTTGTCCCTATCCCTATTATTAAAGGACAAAATGATTGTTTTTTTTTTCTTTCTCATAAATTCATAATATCAACACACGCAAACTTGCAGTGTCAACCGATTTTCTCCCACAAAAGGCGGCTCCTCTTCCTCGCTCATTCGATAGGTTCCCCCATACATGTCTTTTGGTAGAATTTGACGATATGCGTGTTGCGTGTTTATCTATTTATGCTAACTGCTAAAGAAAGAAAAATGTCTTTGTTTATGCTTGTCTCAGTCGTTTATATCGTTAAAAGAACATATAGGCATTCAAATTACCCGTAATCACTGTATAAATAATTTAGTCAGTTTCATAGTTTAGTTGGGTAGGGAGTTTGGTAGGCGCAACTGTTGATTTATTTACCAATTACGGTGGGACAAAAGGGTTAAGCATTTGTATTTATCATGATTTTGAAAAAGAAACCTTAGATTAAATAGATTTCATGGAGGAATTTAATAAATTTGAGTAGAAAAAGTAGGCATTTTATGATTGATGTTTTAACAATTAAAATATCAGCTAAGTTCGACCGGGCCAAACTATTAATACTCTCCAACATTTGGATGAAACTTGCAAAATGCAAAAAAAATCTATTTAAAAATGCCGCTATTATTAAAAAAATTCCATATGTTAGGCGTTTCAGTTATATGCGGCTATACGAAATTGTGGACCTTTATAGCAATTATATTCCAGAGATAATTCTATAAAAAAATGTAGCTAATCAAAATACCGAATATTGGGAAGTACCCTTAACGAGTGCTATACGAAGACGTGAATTGGTGTGGGTAATTTTCAGTTGTAGGAAGCAGAGCCCACTGCGAACTACAAATTCAGAGTTTTAAATATTGCTGCTAAAAAATGCGGATGAAATCTTCAAAATACCGAATATAGGGAGGTTCACCTATGTGGGAAATGTACGAAGATGTGGACCAGTATGGCAATTTTCTGTTATAGGAGGTAGTATCCATTACTAACTCCAAATACCAAAATTTAGACAATTCCGATGAAAAGGGTGACACAAATGATGAAAATACAGAATATAGAGAGGTACAGTTATATGGGGTCTATTCGAAACCGTGGACCTCTACAGCCAATTATCTACCAGAGAAGGTGGTATCTATTACGATGTCCAAATAACAAGTTTTATAAAATGTAGTCTAAAATTTTGGGAGGTACTATACGAAAACGAGGACCTATTTTGTCAATTTAAACACAATTCCGGTATAAAGGGTGATACAAAATATAAAAAAACGTATACTATCAAGTACCCGCTACTTCGTCAGCGAAAAGTCCACCTTAAAATTTTAGATTCATTTCACCAGATCATTTTAGTACTCAAAATTCACAATACGTTCATTATTTCTCGGTCACAATTCCCAAACAAAATTTTATACATCGTACTAACTAATCCGCTGCACCCGTTTTTCCTTTATCGAAAAGGATAATCGAAAAATGATTACTTTTTGCACCAAAAAAGATTTCAAAATTGTTTTCGTTTTGAAGTTTATCGAAGAGCATATTGGTTATAGCATGTTTCCATTGGAAACCGAACAACGTTGTTCGCTCTCAGAATTATGTACACGAATTAACCCGTTCATACGGCATGATTCGTAATTCATAGTAAAATAATTCCTTTTTTTTTAAAAAATTTGGTTGTTGATTTTAATGGGAATTTATACGAAAATGCATGAAATTGTCACTAATATAAATAGAAGAAGATATTGGTTTTCTCCCAAAGATTTATTATATTATTAACTTAACAATTTTCATTCATGTTTTGAACTTTTTGTGTAAATGTTGACATTTTGAACATATTTTTGTATTTTTCTATTTTTAAATACTGCTGGAGAGATACTTGTCAAACATTTTTTCTGCCGATACAAACATTTTGAAAATTTTGCCTCTTTCGTTTGAAGTTTTCGGTGGAAATTTTAACTCGTGGACAAAATGCGTACCTCAAATGAGAGAGAAAACTAAATTTACTTTCGTTTGAATGTACATACGCCATTCAACATTGTAGTTTTCATTCATAATTTTCAGTCTTCTCATTTTTTTTTAATTTCATTTTTCTATTTTTAATTATTAAATGTCATAATTTATTTTTTCAATAAATGTTCTTATTTGTTAGGGATGGGACATATTTTTTCGTTGTTCTGAGAGTGATTTGATATGAGGAAATATGAGGAAATTTTGTGTGAAGAATTAGGTAGTTTTTTCATAGTTAAGGGTCAAACAACGAATAGAGAGCGAATCAAGTGCAGTGGAAACGCCACATTAAACCCTTGCTAAATGTTTCTTTCCAAAACTATTAAATTCAGAATTTCAGCCTTTCACTCAATACCAAAATGTAGTAGCATTTAGTTCTTTTCTTGCAGTTTATGGTATGCATTTTAAAAATATTTTTCATATCTCAACCAACAGTGACCTTAATATCAAATTTAAGCTCTGTAATTTCCTCCAATACGAAATTTAGTACCATTTAGTACAATTATGGTACACATGTTCAAAGTTAGCTCTTTCCACCACAGTGAGATCCATCCAGACACCAACAGTGAGATCCATTCAAATTTTCAGGATTCCAGCCCAATGCATTCATCCAATACCAAATTTATTACCATTTAGAAATTTTTCCTGCAAATATTGGACGCATTTCCAAACCGCAGCTAAATCTCAAAAGCAGATAACATCAGTAGTCTAAATAACATCAGCCAATACCAAATTTAGTATCATTTAGTTCTTTTAGTACAATTGTAGTACAGATTTCAAAAAACATCTCCATATGTCGAGGATATACGTGAACAGCGATCCTGATACCAAATTTCAGATTTCAAGCACTATCTCTACAAGCAATACCACATTTTACCAAATATAGTACTATTTATTACTTTTCATGCATTGTAGTACACATTATCACAAATCCGCTACCATCAGGGGCCCAATACAAAATGTCAGCCTTATTCACCATAAACCAAACTGTACCAAATTTAGTGCCATTAAGTACAGTTCGCACACTTTGTACAGATTTTCAAAGCCATCTTCATGTATCAAATTTACATTATATATTCTCCACAGAACCAAACTCATTCTGATTACTGATTATCCATGAAATCTGGCATTATTAAAAAAAAACGTTAGATTGCGGACCCTTTACAACATCCTAAAAACTTGAAGATTAGAATATGTTTCTAAAAAAGTCAGTTGAAAAAGCCCGTTTAAACTTAATTTTTTTAATAAATTCTTAGAGCAAGATTTTCCCTCTATTCCTTCTAAAAAACTGTAAAAACCCATTCACAATTTATTATGATTTTTTCAACTCTTGTGTAGAAAGATGACATCCAGTGACATTTCATACAAATTACTACAAAATATCGAATATCCAACGAATAATCAACGATTTAATTATACCCTACAACACTATGTGTTGGGGGTATTATAAGTTTGATTGGGCCAAAATTTATGTAACACCTCGAAATATTGATTTCCCACATAGGAAAGTATATATGGATCTTCCTATCTCGCCGAGCTGAGTCGATCTAGCTATGTATGTCCGTCTGTCCATGTTAATTTGTAATCACTCTACAGGTCGCAATTATGGCCCGATCTTCACGAAATTTAGAATGAAGGTGGGGTTAAGGTCAGAATAGAACCCTATTTCTTTTGGAGATGATCGCATAATATTTAGGGGTTGAAATGGACCAAAAACTGAAAAAATTCCTGATTTTGCAGTTGCTCTACAGGTCGCAATTATAGACCAATCGACACGGAATTTCGCATGTAGCTAGAGTTTAGAGCGGGGAAGAAGCCTACCAATTTGGGTGGTCATCGGATAATATTTAGCGGGTAAAATAGAACATATATTTTGTGTTGAAAAAAATCAAAATTTTTCTTTAAGCCGTGAATATTTTAAATCCCGGCGAAATCAAAAGCCATGACAAGGTTACTTCTGATCTTTACATTGATGTTAACATCCACCAAATCGGATATATAGCAAAATATGTGCGATATATATGTCTATCAAAGAAGATATGCTTGAAAGATCTCTTATATGTCGAGAACGGCAGAACTGATTTCGACAGTTCTCATTAATTCAAAATGGCCTCTTGACAGGAAAGAAAAAACGTCTAAAAAAATCGCTCTAAAGATGAATATCTCTCTAAAGATGAAAATATTGATTTTGTAAAATTTTCTCATATTTTTTCAATTTTGTCATATTTTTGGCATATTTTCATTTTGAATTAAACATTTGGTAATATTTCTACAGCTAACAAAACTAAGTAGTTAGGATATCAGGATATCATATACAGATCGCATTTATGGCCCGATCCTTATGAAATTTTGCATGGGGATAAGATGAGGGTTAGAATAGGGGTTGAAATGGACAAAAAAAAAACTGCAAAATTGTCAGCATGTCGTAATTATCGCCCGATAGATGCGTTTCAGTCAAAAACCAATGATAAATGTTAATCTTTTGCCACTTCTGAGAGATTATAGGTCTTTGGGAAATATTGGTTCCAGATCTAGGAAGACAACATCTACCTATAAATTGGAAATGAGCAAATTAGTTCAAGTTTCTATTATTCGAAAATTAGAGAACGAAACCTGATGGTTTTCTTTTATTATTTGTCACAATATCTTGTGGAATTCTTTCGAGTATCTCGCCTATATAAGCTGTATTATTTATTATAGTGTTGTAGGGTATTCAACGGTCGGCCCCGCTCGGCTGTAGTCTTTGCTTACTTGTTCTTAATAACTTTATTCAAACTGATTGTTCCATGCGCCGATTTGGATTTGAATAACCATGCTAATTTTTGGCCTTTATTTAATAATATTGGTATTTAATCAATTATATTAATTTAATAGTTGTTTTATTCTGACAAGATATTTTACAAAACTACCACTTGATTTAATTTATACCTTGTTCTAAACATTCAACTATGCCCGCTCAATAACAACCGTCGGACTATTATTGTGAATGAAGTTCTATTCATCGATTTTTTGCAATTCTATTCATTGCGGCTGATGGTTAGACTGAAATTCATGGCCAAGGTTTTGATTGCTGTTCATCACACTATTGTTTATTATGTTGTAGATATATTTTTATCAATTTAATTAACATAATAATGTGCAATATGTTTTTCCATTTACCGTTAATAATGTTATGAAGATATTCTAACGTTGAATTAGTTTGTTTTGTCTGCTCATTTGTTTCCCTTCCCATGCTGGTGATGTTTTGTTTCGGTTGGCGGTTTCTTTTGTGTGAACGACTGAGTGAAGAAGTTCCGGTGACATGTTTACAGACCTGTCATAGAAGTATTTTTGTTTGTATTCGTGTTTGAAGAAGAACATATATTCTGATTTATTTTTAGATAACAATTGTTACAAGGTTGTTTCATAGATTGGATGGGAAAGGTATCCGGGTAGGGGATATGGATTTTGATATGTAGAGTTATGTAAAGATTAAAGGGTGCAAACTTAATTCATTGATAGTATTTTTAAGCAGAAAAAAGTTAAAACAAGTAAAAATACATTATGTTTGGCTGGGCCGTACTTTACGTACGTAAATCATTAAAACACTGAATATCTTGAGAACCGTTATATGGGGGCTATACAAAACGTGATCCTATACATACAATGTTTCTCCACCGGAGCTAGAACCCATTATGACCTACAAATACAATTTTTTAGACAAATCCGTGGAAAAATCTTGCCAAAATCATCAAAATACTGAATATCGGGAGCTACCATTATGCGAAAACCTGGACCTATATATACGCCATAGAAACTGGAACCCATTTCGAACTACAAATACCAATTTATGGACAAATCCATGGAAAAATGTGGCAAAAATCATCAAAACACATCAAAGAACCGTTATATGGGGGCTATACAAAAACGTGGACCTATACATACAATGTTTGCCTGAAGAGGCGCTTAACCAACGACTAAACGCGTCGCATAGGGGTGAGTGTGTCATAGTGTCTCTCTGGTCTCTTACTTTTCATTGCAAATTGCAGATCACTAAGCTCATCTCGAAAGAGAAATACACCCATAAAATGCGTTTATTTGGAGACTAAGTTTTAGGTCTTTCATGTTTTTACAGTTTCTATGTGGATGGTTCGCCTATTACCCATAAATCTTTCAGAAGCTTTTTTCATGGATATAATATTTTCTACTGATATTCTACGATAATATAAATATATTGATAAAAGACCTCTTACAGTCTTCATTGTAGAGATGACCTTTTACAATATTTTTATAGATATTATGGATATACAGGTTTTTTATGAATAATTGACCTCTTAAAGATAGTCTATGGCTATACCAGTAAGAAAAGATGTCTGGCAATGTTAAACATTTTTTTGGTGGATTTCTCAATACATTCATATAAACAAAGTTTGTGTCTTAAATCTTTTGTTTTCAAGGAATTGTGAACTGACCAGTGAGGCGGCATTCTTGTAAGACCCATGTTTGTAAGGAACGTGTGTGTGTAAAAACTCTTAACATATATTACTTCATTGTGCTCTGGGTCTATAAACTCTTGTTCCTTAAAGATTTATTCTCTCGTTCTATTCTATTTATACCCTACACCACATAGTGGTCAGGGTATTGTGTCTTTGTGCATTTGTTTGTAACATAGAGGAGGATGCGAGGTAGACCCATAGTTCCTTTTGAGGATCTTCATAGAATCACTTTCTGAGTGGATTTATGCATGCCAGTCCGTCTGTCTGTCCATGTATTTTTGAACAAAATGCATGTCGCATTTATTATCCGATTGAGATGAAAGTTGCCAAACAAGAACGAACCTTGTTGAAATTGGTGTGAATCGGTTCAGATTTAGATATAGCTTCAAACAATTTGGGGTTATTTGTGCACCAAAAAATCCATATCAGTCCAAATGACCCGAATTTTGACACATCTCACCGAATTCAGTCTAGAAGGAAGTGCATAAAATTTGATGAAAATCGGTTCAGATATAGTTTTAGCTCCCACATATATGTTTCATTCGATTTGGAAGAATAGAACTCAAAAAGACCTCTGTCAAATCTTATTGAGATCTAACCAGATTTGGATATACTCCCATATATGTCCTTATCCGATATCAGTTATTTTATGCACCAAATGGCTACAAATGGATTGAATTTTTGGCAGTTCCTACTAAATTCATCCTGTAAACAAGTACTTCGAATTTGGTGAAAATCAGTTCAGATATAGCTATAGCTTTTATATATGTTTTATGCGATTTGGTGTTTAAGTCCCTCACAGGCGTAATGTGCACTCTATAACAATGATTGTTGGTACCAGATATTAGATACAGCTCTGAAATAAGTGCTTCAAATTTTGTCAAGATCGGTTCAGATTTGGATATAGCTTCCACATATAGCATTATCCGATTTTAGGTTTATTGTGCAAATGAACTGGGTTTTTGCAATTACGACTGAATTCAGCCTCGATGCAGGTACTTCACATTTTGTTTAAAATCGTTTCATATATATCTATAGCTCCCATAATTATGTTTCATCCGATTTGGTGTTAAAGCCTCTTACATACATAATATGCACTAAACAACGATGACATTATTCACCGGAATTGTTTCAAATTTTGTATTTGAAGTTCGTAATGGATACTTCAGCTTAAGACAGACAATTGTGTATAGCCCCCATAACGGTACCTCCCGATATTCGGTATTTTGATGATTTTAGAGGTATTATTCACCTTAATTGTTTCAAATTTTGTATTTGAAGTTAGAAGTGGATACTACAGCCTAAGACAGAAAATTGCGGGTCCACGTCTTCGTACGGCCCCCATATAATGGTACCTTCCTTTTTTAGTATTTTGGTAATTTAAGCGACATTATTCACCGGAAATGTTTCAAATTTGGTATTTGAAGTTCGTAATGGGTACTACAGTCTATTACAGAAAATTGTCTGTGCAGGTCCACGTCGTCGTATAGACCCTAATATAACGGCTACATTCGGTATTTTTAAGATTTAAACAGAATTTTTAACGGATTTTATTTTTTTGAAAATTGCCAAAATCGTTTCCAATGGTGTAGGGTATTCACAGATCGGCCCGGCCGAACTTACAGCTTTTTTACTTGTTAATATAATTCTTATAGAAGTCATATCATGCACTATACGGCAATGTAATTTGGTACTAAAGGTACAAAAGCCTCCGTCAAAATTGTTGAAAATCGATTCAGAGTTGGATATAGTTCCCAAATTGTGACTATTCTAAAGCCATGATACGCACTCAAATAAGGTTCATACTTGAAATGATCTACTTCACTTGAATTCCCAATAAAAACATTTTTTGGTTAAGGGAGCTCTACTAAATAGGCATAGTGGTGTAGGGTAACATATAGTCGGCCCCGCCCGACTTTTGGCCTTTCCTTACTAGTTTTAATTTTAAAAATATTCCACAAAAGTTACAACATTAATTTAAATGTCTATATCTCAGAATCTAGATTAAGAGTGTGTTGCTGATTTCTTTTTATTGAAAATTAATTATTCATGTATGCATACATATCTACTAATTTTCCATTTCACGTGTTTGTTTTCTATAAATTAATTTTGAACCGTAACATTTACTAACTATATGCAAAGAACATAATCTAAACGAAAAGTTTATTGACCCTTTCTATTAAGGTCAAACAAAAAGTGGCCTTTCAAATAGCCGAACTTGTTATGAAGACATAGAATATTATGTCATCCATCTTGCCTTGCTCTTAAGAATACTCCTAATATAAGAAACACACATTTTAAAATGTAAATTAATTTTTGGCTTTTTTTGTTTTGATCGAAAAAAATGTTTAATGTAAAATTAATTTGATTTGAAATTTAATATTTAGGGGATTCCATGTGAGATGAAGGGAAAAATGACAGTCATGACTAAGATCAATCAAAATGAATTTTAATTAATTAAAGAGAACTAAACCAATATATTAATTATACATTAATAATATAGTCTACAAATTTCAGTATAAGATATATCAATTCAAACTCCATTAATATGGAGCTGATTTACAACACATGAAAATTATCTGCATCGATTTTAATCTTTCCCCCCCTACATTTGGTCTTCCTTTTTGTAAAATTCTGAATGTAGTGTGATGGATCGAGGATTTTTAAATACCTTTTCAATATCTTAAAACGTACACTATTAACCAATTCCTTGAAAGGATTTTTTTAAACAATTTTCTTTGAATTTATGAATTTATGAAAGGACCAGAACATTAATTATTTATTATATTAAAGAGTACAATCAACTAACTGCGGATTTTTAAAAGCATTTATAAAGACTCCAGTAAAGGCCATTAACTTTAGATTTTTTTAAGAAATTTTCTGTAACGCTAAACATTTAAATCGTGGTCATTTCAAAGATTTTTTTGGATTAAAAAAAAAACAGTAAGGAAAAGTCGAAAGTCGGGCAGTGCCGAGAAGGAGAGAAGGTTTATATTAAAAAAATATATTCGGAGCCGAGTTGCACAAAATGGAAACGTACGTCCTGAACTTCTATCCATTTGGGCTGATATTAGCCATTATTTGCACAAAAAAACTTGAAATTGGATTAAGGATATATATGTGAGGGACTTAAACCCCAAATCGGATGAAAGATATATATGGGAGCTATTGCTATATCTGAACCGATTTTTTCCAAATTAGATTAACTTGCTGCTAGACTGAATTCGGTGGGATGTACCGAAATACAGGTCATTTGGACTTATATTGGTCATTTGGTACACAATTATCCCGAAATCGGGTGAGATAAAAAGACTGCAACAAAGTCAAAGGCCATAATTTTTATTTTTTTTTTTTAATTTATTGAATGAAAGCAAAAAATGTCGGAAATAGCATCACATTTTAGAATGAGTTTAGATTTTTTAGAATTGGCCACCTTTGGCATGAATTATAACCTTCAAACGACCAATGAAAGCGTCACACGCTGTCCGAATGTTGCTCTGCCGTATTTTGGCCTATTCCCGGCGAAGCGCTTGCTTGAGGTGATCGACACTTTGGTATTTTCTAGTGCCAACCTTGCTTTCCAAAATACTCCAGACACAATAGTCCAACGGATTGGTATCCGGAGATTTTAATGGCCATTTTGCGTTGGGAATGAAGCTAGGAACCTAATTTGGTAACCATTCTTGTGTGGCGCGTGCTGAGTGCGATGGTGCTGAGACCTGTTGGAATGCCCAAGTTCTGCGTCCAAAATGTTTGCGTGCACAATGAATATTTTCGGCATAATGTTCGGCTGTAATGGCGGCTCACACCATCACCATGGCCGGCGCTTGAGTTCTGGTGGCCAACCGAAGGTGCACGTTTTCAGCTGACCTCTTTGGCAAGTAAACACGATCATTTTGTTTGTTTACAAACTGCTGGACAACGAATGTTTTCACATCGGAGAAACCCAAATTCGGTAGTTCACCATTTTCGGCCAAGCGAAGCAACTCTTTAGTTCTTTTGAGTCTATTTTCTTCTGTTGCGGTGTAAGTTCTTGCACTTTTTAGAATTTCAATGACATTACCCCGAACTCATTTTTTAATATTTGCTGAATGGAATATTGCGATATGTTCAGCTCACGAGTCATTTTTCGGGCACTGCGACGCTGGTTTCGATCAAGTCGCTTCTTTACTTTTCGAACAATTTCTGCTGTTTTCTTCCGTCCACATCCTTGACGTCGGGCTACGATACCAGTAACGAGCGATGGTACGAGACACAAAAGAATATAAAGATATCCCACTCTCACGCTTGAATTCCATCACGAATAACTTTCATTCTGGAAAATTCTCACCAAAATGCTTTTGTACGCTTGTAAACAATATAATGAGCTGTCACGGGAATAATTTTAACAGCTGTCGGACGAGTGGCTTAGAAATGACGGCAGTCTGAAGTTTGTTGCAGTTCTTTTTCTCACCCTTTTTTTTGACACGTGTGGTCTTTTTTTATGACGACATCCTTGAATTATTTGTAACCTGTCGTGGTAGAGAACTTATTATCGACCAGCTGTTTCATATATAGGAAGGCATGCGATATGGATTTTTAGCAAAACTCCTTACCAACCTCATCTTTTTGAGAATGTTTATTTGACGGCGTGTGTTTTAGTATTTAACACTTCAATTGTTTTATGTTTGATAAATTTTTGAAAATTATATCATCTCTTTATGTTTGGGAAATCCCAAACAAAAAACATTGAAAAATTCCAAAAAAAAAAATCATTTCAATTTTACACGTTACGTAGGAAGTTAAGTACTTCACAATCAAGTTCAAGTATTCCGTGAAATGCTACACAAAAATACATTTGAAGATTCTTCGTGTTCCAATAGTTTCCGTAATGTCATGCCTCAATTCATAACTGGAGCACAGAGCATTGTGGCCAAAGATTGGAATAGATTGGATTTGCGTGTTTGATTTGTATTGCCTTCTCTTTGATTGTGAAGACTAAGGCTAGAAACATATCAATGGCTTAAGATTTAAAATTGCCTTTTTTACTATTTCAAGATTATTAAAATCAACATATGTTGTATACACTTAAGTGATATACAATGAGAACAATACATTTTATTTAAACTGTCTTGTCTTACAGTTTTTTTTTCGTAGAACTTCCGGTTGGTAGTCAGAGAATGGTTACTGTGAAATCAATAACAACTTGCCTGCCAATCGAAATAAAACATTTTAAATTATTTTAATTCTCAGCATGAATTCCGAAACAGAGAAATAAAAAAAAAAAACGAAACGAAACGCGAAGATGAGCAGACGAACGTTTGCTTTCGAACCAGAAGCAATTATTCAAATGAGGATATTCACCTTTTGTCTATCACTTCGAATAAAAAAACCTTCAAAATATTGAGAAATAAACTCTTTGGCTGACACTATACATAAATCACTTTTACTTAATTCGGCGATTTGATTAATTGTTATATATATATTTTTTTAATTCAAAAATATTGAAAATGCACAATAAATAAGAACTGCATAAATAATTGTTTGTTTGTTTTCTGGGGAATGCAATAGGATATGAAATTCCAATGCGTCAATTTTATGGAATTTTTTTGAAGAGGGAAATAAAATATTTTTTATGTTAATCTGCCATATGTGAGACATAATGCAAATCTTTAAATCTTGATATCAGATTAATTTTCTCTTATTGCTATATCCTTTATGGACAAATTTTGGAAAAACGATTTCTATAAATTGAAACTTCAAAACTTCGAAATTTCAATGGATTTCTTCTATTGAATCCCAGTGTCTAATTCTGATTCTGTCCCAAAGAGAAGATGTAATTCTCCTACCGAGAGCGTCACCATCCCCTAAGTATAGTTAATAGGATGCTACTTGAATGGCGATATTGGCTCTTACAGAATAGCATTATTATACCCGGTGTCTGCTTCAAATATGTTACAGGTATGGGAAGGAAGCATTAATGTGATTGGTATTTTTGTATACACAGAACAAAACACTCGGCCACACAAATATTTCAATTCCGCTTGGCTGTTCTTTTGTAAATTGAGATCAAAAGTCATTTTGGGATGCAGTAGTTAGTTAATATATCATTTGGAGATTCTAAAAGATACGATGATGTCCTTGTACATGGTATTTCCAAAATTAGAGATCCCTTGTCCCTTAACACTTTCGCATTCAGACTGCTAATATCCAAACGAATCAAAACATTTTCTTCAAAAATTTCACATTTACGGGGCGAGATAAAAAAAAACTGCAACAAAGCCAAGCGCCAAATTTTGTACATTTTTTTAAATTTTATTGAATAAAAACATAAATTAGCATCAAATTTTAGAATGAGTTTAGGTTTGATCGAATCACCACCACCACCTTTAGCACGAAATCTGGCCTTCAAACGGCCATTGAAAACGTCACACGCTGCCCGAATGTTCCTCTGTGGTATTTTGGCCCATTCCCGTCGAAACACTAGCTTGAGGTGATCGACACTTTGGTATTTTTAGTGCCAACCTTGCTTTCCAAATTACTCTAGACCCAATAGTCCAACGGATTGGTATCCAGAGATTTTTGTGGCCTTTATGCGCTGGAAATGAAGCAAGGGACCTAATTTTGTAACCATTCTGGCTTTTCAGGCTTTACAAATACTTTTTTAAAATCCGGAGATCCTTTAAAAGTACTATGTAAAAGTTTCGGTTCATAGCTCACTTTGAAAAATCCAAGTTCAGAGCTTTAACAGTTATTCTAAAAAAACAAGTCCTTGAAAAATATTCTTTAAAAAATCCATATTTAGAGTATTAATAGTCCTTTTAACTTTTTTCATAAAATCCACGTTTAAAGCTATAATAGTCCTAGAAAACATATTCTGTAAAAAATCCACGTTTAGAGATTTAACTGTCCTTTGAGAAATATTCTTTAAAACATCCACTTTTTTAGTTTTAATAGTCCTTGAAATATATTCTATAAAAATCCACGTTTAGAGCTTTAATAGTCCTTAAAAAATATTCTTTAAAAATCCAAGTTTAGAGCTTTAATTAAAATCCACGTTTAAAGCTTTAATAGTCCTTAAAAAATATTCTTTAAAAATCCAAGTTTAGAGCTTTAATAGTCCTTAAAAAATATTCTTTAAAAATCCAAGTTTAGAGCTTTAATAGTCCTTAAAAAATATTCTTTAAAAATCCAAGTTTAGAGCTTTAATAGTCCTTAAAATTACTCTTTAAAAATCCACGTTTAGAGCTTTAATAGTCCTTAAAAAATATTCTTTAAAAATCCACGTTTAGATCTTTAATAGTCCTTGAGAAATATTCTTTAAAAACTCCAAGTTTAGAGCTTTAATAGTCCTTAAAAAATATTCTTTAAAAATCTACGTTTAGAGCTTTAAAAGTCCTTCAAAATATTCTTTAAAAATCCACGTTTAGAGCTTTAATTAAAATCCACGTTTAGAGCTTTAATAGTCCTTAAAAATATTCTTTAAAAATCTACGTTTAGAGCTTTAAAAGTCCTTCAAAATATTCTTTAAAAATCCACGTTTAGAGCTTTAATTAAAATCCACGTTTAGAGCTTTAATAGTCCTTAAAAAATATTCTTTAAAAATCCACGTTTAGAACTGTAATAGTCCTTAAAAAATATTCTTTAAAAAATCCACGTTTATATCTTTAATAGTCCTTGAGAAATATTCTTTAAAAAGTCCAAGTTTAGAGCTTTAATAGTCCTTAAAAAATACTCTTTAAAAATCCACGTTTAGAACTTTAATAGTCCTTAAAAAATATTCTTTAAAAAATTCACGTTTTGAACTGTAATAGTCCTTAAAAAATATTCTTTAAAATCCACGTTTAGACCTTTAATAGTCCTTGAGAAATATTCTTTAGAAAATCCAAGTTTAGAGCTTTAATAGTCCTTAAAAAATATTCTTTAAAAATCCACGTTTAGAGCTTTAATTAAAATCCACGTTTAGAGCTTTAATAGTCCTTAAAAAATATTATTTAAAAATCCACGTTTAGAGCTTTAATTAAAATCCACGTTTAGAGCTTTAATAGTCCTTAAAAAATATTCTTTAAAAATCCACGTTTAGAGCTTTAGTTAAAATCCACGTTTAGAGCTTTAATAGTCCTTAAAAAATATTCTTTAAAAATCCACGTTTAGAGCTTTAATAGTCCTTAAAAATATTCTTTAAAAATCTACGTTTAGAGCTTTAATTAAAATCCACGTTTAGAGCTTTAATAGTCCTTAAAAAATATGCTTTAAAAATCTACGTTTAGAGCTTTAATTAAAATCCACGTTTAGAGCTTTAATAGTCCTTAAAAAATATGCTTTAAAAATCCACGTTTAGAGCTTTAATAGTCCTTACAAAATATTCTTTAAAATCCACGTTTAGATCTTTAATAGTCCTTGAGAAATATTCTTTAAAAAGTCCAAGTTTAGAGCTTTAATAGTCCTTAAAAAATACTCTTTAAAAATCCACGTTTAGAACTTTAATAGTCCTTAAAAAATATTCTTTAAAATCCACGTTTAGATCTTTAATAGTCCTTGAGAAATATTCTTTAAAAAATCCAAGTTTAGAGCTTTAATAGTCCTTAAAAAATATTCTTTAAAAATCCACGTTTAGAGCTTTAAAAGTCCTTCAAAATATTCTTTAAAATCTACGTTTAGAGCTTTAATAGTCCTTAAAAAATATTCTTTAAAATCCACGTTTAGATCTTTAATAGTCCTTGAGAAATATTCTTTAAAAAATCCAAGTTTAGAGCTTTAATAGTCCTTAAAAAATACTCTTTAAAAATCCACGTTTTGAACTTTAATAGTCCTTAAAAAATATTCTTTAAGAAATCCACGTTTAGAACTGTAATAGTCCTTAAAAAATATTCTTTAAAAATCCACGGTTAGAGCTTTAAAAGTCCTTCAAAATATTCTTTAAAAAATCCCCGTTTAGAGCTTTAATTAAAATCCACGTTTAGAGCTTTAATAGTCCTTAAAAAATATTCTTTAAAAAATCCACGTTTAGGTCTTTAATAGTCCTTAAAAAATATTCTTTAAAATCCACGTTTAGATCTTTAATAGTCCTTGAGAAATATTCTTTAAAAAATCCAAGTTTAGAGCTTTAGTAGTCCTTAAAAAATATTCTTTAAAAATCCACGTTTAGAGCTTTAAAAGTCCTTCAAAATATTCTTTAAAAATCCCCGTTTAGAGCTTTAATTAAAATCCACGTTTAGAGCTTTAATAGTCCTTAAAAATATTCTTTAAAAATCCAAGTTTAGAGCTTTAATAGTCCTCAAAAATATACTTCAAAATCCACGTTTAGATCTTTAATAGTCCTTGAGAAATATTCTTTAAAAAATCCAAGTTTAGAGCTTTAATAGTCCTTAAAAAATATTCTTTAAAAATCCACGTTTAGAGCTTTAAAAGTCCTTCAAAATATTCTTTAAAAATCCACGTTTAGAGCTTTAAAAGTCCTTCAAAATATTCTTTGAAGATACACATTTAAAAATATTCTCTAAAAATCAAAGCTCACAGCTCGATAATTAGGGATTCCGACGAATCTTAATACGAAGTTTTCTAAAAGAGTGGAAGAGGGGGGAACTTGGCCCCTCCAATTTTGTTACTTGGCGATGTAAACTTTAAAAAGTCAATACACGTGTCTTCTTTTTTGGCTTTACTTTCATAATCTACTAGATTTTCTCGAGCTGCAAAAAATGTTTTTTTTAACCACAGATTTTTTCTAAAACCACTGTTCATATTTTATCGTAATTGCAACAGCATGTCGTCTATCCGAAACACATAATTATTGACTTCCTAAAACAATTTTGTTCCGAGAAAAATCCATTTATCTACAAAAAATTATTGATGGTCCATCGATGGAATAACTCGCATTTTAATTGCCCTGTTCCGAGTACTTTTCAATGCCTATTCGTTTTTTTGGCAATGTGATTATCTTCGATTTTAAATTAAATTTAATTCTTTAATGATGATATCCAGATGTTCAACACAACACTTGATTAATGGACATCTTAACATGTTCTATTCGGAAATCCGAATCAGCAGCAACGGATAATCGTAATTATCCATCGATGGATGGTTACTTCGTTTTTGATGTTTCTAATATCCAAGTTAAACATGGCGCAGCATGCTTCTAATTGTTTTTGTTTTTTATTCATTTTATTTCTATTCTCATATAAAATACTTTATTTTCTTGTTATTAGAATAACAAATGGTTTATGGTCGTTATGGCATACTTGAGAGAAGAATTGGCAAATAAAATTAAAAATAACTCCGCCTAATGACGTTTTATTAGCATTTCCATTGTTGTTGTTGTTGTCATCGTTGCTGTTGCTTCTCCAACTATTTGATGGTCCACACTTAATCAATAAAAAGTGAAAGTAAAGATTTATGCTAAGTGTTTAATATTCGCATAAATGTTTTGCATAACCTTGAATGGAGGTGGTCATCTCCACTAAGCCGAAAGTTGAGTTTGCTGCTGAACGACCATCAGAAATAAGTATCAATAACTTCTTGACCCTGGGATTTTTACCCGCCCAAATTGCTGATTGGCAGTTCGGATCAATTAGAATTGAAACACCATGAAATCTGAACGTAATAATCTCTAAAATTAATGAAGCAATTGAATAAATATTTGAATTATTTAATTGAGATAAATTTATTTTTTGAATATGATAATAGAAACACGAATATGCAATTGCTATAGTTATAAAGACCGACCCCAAAGTACCCTTCCTATCACGCAGGACATAAACTTTATATCTGAAATCTCCGAATGTGGATTAATTTTAAATTTTTGTAGGATTTTTCAAAGACTACTTTTGAAGAACTATTAAATCTCTAAGGACATCTCTCTCTTTTTTAAAGTATAATTTTCAAGGACTATTAAGGCTTAAAACGTGAATTTTTAAAGAATATTTGTCAAGGACTTTTAAAGCTCTAAACATTGATTTTTTAAAGAAAATCTTTGGAGGACGTCTAAAAAATTTTAATTTTTTAAAAAAAAAATTTAGAGGGACTATTAAAGCTTTGAACATGGATTTTTTAAAGAATATTTTTTTATGAGGACCACTAAATCTCTATACGTGGATTTTTTAAAGAATATTTTTGAAGGACTACTGAAAAACTCTAAACGTGGATTTTTTAAAGAATATTTTCGGAGGACCACTAAAGCTCTAAACGTGGATTTTTTAAAGAATATTTTCGGAGGACAACTAAAACTACAAACGTGCATTTTTAAAGAATATTTTCGGAGGACAACTAAAACTACAAACGTGCATTTTTAAAGAATATTTTCGGAGGACAACTAAAACTACAAACGTGCATTTTTTAAAGAATATTTTCGGAGGACCCCTAAAGCTCCAAACGTGGATTTTTTAAAGAATATCTTCGGAGGACTATTAAAGCTCTAAACGTGGATTTTTTAAAGAATATTTTCGGAGGACTATTAAAGCTCTAAACGTGGATTTTTTAAAGAATATTTTCGGAGGACTATTAAAGCTCTAAACGTGGATTTTTTAAAGCATATTTTCGGAGAACCACTAAAGCTCCAAACGTGGATTTTTTAAAGCATATTTTCGGAGAACCACTAAAGCTCCAAACGTGGATTTTTTAAAGAATATTTTCGGAGGACTATTAAAGCTCTAAACGTGGATTTTTTAAAGAATATTTTCGGAGGACCACTAAAGCTACAAACCTGGATTCTATAAAAAAATCCACGTTTAGAGCATTAGTGGCCCTTCGAAAATATTTAATTTTTTTTTTTAAATGTGGATTTTGTAAAAAATATTTTCAAGGAATATTAAAGCTTTAAACGTGAATTTTTAAAAAATATTTTTCAAGGACTATTAAAGCTTTAAACGTGAATTTTTAAAAAATATTTTTCAAGGACTATTTAAGCTTTGAATGTGGATTTTTTTATGAACGTGGATATTTTAAGGAATATTTTCGAGGGGCTATTTAAGCTCTGAATTTTTGAGGGACTAATAAAGCTCTAAACGCGGATATTTTAAAAAATATTTCAGAGGAACGATTAAAGCTCTTTTAAGCATAGAAGACCTATGTGGAATCTGTGTGCAAATATCTACAGAAAATATTTCCTTCTATTATAAATCCAGTAAGGATGATGGAGTTCATCCTTGTTTGTTTTTCATATTGAAGCGTCACCAACAACATGACAAACTCATAATATCTCAAATATCACTCTACATGACAGAAACATCAAAATAGCAGTACCTTCCCATCTAACTGGCCATAAATTGTTTATTTTGTTTTTTTTTTTTGTGTCTTTCTGTTCTGCTGGCGGTTAAATAACAATCCTCTTAAAATGCTCCAGCAATTAATAATCCTAAAAGCGAAAGAATCTCTAGTTAGAATTCTTGCAAGTATCAATTTCGGAACAAGTTTTCTATTTTGAAATAAAAAATTAAAAATCGAAAAAAAAAAAACATTCGGCTAGATCTATGACAGGCGGATGCGATTTGAAATGTAAATTTGTTGTTATTTTCGGTTTGCTTAAATGTATCATTCGTTTTTGCTTCGCTTTTTTTGGAAAGCAACAATTCTTGAAAATCGATATTCGATAATAGGGTTTTTAATTAAACATATAAACAAGTTTTGAAAATCCCATTAAAAACGTCAGAAACAGCATCGGTAGTCATCAGCCACGTACCACAAAAAATTATTATTAAAAATTTATTCTCTTCGATTTCTAAGAGTAGTGGGCACTCTCACATACTTGCCTTACATTCTTAGAGATAATCAAATAATGAATATACCCTGGAACTGAGAATAGAGTATAATAAAATATGTGTGTGGCCATTAATTGAATGTGTTGACAGTCTGACAAAGTGGCAGACATACAACGACATTTAAAGTTCAATAATCGAATGACAACCGGAATCTAATAATATCTCAACTAGTTACACATGTGTATAAAAATATGGCACTACTCTAAAACGGCTTGAACACCAGGTTGAATGTAAGTGTGTTGAAATTAAACTGAAGTTCAATTTAATTGTTCTAAAAAGAGAACGAGTGCATTTTTGAACTTCATTTCTTAATTATTTTTATACCCTCCACCATAGTATGGAGGGTATATTAAGTTTATCATTCTGTTTGTAACACCTCGAAATATACATTTTAGACCCCACAAAGTATATATATTCTTGATCAGCATAAAATTCTATTTATTATTATAGCGACGTCAGTCCGTCTGTCCGTCTGTAGAAATCACTCTAGCTTCGGAACGAATTGAAGTAGATTGATAAAATTTTTCTGAAATGTATGTTATATATGCAGGACTTTTGGTATTGAAAAGGGGCTAGGTAGGTCTACGTTTTGGTATAGCCCCCATATAACGGTACCTCCCGATATTCGGTATTTGGATGATTTTAGCCACATTATTCATCGGAATTGTTTGAAATTTGGTATTTGAGGTTCGTAATGGATAGTACAGCCTAAAACAGAAAATTGTCTGTGCAGGTCCACATTTTGGTATAGCCCCCAAATAGTAGTACCTCCCTATATCGATGATTTTAGCTACATTATTCACCTTTTTTTAAGTTTCGCATTTGTATATTGTAATGGCTTATGATTAAAGTTGCCTATGCAGGTCCGTCGTCGTTTAGACCCTAAATAATTTAACGATTTTTTTTTTTGAAAATTGCCAGAATTTCAGCTCCATTCATTCACCCAATACCAAAAATAGTACCAAATTGTATTTTACTTAGTTACGGTACACATTTCACAAAATCCCCTTCATATGTTAACCCAATACCCAAAACCACCTCCAAATCTCAACTTCAGATATCAACAGTTATCTAAATATCAAATTTCCGAATTTTATCTCTATCCCTTCAACCAAGACCAAATTAATTACCATTTAGTGCTTTTCGTGCAATTCTAATTCACATTTCCAAAATCACTTCCGTATGTCCAGGCTACATATAAACGGCGACGCTAATAGCAAATTTGCGATCTCAAACACTCTCTATTCATTCAATACCAAATTGTACCAATTATTGTACTATTTAGTACTTTTCGTACAATTACAATACACATTTGCCGCCTACAAATGAACCAAATTTCAGATTTTAAGCCAATCAATACCTAATTGTACCAAATATAGTACTATTTAGTTCTTTTCGTACACATACACAGTTCCAAAACCATATCCATATATCCAGCCTACAAATGGACTGTGACCCTTATACCAAATTTGCGATCTCAAACACTTTCTATTCATCCAATACCTAATTGTATCAATTAATGTACTATTTAGTACTTTTCGTACAATTACAATACACATTTCCAACCTATAAATGGACCAAATTTCAGATTTTAAGCCAATCAATACCAAGTACCAAATATAGTACTTTTCGTACACATACACAGTTCCAAAACCATCTCCATATATCCAGCCTACAAATGGACTGTGACCGTTATACCAAATTTAAGATTTCAAGCACTATCTGTTCACCCAATCCTTAATTGTACCAAATATAGTACTTTTCGTACAATAATACACATTTTCAAAACTATCTCCAAATGTCCCTGCTATATCATTGAACAGCGACCCTAATACCAAATTTGCGATTTCAAGCACTATATTTTTACCTAATACCAAATTGTACCAAATATTGTACTATATAGCATTTTTCGTACAATTATAATACATATTACTAAAATCACCCCTATATGTCCAGGCTACCCCCCAATACCAAATTTCAGATTTCTGTTCACCTAACGTCTAATTATACCAAATATAGTACTATTTACTAGTTTTCGTACACTTGTTGTACACATTTCGGAAACCGCCTTCTTATCACAAACGTAATAACAACAGGGACCCAATACAAAATTCAAAAAAAAAAAAAAAACCGTTCAGCCTAAACCAAACTGTTCCACACACACACATTCGCACATTTAGTACACATTTCCAAAACCACCTTCGTATACCGAACTTACTTTCTTATACCAAATATCAGGTTTTTAGCTCTATTTGTTCACAAAATACAAAATAGTACCATTTAGAAGTTTAGTACCACTTTAGAATTTTTCGGAGCTTTAAAATTCGAATTTCCACAAAACCATTCAGTACATCTATCCTGCACTCGATCAGTTCCTCTTTTTTAAATTTCAGAATATTCCGTTTGTACAATACGCAGTATTAAATTGTTAGTATAGTTTAATACTTTTCGTACTCTTTTCGTCTGGTTAGTTATTTCACTTTTCTTTCCACAAATTCCCGTAGGGGCCGTAAAGATTGTCATCTATTTAATTGAACAGACATGTAGTTCTGATCATATCATAGGTAAATCACTACATCAATTTCATATTTGTTTATTGTTCTTAACCCTGACACAGACAAATACATTGACAGCAATTTATGGTGACAAAATAGAAAAACAGAAAAAACAGTGGAGCCATATCAATTTTGCAATATTTCCCTTAACGGTCATTGAAAATTTGAAATTTGAAACATTTCGAAGCCACAAGATGCAGGTTTTTTCTTTACATTTGTGTAAATCATTGGAATTTCTATTCGGCATGCTGTGACGTTCATTAGTAGTTGGGTAGTTAATCAGTCAGTCCGTCAGCCAGTCAGGTGGGGCGATCATTGGGTATAATGTTTCACATTGGAAGCTCTGATGTCTCATTTGGTCGCTTAACCTTGACACTCACCACTTAATATCCACTCAAAGACAGTGTACCTACGAACGAATGTTAGAAAACCAAAATCACACACACACACACAATCACACTCACACAGTTACTTGTCTAGTTTGAAAAAAAAAAACGACAAATCATACTTTTCAAAAAATAAAAATGAAAAAAAAACTAGATAAGAAAACCAAAACAAAAATTTGTATATGAATTACGGTTTTTTCTTTTCATTTGGTCGAAATTTATTTGATTCGATTTAATTGCTGTTGGTGTTGTTGCCGCTGCTGGCGCTGTTGTTGTGTTTCTCATCTCATTATTATTTGAAATCTTGCAGATATTTTGGTAACGTCTTCCTTCTAAGTTTAAGTTTTGCATGATTGTCAGTCTGTCGCGTTAACCTAAGCGTATCGGACGTTAATCGCTAAATACAGCTTAAGATCAGAAGGAAAAAAAATGAAATAAAAATCAATAACCAACAAAACTTGTGTTTCAAATAAAAAACAATATTTTGAAAAAAATATATAAAAATAACAATAGTGTAAGCGGGAAAAAGTAACAAAATAATTAAAACTTAATGAAATTACATAAATTAACTGAAACCCCGCATTACCCAGCTTTTGGCCAAGAAACATTAACTCATCTTGGATGCAGTGTTTATAAATATTTAGACAAATGCCCTCTTGCTCTCCGTCCTCCGTACCATCACTCTCACTCTCTTCCCACCTGAAACGATTGAGTTTTAAAGACTGAATTTTGTACGTACAAAGTACGGCTAATACCATAAACTGCGTTAATCTACTCGAAGCAGCTCAGTTCCAGATATCCAAACAGTGTTGGCGATGTGTTACCGCCTTGGACGTTTTTTTTTCATTCATTCGTTTTAGTTGAATAATGCATGCGATTGGCAAAATAGTGTTAAAAACAAACATTTAACGATATTCAGTGTAAATCACGAGTTGCATAAAAAAGAGAAACAAAAACAACAACAACAACAGAAAAACAAAAGTCACCAATTAAACAAATAAATAAATTATTTGTATTTTTTTTAAACCAAATTACAAATAATTATTTGTGTAAATTGTGTTTAACTTTAATAAGTTGTAATTAAATCCAAACACCCACTCCCTGACTCCCAATCCATCCATGCTCAGTGTCAACAGCAATAAATTCAAAATGCGGTTTCAATTAATTCTAGCCATTGCCATGGCTGTGCTGAGTACAGCTGTTGCCAGTAATTTGGCAGGATATGAAGGGTAAGTTGTATTTTTCATATTCTTTTTTAACTAAATGGGGATAAGTTAATTGTCCATAATTGAAATCACCTATTCAGTTAAAGTTGGATGTTTTGGAGAGATTTTAAATTTTAGGATTTACCAAAGGGCCTAGTACATATAAACGCAATTTACAATAAAATTTTATTATACCCTCAGAATTATGGCTAGAGATATATATGTTTTTATAGACGCCATGTTTTTCTGGAAGAAATCCATTTCAGGATATTAAAACTAATGTTGCAATGTGCGTTCTTTGAAAAAATGTCCCATACTAAAAAACTAATAAAATACCGGAAAAGCTCAGCAGATTATAAAAAAAGCTAAAAGCAGATGACAGGTAAATAGGCTTTTCATACCCTCCGCCTTACATAGTATGGAGGGTATATTAAGTTCGTCATTCCGTTTGTAATTTATCGAAGTAATAATTTTAGGCATAACAAAGTATTTATATTCTTGATCAACGTAAAATTCTACGGCGATTTAGCCCTGTCCGTCTGTTGTAATCCCGCTAGAGTCAAAACGAGTAAAGAAAGGAAGCTAACATTTTGCATAAATCAGTATTTTATCTGCAGACAGGTCAAGATCGAAGATGAGCTATATCGGTCCACGATATTCGGTATTAGCCCCATATAACGGTACCCCCGATATTCGGTATTTTGATGATTGTTGTTGTGCCAAAATAGACAAAATTAAACATGTTTTTGATATAGCTCCCATTGAACCTTACTCTCGATTTGAGGAATTTTTCAAGCTTTCGGAAAACATTTTTAACAGACATTTTGGATTCGGAATGCAATATATACCTTCCTATATACCTTTATACCTGATCAAAAAATGAAATCTTTGGTATATCTTCCATATAAAGGTTAAATTGACATTTTGAAACACTAATGGGATCTACAAATTCAGGTATATGATGCTGAAATCAATTTTTTCGTAATCTAAACATTTTTTTTCAGTATTATGGAAAAAAGTTGGAGAGTGCCAAGGAATGATCTAGGTTGTAGAACTTAAAATAGTATACTGTGAAACAATTCTAAATAGGGGGATGTATTTTTTCAACAGCATTATCCTATACTTGGCGTTTGGAGGCACTTCAGGCAGATAATTCGGCTGTAAATGTCCACGTTTTCGTATAGCTCCATATAAACGTAATACCTGATATTCGGAATTTTTAAAACTATAGGAATATTTCAACTTTTTTAACATTTTGCAAGTTTCATTCTAATAGTGGAGGGTAATTAAAGTTCGGCCCAGCCCAACCTAGCTGCTTTTTATACCCACCACCTTGAAAAGGAGGTCATTCCGTTTGTAACATCCCTAACTATTTGTCGTAGACCTCCAAAGAATGTATATTCATAATCAGCATAAAATTCTAATTCGATTTACCGATGTCCGTACGTCTGTGGAAATCCCTCTAGTTTCCGAACGAAATGAAGTATGTTGATAAAATTTTACACAAATGCATATTATGTCTGCAGGACTCCTGGTATTGAAAATGGGTCATGTAGTTCCATGTTTTGGTATAGCCCCCATATAACGGTACCTCCCTACTTTTTTATGATTTTAGCGACATTATTAATCGGAATTCGGTATTTAAAGTTCGAAATAGATACTACAGCCTAAGACGTAAAACTGTCTGTGTAGGTCCACGTCTTCATAATGGAGGTCCACGTCTTCGTTTAGCCCCCATATAAAGGTACCTTCCAATATTCGGTATTTTGATGATTTTAGCGATATTATACATCGGAATTGTTTGAAATTTGGTATTCGAAGTTCGTAATGGATACTGCAGCCTAAGATAGAAAATTGTCTGTGTAGCTCCACATTTTGGTATAGCCCCCATATAATAGTACCTCCCGTATTGATGATTTTAGCTACATTATTCACCGATTATTTTTCAAGTTTTGCATTTGAATATTGTAATGGCTTATGACAAAAATTGCCTATTCAGGCCCGCATCGTCGTTTAGATCCTAATATGACGGGTACATTTGATATTTTTAAGATTTTAACAGAATTTTTAACGGATTTTATTTTTTTGAATATGGCTAAATTCGTTCTAAAGGTGGAGGGAGGGGTCGGACGGGCCGAACTTACACTTTTTTACTTCTTTTATATACTTGAAGTGGTCTAAAGCTCTTTATAAATATTCTATATTAAATGTTGGGAAATATTTCTCAAAATTTTGTGATTCTTGGATATGGTTGAGAATGACAGGTTGGTTTTAATATAAAATAAAACCAAATTAGAAAAAAAATAACAATAATAATAATAATAAAATAAATAAAATCAGCCGTCGTTTTTTTTCGAATTTCGTGCGTCTCAATATTTCTGTTATTAAGAAAAAGGGATTTTTGGGAACACTCATCTAATAACCTAGCCCAGCAACTTCGAAACCTATAGATCAACTGCAGAATCCGCAAAAATTCTATTTTTGGTCCATTTTATTCCCCAAATATTCTGCGCACATCTCCAAATACAAAACATCCCTTCCTTAAAAGACATTAAAATGTCATATATTTTTTGCAGTAAAGTTTAGTTTTTTTATTAATTTGCCGGTGCTTTGCCTCTTATTTAAATTTTTCTTCAAAAATCGTATGATTTTGGACTTATTAACCACAACATCAATCCGGGCTAATAAGTTCTTCCCCGAAATGATTTCACAAACACCATCAAACTTCATCGTTTGGTATTATGTTTGACAAAACATACTAAAACTACATTTGATATTCCTAAAAAAATTATCTAAAAATTCCACTTTAAACCAGAAAATCAACTTTAAAATTTAAAAAAAAAAGAAATGAAAACCATGTGCTGATTGATTTTTATGTTACCAGGTGAAAATTTAAAAAAGTCTTTCATATTTTAATATAGAATTGATTCTTAAGAATATCGAATAAATTGCGAAATAACTGAAATCTCTTAAAACAAAAGATATATCATGTGGGCCATCAACGATTTAATTTGCACACACAAACACACACCCGTGTTAGAATTCTATTCTCCCCTAGAGACATGCTGTCTGCCACACAATTTCTTTTTAACAAAGAAATGCTAAATCATGTTTTTATTCTATTACCACAAAAGCTATTATCAATCTTTGGTTGGTTAATATTTTTTTTTTATGATTGTGATAATCAACCAATATTTATGTCAAGTTCTTCAAGAACAGTGAATACAGTGAAATAAAATTAACCAAATTTTGAATATCATAAATATATAATTAAATTAAAAGTTCTTAAAGTTAATTTGTTTTTAATACGTTTTCATCTAAAGTTCGATGAATCTAGGTATGCAAATGAAACGTGTTCGAAAGATTGAAGGCTAATAATGGGTATTTATTGTTGTTTTAGTTATGTTTAAAGAAAATAAAAATAAATGTCACGAAGAACTAAATTATATATTCATAAGAATCATAACTCGTATGGGGAGAATTAAAAGAAACATATGGGAAAGAACTAGAGTCGCATGTATTTGAAATTTGTTTTATGAAGGAGTCAATGTGGAAAATTTTGGAAAAAATAAAACTCTTAATTCAAAAATACTAATAATTACATGGTGATCAAAAAATAATTAGAAAAATCAGTTTTTTTTAAGAAATGATTTTTGACAAAATTCCGATCCACAATGTTCACGAATTCATTGTGAAGGTCTTACGCCAATCGAGTTTCACATTTCAATTTTCCCAACTTATGATCTGAATTTCAATTTTTGAAATCTCAAAATTATGACATTTCAATTTATAAGAAATATATTTGATACTCATGTCAAATTTCAAAATTCTTGGTCTACTCTTTTGCACTATTTTGTAATGTTTTTGTACTAGAAAGCTTTTCGTTCGTTCGTATTTACAGTAAAATATTTAGTACTTTTTAGTACGAATTTCCAAGAACTTTATCTAATCTTACGCCCCGCACCAATAGTGTTCTGCATAGTAAGTGTTAACACTTAAGTTTTAGAAATTCGGAATTTTCGCAACAAAACAGTGAATTTAAGTACAATCTGCTGTTTCTACCCCTTCCCATTAAATATATTAGCCAAATTTCAGAATTTCTTCGTGTTTAGTTCAGTTGGTACCATTTTACTATAAGAAAATACGATTTACGCCGATTTAGCAATATATTTATGTTTAGTAATTTTTTAGTACGGGTTTTACACTGTACTCAGGCCAAATTTAAGATTATTAGCTACATTTTTTCGAATTTTTGTCATTTGGTAGCGTTTAAGTACATTTTTAATACCCCTACCACTATGTGGCGTCTTTGTGCATTTGTTTGTAACATGGAGAAGGAAGCGATATAGATCCATGGTTACTTTCAGTGGTTTTCATAGAATCATTTTCGGAGTCGGTTTATGCATGTCAGTCCGTCCGTGTATTTTTGTGTATTTTTGCATGTCGCATTTATTATCCGATTGAGATGAAATTTTCCAAATAATATTTGTTTGGTCCAAGGACGAACCCTATTGACATTGGTGGGTTAATTGTGAACCAAATAGCCAATATCAGTCAAATGACCTGAATTTTGGTTAACTCGACCGAAATTAGTCTAAAAGCAAGTACATGGAGAAAATAGGTTCGGATATAGCTATAGCTCCCAAACAAGTACTTAAAATTTGATGAAAATCGGTTCAGATATAGCTATAGCTCCCATATATATGTTTCATTCGATTTGGTTTTAAAGTCACAAGAGTAAATTGCACTCTGTGCATCAAATGGCTAATATCAGTTCAAATGGACTGAATTTTGGCACTTCCGACGGAATTCAACCTGAAAGCAAGTACTTCAAATTTTGGGTGAAAATCGATTCAGATACAGCTTCAGATCTCATGTATATGTTCCATCCGATTTGGCCTTTAAGTCCCTTAAATGCGTAATATGAACTCCATAACAATGATATTTGATACCGGGCATCAGATACTGCTCGAAAATACCTCTGCCAAATTTTATTGATTTCTTTTTATATTTCTTCGATATATATCTTCGTCCGATTTTTCGGTTATTGATGGTGGACAATTTGTAATATGAGCTCAAATTGGATAGATTCCGAATTTTTCTATTTGGTGAGACCAGGACCGAGTTATATCTATTGCTCCAATAAATAGTTTTCAATATAATTCTTATCGCAGTTATATCATGCACTAATAGCAATGTTATTTGGTGGCTAGAGGTATAAAGGCCTCCATCAAATTTGCTGAAAATCGATTCAAAGTGGGATATAGTTCCCAAATTTTGACTACTCTAAAGCCATGATACGCACTGAACTACGGTTCATAGTTCGTGTGATCTACTTCACATAAATAGTGCTGTAGGTTATCATATTGCGATCAACTTCAAAAGCAAGAGGCCCCCCTGCATCACCAAATTTAAACTCATCTATACGATTTGGTTGTCTACGATATAAAAAAGCCAAAAGTTCACCTTTTGTGTATTTCGGATATCGCCTGTAAGTAATGTTGGTATTTTTACACACAAAAGTAGTGGACCATTCTACCCGCTATACTAAACTCTAACTTCATGCGAGATTTCGTTAGGATTCAATTTGTTAACTTTATAACGGCTGCAAAAGCAGGAACATTTTTAGTTGTTGGTCCATTTCAACTCCTAAATATATTGCGGACATCTTTGAAAACAAGCCTAATCCTACCCTTTTTTGTGAGGATGTAATCTGTATATAATAACCCCAACCTGTGTTATAAAATGAAAAAATATTACAAAATGTAAAATTCCATATTATAAGTCAAATTGAAAAAATCGCATGCGATAAAAAATATGAAAAAATAAAAAAATGTCACAACATACTACAAAATCTATATTAACATCATTATAGGCATCTTTCTATGCGATTTTTTTAGATTTTATAATTTTATGTTAAGAGGGCATTCTGAATTGACAAAATTTGTCGAAATCGGTTAAGCCATTCTAGAGATATAAGCATTCTAGCTAACATCCCCTTTCTTTGTGCATACACATTGTATATATTTCGCTATATACATCCGATATATTTACGATCGGCATCTACGTAACCGTCAGAGTTGACCTGTTCGTCTATTTGTGATTTCGCCGGGATTAAAAATATTCGCGGTTTAATGGAAAATTTGATTTTATTTAACTCACATGTCATAGCCTTTTTCACCCACTTAATATTACGCGATGACCACCAAAATTGGAAGGCTTCTGCACAGCCCTAAGCACTAGCCCCATGCTAATTTCCGCGTCGATTGTTCTATAATTGCGACCTGTAGAGCAACTGCAAAATCAGGATTTTTTTCAGTTTTTGGTCCATTTCAACCCCTAAATATTATGCGATCCTCTCCAAAAGAAATAGGGTTCTATTCTGACCCTATCCCCACCTTCATTCTGAATTTCGTGAAGATCGGACCATAATTGCGACCTGTAGAGTGATTACAAATTAACATGGACAGACGGACAGACGGACAGACGGACGGACGGACATACATAGCTAGATCGACTCAGCTCGGCGAGATAGGAAGATCCATATATACTTTCCTATGTGGGAAATCAATATTTCGAGGTGTTACATAATTTTTGGCCCAATCAAACTTATAATATCCCAACACATAGTGTTGTAGGGTATAAAAATTTGGAATTCTAACTATTTGCATTTAATTCGTGTTTAGTACATAAAAAGTGCGATTTTTGAAATTAAAACTCGAAATAGGTTTTAGGTACGATTTTAAGTACATAAAAATATACCGTTTTAAATTTTTGTAAAATTATTTCTTAAATTTCTTTCTTAGTACACATTACCTTATACCTTAAAATGTACATTGGCCCTTATGCCAAATTTCAGAATTATACCTTTTGGTATATTTTTAGTACCCAAAAGTACGATAATTGAAGATACACTTTGCAGACATCTTAATTTTGATAATCAAAAAACAAATTTTAAGATTCTAGTTGCAACATTCCAATTTTATGTACATAGTACACTTTTAGTTTTAACAACTTCATCTCACTATTTGTATTACCTATAACCAGTACAAAAGTTAAAGATGCTAACTCAAAAAGTACAGAAGTTCCGCTCCAAAACTCAATTTAGTACATTTTATACTTTTTAGGGCGAATTTCCAAAAACCTTGCCCTTTATATGACCACAATTAATCCAATTGCATACTAGCCTAGTAATGTCCTTAATATGGCAATCAATCATTTAATGATAGAAAAATCATGAATTATTGTTTTTGATCTAATGATTATTTAAAATATTTAATTGGTTAATTAAACATTTTAAAATAAAACAAACATTCACTTTAATTAAAAATTACAATCATACAAGTAAAATATATAAATAATACAACATTCACTTGTCACCAAAGAAAACGATGAACAAGTGCTACTTTGCCATCCCATAAATAATTAAAATCCAATTCATCTTAATTATTGTTATTGTTGTAAACAAAAAAATAAAAACGTGAATAAAAAGCCAAAGATTTCTTCAATTAAATTTTCTTGTTAATAACATTTAAATTAAAGTTAATTTTTTTATTTATCGACACATGTAAGTATGTATGTGTTGCATCGCCCACAGCCATTAAAACATTGGCGTAAAAACATTAAATGTTCAATCTTCAGGTGTCTTGATGTGAGTTGTGGCATAATTATACTGACCTAAACGATAAGTGTAAAAGGAATATAAACTGAGGTCAATAACACTGGGCTACAACCAATCTGGGGGTGTGAAAAATAAATATGAAATTATTAACAAATCGATTTAAACCAGAGGAAGGTAAAAATAATCCCATGGGCTGTATGTGTGTTCACCAACCCAATTATAAAAAATATTGTTTTGATTTTATATGTATACTTGGTTTTATGTAGTATACTAATTTTTTTCTACTAGTCAATGAGAAAGGTTTTGCCGGATATTTTTATGAATATGAAATATAGGAGCACATAAATATGGCTTACTATATTAAGAAATTAATTTACTAATGGTTAAATATTGAAGTTGTTTGAAAACAAACCGACAAAAAATTGAGATTTTCAAGCAAAATTTCCTAAAAAATATTTAAATATGTATGGTGTGGGACCCTGGACCATTACTACGTGGGGGGGGTACCTCCCACTATTCGGTATTTTAAGGTTTTTATCCAGATTTTTCAACAGAATTATCCAAAATTTGGTATTTAAAGTTCATAGTAGGCGCTACCTTCTTGAGCAAATAATTGGCTATGGACGTCCATGTTTTCTTATGGCCCCATGTGAGTGTACCTCCAGATATTCGGTATTTTGGTGGTTTGTGTCACATGTTTCAAATTTGGTAATTGGAGTTCAGAACATTGGTCCACTGTAGAGGTACACATTTACGTATAGCCTTATATAACTGTAACACCTGATATTACAAATTTTTGATAGGGTAGCGGAATTTTAAACCTTTATCAAGTTCCTTCCAAATTGTGAAGGGTATTGAAAGTTAGGGTCGATCGAACTTAGCTGCTTTTTAAATTGTTTTATAGTCAGAAGATCAAGGCATCTGATCATGCTTACAGAGACCTGGAAATTCCTTTTTTCAGAGCTTCATAAGGTTTAGTAAATGGAGAAGATGTCGTTCAGGCTCTCCTATACAGGATGAGAAAAAAAAAAATGCAACAAAGTCAAACGCCATAATTTTTACATTTTTAGATTTTATTGAATGAAAGTAAACAACATTGGAAATAGCATCAAATTTTAGAATAAGTTTAGATTTGTTCGAATTGGTCACCTTTGGCACGAATTATGGCCTTGAAATCAATTATGGCCAATGAAACCGTCACACGCTGCCACGCTGGCCCATTCCTGGCGAAACGCTTGCTTGAGGTGATCGGTATTTTTTTGTGCCAACCTTGCTTTCCAAAATACTGCAGATACAATAGTCCAACGGATTGGTAACCGGAGATTTTGGTGGTCATTATGCGCTGGAAATGAAGCGAGGAACCTCATTTTGTAACCATTCTTTTTTTCCAAGGTCTGCGACTAAAATGTTTTAATACGAACGAACGATTAATACGAACGGAGAACGACCATCGGATGTTATGGCGGCCCACACCATAACCGGCGCTTGAGTTCTGGTGGCCAACCGAAGGTGCACATTTTCAGCTGACCTCTTTGGCAAGTAAACACGATCATTTTGTTTGTTTACAAACTGCTGGACAGCGAATGCTTTCACATCGGAGAGAAACAAATTCGTCAGTTTACCACTTTTGGCCAGGCGAAGCAACTCTTTAGCTCTTTTAAGTCAATTTTCTTTCTGTTGCGGTGTAAGTTATTGCACTTTTTGGAATTCCAATGGTTCTACCCCGAGCTCATTTTTCAATATTTTCCGAATGGAATATTGCGATATGTTCAGCTCACGAGCCATTTTTCGGCCACTGTGATGCGGGCTTCGATCAAGTCGTTTCTTTACTTTTCGAATCATTTCTGCTGATGTTGCTGTTCTCTTCCGTCCACTTTCTTAACGTCGGGCTACGCTACCAGTATCACGGTAATGAGCGATTGTACGAGACACAAACGATTTATTCACATTTAAATGCTGCAGTGTTCTAACGATGGTCACTTGGTGTTTTCCAGCCAAATATAAAGAAATCACACTATCACGCTTCAATTCCATTCCGAAAAACTTTTTTCTGGAAAATTCTCACCAAAATGTTTTTATCCGCTTGTAAACAATATAATGAACTATCACTGGAAAAAATTAACAGCTCACGAGTGGCTTAGAAATGACAGCAGTCTGAAATTGGTTGCAGTTTTTTCATCTCACCCTCTATAACATATTTTATTTTCAGTTAAGTCTGTTATTTGTAGAGCAGTGTAAAAATTTAACAATCACAACCTCACACACTGTGCAATAACAACATTTTCATTCATGGCTGTTGGCTTCTCTTTCTCAATTATCTCCGTTATTGGCGATTATCGTTTATTCATTTGTCAAAAATTGCCTTGCAGTGACCGGAATGCAGATCTGTCAGACATTTATCAATGGTAATGGAGTCAAGTTTCAATATTTAAAATTTTTTATATCAAAACATAAAATTCAAAATAACAAGAAGTTTAATAAATTTCCGAAATTCGGTAATTATGACTTCTTTATTCTAATTAAATTTGATTTGGTAATTTATACCACTCCCAATATATACGAACAACACTTGTTGAAAACACATACAACCATTTGTATGTCTTAATTAAAGTTTTAGTTCTCATTGATGTTAATCCACTGTTGGCCAATTAATCAACCAGCCATTGTTTTGCCTATTAATCTTCTAATGTTTTTTTATCCATCAGCAGTGTCTGGTAGTCAGCAAGAAGTGAAGATCAAAGTAAACGAATCGAATCATCTGTGATTTACAAATCTTCCGCCTTTCCAAAGCTGCCGTCAGCTTCTTTGTCGCACTTCTTTGAATACAACCAAAAGCTAAATGAAGGGTAAGGTCAGATCAATGAGTTGAAAAAATTCCAAACACAAGTGAATAATATTTATTAGTAAAAAATATTTGTTTATTTTATTGTTTTATTTTAAATAAAACAAACAGAAATCATGTTTGACGACTTCTGTCGTTAGATATGGCGTTGGAATTTCAATATAATAAAATCTCCATTTACTAAAACTATTTTTATATAAAAAAATATATAGTTTGTCATTTGATAAAAATAAAAAAGCAGGTGTTTTTTGTTGTTGTTTTTCCATCTCCACTATTGTTTTTATAATGAGCATGCTGCTGATATGCAGTGTTAGCTAAATCACGTGACGAATTTGTACGGTGTTGTTGTGCATATTTTGTAGGAGTTTTGAAATACACTCGAGAAAAAAAAAACATTTTATAGATTTTACATAAAAGTCATCTCTCAAGGGTTACAATAACTTAAAGATACTTTGAAGGTAGTTCAGGAGTAGAAATATCTTGTATTCTTCTGCACAGGCAGTAGCCCTCTTTTTCTCCTACACAGGTTTTCCACAAAGATATAAAGAAATACTTTGTCATCCATACTGAAAGGAGACCACTGGCTCTTCTGCATAGAAATAGTAGACTACTTGCTCTTTTGTAAAGAGAGAGAAGTCGTTTGATCTTCTATACGTAGATAGGAGTCAACATGTTATTTTTTTTATAGAAAACAGAACACTTTCTCTTCAATTCTTAGAAAAAATCCCTTGGCTTCCTATCCAGAGAAAATATAACTTTTTTAAAAATACGCTTTTTTATGCGTTTTCACATTTTCAAAAGGCTTTTTGCTTTCAAATAGTGACACCTTACTTGGCAAACTATACCGGGTGAAGTCCACTTGGTCATCTATAACAATGTTGTGCAAAAACTAAATTAAGAGTGAGCGTATCTGAGAACTCACCATCAAAATTCGCTCACGAAAAGAGAGTAAAGAGAATAAGCGTATAACCAGTGCCGGTGTGATACGTTTTGCACATCAATGATCTATGAAAAATCACTTGGGCTTCTACGTTGAGAGAAAGAACATGGTTCTTATATGTAGAGACAACTTTCTCTTCCGTAAAGAGAGAGAATATCATTTGATCTTCTATACAGAGATAGGAGACAACTTTTTCTTTTAAATAGAGTGAACTGATAATTTACACAATATACAAAGAGCAGAGATCATTCGTTTTTCTATGCAGAGAGAACATCCCTTGGATTTCTATCCTGAGAAAATATCACTTGATCATCTATGCCGAGTGAAGACCATTTGGACTTCTACGCCCATTTGGTGCACAATTAATTTGAAATCCGATAAAGATATGTATGGGAGCTATCTCCAAACCGGAACCGATCTTGATAAAATTTGGCAAAGATATTTCTGAGCTGTATTTCTTATATTTCCCTGAATTTCGTTGTTACGGAGTGCATATTACGGCTGTGGGTAACAAATATAAAAAATCGAATAAACAGTATATATGGGAGCCATAGCTATATCTGAACCGATCTTCAACAAATTTGGCACCTAGCTTCTAGACTCAATTCGGTCGTAAGTGCCAAATTCCATCCCATTTGGACAAATAGTATACGTTTGGTGCACAATAAAAAGTAAATCGGACGAAGTTATATATGGGAGCTATATACAAATCTGAACCGACCTCGATAAAATTTATTAAATGTCTATCTGAACTGTATTTGATATATTTCCCCAAATATTGTTATTACAGAGTGCATATTACGGCTGCGGAGGACAAAAATAACAAATCGGATGAACAATATATATGGGAGCTATAGCTATATCTGAACCGATTTCGATCAAATTTGGCATACTTATTTTCAGGCTTAATTTGGTTGTATGTGCAAAATTCCATACTATTCGGGCTGATATTACACGTTTGATGCACAATAAAAGGCAAATCGGAAGAAGATATATATGGGAGCTATATCTAAATTTTGACCGATTATCTCCAATTTCAATAGGGTTCGTCCTTGGGCCAAACAAATGATTTGTGCAAAATTTCATCTGGATAGGTCAATAAATGCGAACTGTACTTTGTTTACAAAAATACATGGACAGATGGACGGACGGACGGACGGACATGCATAAATCGACTCAGAATGTGATTCTATGCAGATCATCAAAAGGAACTATGGGTCTATCTCGTTTCCTTTTGCTTGTTACAAACAAATGCACAAAGACATAATATCCCGACCACCTTGTGGTGTAGGGTATACAAATGAGCTCGTGGTAAAGCCATTGAAAATCTAAAAAGTGCAAGAACTTACACCGCAGCGGAAAAAAATAGACTCAAAGGAGGTAAAGAGTTGCTTCGCTTGGCCGAAAGTGGTGAACTGTCGAATTTGGTTTTCTCTGATGAGAAAACATTCGTTGTTCAGCAGTTTGTAAACAATCAAAATGATCGTGTTTACTTGTCAAAGAGGGCAGCTGAAAATGTGCACCTTCGGTTGGACACTAGAACTCAAGCGCCGGCCATGGTGATGGTGTGGGCCGCCATAATAGCCGATGGTCGCTCTCCGCTGGTATTAATCGATCGTGGCATCAGAATAAATGACGAATATTATCGTGAAAATATTCTGGAGGGTGTATTAAAGCCTTGGGCACGCAAACATTTTGGCCGCAGACCTTGGAAATTCCAACAGGACTCAACACCATCGCACTCAGCACGCGCCAATCAAGAATGGTTACACCATGGGGTTTCTCGCTTCATTTCCAGCGCACAATGGCCACCAAAACCTCCGGATACCCATCCGTTGGTCTATTGTGTCTGGGGTATTTTGGAAAGCAAGGTTGACACTAAAAATACCAAGGTGTCGATCACCTCAAGCAAGCGCTTCGCCGGGAATGGGCCAAAATACCGCAGAGCAACATTCGGGCAGCGTGTGACGGTTTCATTGGCCGTTTGAAGGCCATAATTCGTGCTAAAGGTGACCAATTCGAACAAATCTATATATAGAAGACCATTGTCCCTACCCTCTTTAAGGTCTTTCTGTCATAGAAGAGCTCTTCGAGGTTTTCCAAATATATAATGATTATTCCCAACATGGAATACCTAGGGAAGGTCTTACATCCATAAAAGACTTCGTGGAGATCTTTTGGAGGTCTTACGACCATAAAAGACCCTTGAGAGTAGAGAGAAGTCCTCCTGGAAGCCTTTTGAAGGTCCTTTCATTCAAAGAAGACCTCCTGGAGCTCTTCCATCTACAGTGCAGTTTTTTTTGAAAAGAATACCTCGCGACGCCTTTAATATATAGAATGTCTTTGGCTTGTCTTTATTCCTTACATAGAAAAGCTTGCTAGTTCTTCTATGATTAAAAGAGTTCTTGGAGACCTTTCCGATATTGAAGGTCTAAAGAAGATATTCATGAACTATTCAATTCCCCACACCTATGACGTGGTGGTAAATTTTACAAAAAAGGTTAAACATATTTTTGGATAATTATTTGTTTTATACGCATAAGCCTATATATTTTAAATTTCAAGGTGCAAGAAAAAACATATTATTTAATTTCAACAAAACAGGTACTTTTATTTGTCGGAATAGAAAAGAGAATTTGAAAAAAAAAATGTGAAGAGAAGATAAAATTTACCACCGCCTGGTTGGTTAAAGGTGAAAAGCTTATTGGAGTACAAGGGATCTCCCATACAGAGAAGGCATCTAAGAAGTTCTCCATGTATGGACGAGGTCATGGAGGTCCTTAACATTGTTCATATGTTGAAGATTGCATTGATGACTTTATTGCTTTTTTCCATTTTCTTTGTCTTATATACAAAGAAGACCTTGAGCAGATCTGGCAAATAAAAATTGAAATTGACCGGTCAAATGAACAAAATAAGAAATAAATCTTCTAAAAAAATTTACATGGTGGGGTGCTATATTTCTAAGTCGCTCCCCTTCCCCTATTTCAACGATACTGCTTTAGGTCACTTCAAAAATGACATGAATGAATAGTGCATAAATATTTTAACAAAATATTCGTTAAAATTATTTTAACTATTTGACGTCATTTTAAAGCTGGCCAAACTTGTTATCAACTCCCCCTTCCCCCTATTAGCAGAAAATTAGCCCCTAACACGCTTGTCTCCAGAGTCCGGCATATTTATGAAAATTCATCCGCAACAACGTTGTTTATTTATGTTGCATTATTGATTAATGATTATTTGAAAGTGTTACAAAGATTTATAATTGTTTATTGAAAAAAAGCAAAAAAATAATAAAACATTAACATATTTAACAAAACAAAATTAAATAAAATATGTTAATAATATACCAGCATACCAATATACATATGTATAACACAGGTTATGCCCATCGATGACAGCAAATGACCGGCAACCGCAATACCAAAAACCAACAACAACAACATGTTGTGAATGATAAATAAATTATTTTGTTATTTGTAGTTGTGGTCTGGTCTGGCCCTTTTTGTTATTGTTCGCCTGTCCGTCTGTCTGTCGTTTGTCAGCCGGTCTAGTCAATCTCAGTTATCGGTTTGCTGGTCCATCAACATGCTAATGATAATGGCTATGAAGTTGTTTACCATAAAAAAGTATTAACCTTTTTGCCATGCCTCCCTCCCTGCCCCGCGTGGCTTTGTTTACAGCATCACAACAATGGCAGTTGTTAAATGACTCGACATACTCGACTCCATAAAATGTTGATATTCACGATTTATTTGTTTCTTCGCCGTAATTCCGGTGTTTAGGAATCTTATGAAGATTTTTTTGCATAGTTTTATTGGCTAGAGATTTAACTCCTCAGGGTTGTGATGTTTTGTGTGACAATGCGCATCAATGATTTAAAATTAAATTAAACAATAATATAATAGCCAAATTAAATGTGTTAATGTGTGAATTACTTTTAAGAGTGGAGTGATGCCACTATAAAACATATGTATGCGTATCTGTATGTGTCTTAGCTCAAATTGAATGTTTTTGGGTAATTTGAGAATTTCTAGGCCAAATTTTTAGAATATTTAAATTTAGTTTTTAGCAGATGTTGGCTTATATTCCAAGAATTATTTTTATTTAAAGGCATGAGATATTTTGTGCCAATTATTTGGGCCTTGAATGAGAAAAAGAATAAGGATTTAAAGATTAAGACAAATTAGTACAAAATACAAATACCCTCCTCCTTCTCCCATTGTTTTGTATTCCTCTCATAACATTATTTTTTCTTCATATTTACAGCTACAACAAATATACCGTGCTCCACGATAAAGATGGCGCCTTCCAATATATGGTCGAATTGCAGACCCAAGATGTTGATTTGGATTTCTGGTTGTTATCACGCAACATGTCAATTGTATCGGTTAGTCCTGTCATGCAACCGATTTTTGAGCAAAGACTCAACGAATTGGGTGTCTCGTATCAAGCCAAACCACTGATGGAAGAAATGAAATCGTTCAATGAAACCATAACTGGATGTGTGGGCAGTGAATGTGAACACAGCCGTACACGAAGACAGGCTAGAGGATTCTTTACCCACTTCCCCAGATACTCAGAGGTAAGATTTTGAATTATTATTTTCTTCTTTTTAATTACTTTAACTTATGCTCTAGCTAGAATATCACTAATGGATCTCCTAGGAGTCTTTTTAAACGACTTTTATTGAATGAATACCTCTTACCAGGTCTTCCACCTTTCGAAGGTATTGTTTAAATAAACTTCTTCGTTTGATAGAAAACCTTCAAAATACTTCTTATAAGCAGGCGACCTCCAAAAGTCTCCTAACGATTTTCTATAGCTAGAATACCTTTAAAATGTATTATCCAGCTCATCGATGAATTTGTAAGGATGTCTATAGACACCGAAATTCTCTGAGAGGCATTATTCAGACATATGACCTGGAAATAATCTTCAATGGGTAACGATATCTCTTCTTTAAAGTTCTTTATAAATACTTTCGAAATGTCTTTTATATAGAATACCACATGCAGGTTTTCTAGACAGAAGATCCTCAGAAGGCCTTCGAAAGATAGATACATATTCTTCATTGTGTAACAAACTTCTTCAAAGAAACTTTCGAAATGTCTTTTATATAGAATGCCACATGCAGGTTTTTGGAAAGAAAATCCTCCAAAAGCTTTAGAAAGATAGATAGTAGAAGGGAATCCTAAGGGACTAATATTAAATGAATCCCTTATAAAGACTTCTGTTAAGAGTAAAACCCCAATAAATCTTATGTTTATATGTGAATTTCTAGGGTATATGGCCTATATAGGACTATCTTCTATAAAAAGGAGGTTCTAGAGGTTGTCTCAAGGCATTAAATTAAAAAATACAACCACCAAAGTATAGGGAGAACATCTCCGGAAGGAAGAAAGCTCCTGAAACTCTGCAATACAAAGAAGAAAATTTTGAGGGTATTTTATAGAGAGAGAGAGTACTTCTCAAATGTTTTCCACAGGCAAACATCTCTTAAAAGTCTTCCATAGAAAGAAGACCTCTTCCATATCTTCCGTAGTAAGAAACCCTACATAAGACATTCTATACCAAAATAGGTCTGAAAAGTCTTTTACAGAAAGAAGGACCCTTAAAGCTCCTCTACTGATAGAAGACCTCCTAGAGATTATATATAAGACATCATAAAACAATTCTCTATATAAAGATCGATTTTTTAGCTATTATCAATTTGATAAAGCTGAAATCCTGAAATTTGATCTGGATGTCACTGTTGGTAGTTGTAGTTAAGATATGGAGGTGGTTTTGGAAATGCGTCCTAACTGACTCTAAATATAGTGTTGGGTGAAGGGATAGTGCTGAAATCTTAAAAATTAGTATTAAGGTCTCTGTTGGTATTTGGAATTGAGATATGGAGGTGGTATTGGAAATGTGTATATAATTCCAGCTATATTCTTTCACCCAATAACAAATTCAGTACTTTTCGTACAATTATACACACTTTCTGAATTCCAAATACCAACAGTGACCTCAATATCAAATTTCAGGATTCTTGCCCTATCACTTCACCCAATACTATATTTAGTACCATTTAGTACTTTTAGTACAAATATAGGACGCAATTTCAAAACACCACCAAATCTCAAACACAGATACCATCAGTAACCTAAATATAAAATTTCAGGATTTCTGCTTTTTTCCTTTACCCAAATGTCTTTATACCAAATATAGTACAATTCAGTACTTTTCGAACAGTGATATCTACATCAAATTTCATGATTTCAGCTGTATTCCATCATCCAATACGAAGTTTAGTACTAGTTAGTACTTTTCGTACAATTATAGCACACATTTCTAAAACCACCTCTGTATCTTAATTCCAGATACCTATCCCTTCACCAAATACAAAAATTTAGTACCATTTAGTACTGTTCGTACAAACATAGAACGCAATTCCAAGCCACCATCAAATCTCAAACACAGATACCACTTGTAATCTAAATATCAAATTTTAGGATTTCAGCTTTATTCCTTCACCAAATACCAAAAGTAGTACCATTTTGTACTTTTCGTACAATTATATTACATATTACCAAAAACACCTCAATATGCCCAGCGCCTCCAATACCAAATTTCACATTTCAAGCACCAATGGCAAATTGTACTAAATATAGTACTTTTTGTGCACTTGTAGGACACATTTCAACAACCACCGGTTTATCACAAACCAACCACCAACAGAGTCCGCAATACTAAATTTCAAGATTCCAACTTCATTCGTTCACCCTAAATCAAACTGTTCCAAATTTTGTACCATTTAGTACAGTTCACACACTTGGTACAAATTATCCAAACTTCTTTCATATATCGAACTTAGATTCTTGATTCTCATACAAAATATAAAGATTTTATCTGTATCTGTATTGAAATGCATCCTTAAAAAATGTGCAGTAAAATCGCAATCTCCCTTCACATTTTATACCCTCCACCATACATAGTAGGAGAGTATATTAAGTTCGGCATTCCATTTGTAACTCATCGAAATTATAAATGTAGACCTAACAAAGTATATACAGGATAAAAAACTGCAACCGATTTCAGACTGTTGTCATTTCTAAGCCACTCGTCCGACGTCCGATTCTGCACTACATTAGTGACTCTCATCCCAAAGTTCAGAATTCTAGGCTATTACTTTTGTCCAATACAAAGTATTTCATTTATAGTAAATTTTAGTACTTTTCGAACCCTTTGTACTTTGAATTTCAAAAAACCCAGCCTAATCACACGTCTATGGACCGAATCTGACCCTCGCACAAAGTTGAAGGATTATGGCTTTAGATGTTTCGTCTGGCCGTTGATTCTCATTCGGTCAGTTATTATACTCTCCACCATTCTATGGAGGTTATATTAGCTTTGTCATTCCGTTTGTAACTCCAAGAAATGCTCAAGATAAACCCTACAAAGTATATTCTGGATCATTGTAAAATTCTAAATCGATAAGTGTGCGTCTGCCTCTCTGTCCGTCTCTCTGTCTGTTGTAATCAAGCTATCTTTCGAATGCATTGAGATAGAAGGCTAAAATTTTGCACACGTGTATATTTTGCTAGTAGGCAGGTTAAATTGTAAATGGATTGTGACGATTAACGTTTTCGTATAGCTCCCATATAACGGAACCTTCCGATTTTCGTTATTTTTATGATTTTGGCGACATTATTCACCGGAATTGTTTCAAATTTCGTATTTACAGTTTCCGATAAAAAATTTTCGTATGCAGGTCCACCTTTTCGTATAGCCCCCATATAACGATAACTCCATTTATTAGGTATTTTGATATTGATATTCTTGATATTTTGATTTTAGCGACATTATTCACCCGAATTGTTTAAATTTTCGTATTTGAAGATCAGGCTAGGATAAAACAGTTTTCATTTAAGTGTTATTTTTCGGAATTTCGAGGATATTAAAAGTTCGGCCCGTCTGAAGTTAGCTATTTTTTTATGTTTATAGATTTTAGAAGATTTAGATCTGTCTATGGGACCGTGGTACAAAATTTCGTACTATTTAGTACCTATCAATAAACTCCCTCTTACCATCTTATTAATAATAGACACGCCATATTTATACCCTACACCACAAGGTGGTCAGGGTATTATGTTTTTGTGCATTTGTTTATAACAGGCAAAAGGAAACGAGATAGACTCATAGTTCCTTTTGATGATCTGCATAGAATCACATTCTGAGTCGATTTATGCATGTCCGTCCGTCCGTCTGTCCGTCTGTCCATGTATTTTTGTAAACAAAGTACAGGCCGCATTTATTGCCCGATCCAGATGAAATTTTGCACAGATCATTTGTTTGGCCCAAGGACGAACCCTATCCTCAATCGGTCAAAATTTAGATATAGCTCCCATATATATCTTCGTCCGATTTGCCTTTTATTGTGCACCAAACGTCTAATATCAGCCCGAATTGTATGGAATTTTGCACATACACCCAAATTAGGCCTGAAAATATGTATGCCAAATTTGATCGAAATCGGTTTAGATATAGGTATAGCTCCCATATATATTGTTCATCCGATTTGTTATTTTTGTCCACCGCCGCCGTAATATGCCCTCTACAACAACAATATTTGGGGAAATATATCAAATACATCTCAGAAATACATTTGCTAAATTTTATCGAGATCGGTTCAGATTTGGTTATAGCTCCCATATATAACTTCGTCCGATTTACCTTTTATTGTGCACCAAACGTCTAATAATTGTCTAAATGGGATGGAATTTGGCACTTTCGACCGAATTGAGTCTAGAAGCTAGTATGTCAAATTTGGTGCAGATCGGTTCAGATATAGCTATAGCTTCCATATATATTATTCATCCGATTTGTTATATTTGTTACCCACAACCGTAATATGCACTCCGTAACAACGATATTCAGGGAAATATATCAAATACAGCTCAGAATTATCTTTGCCAAATTTTATCGATATCGGTTCCGATTTGGATATAGCTCTCATATATATTTTTATCCGATTTCAAATTAATTGTGCTCCAAATGGGCAATACAAGTCCGAATTTAAAAGATACAAATGCTTCGACATATTAGTCCTTTGAACTTTAAATTATATTTATATTCATAGCGTGTATGATTGAATTCTCCCATAAAAACTTTTAATTGTTATGTGGAGCTCTACTAAATTAGCAAAGTGGTGTAGGGTATCATAAGGTCGGCCCCACCCGACTTTAAGACTTTCTTTACTGGTTTCAATTTCATAATGGTACAAAATTGTGTACTTTTGAATTTCGTTAAGTACTAATTTCTAAAAACCTCCGTCTTATAAACAGCAATTGTAGCCTACAAATCTCTTAAGAATTACAAATTAGACACCCTTTTTGAACAGACACCGTATTTTAGATATGCTTTTCAAATGGAAATTCATTGTTCCTATTTCTTTTACAGATCCTGAGTTTCATGAACGGTTTGGCCGCTCGTTACCCACAGTATTGTCGCTATGAATCGTTGGGTCGTTCCTCCGAAGGACGTCATTTGGCCGCCCTGTCTATTTCGTTGAATAGTCGTGTGCGTCCTAGTCGTGTAGCCTATATGCAAGCTGGTGTTCATGGTCGTGAGTGGATTACTCCCCTGTCTGTGCTCTACTTTGCCAATGAAATGTTATCCAACATTCGGGCCTTCCAAAAGGTGCTCAACAATGTTGAGTTGTACTTGTTACCGTTGGCCAATCCCGATGGCTATGAATACACATTTACGACGGTAAGAATACCTTCTAATTCCTCTCTTTGCAAAATATTTATATTTCTCTTTTTTTCAGGATCGTTTCTGGCGCAAAAACAGACACCACTATCCCGGTCGTTCATGTGTTGGTGTGGATATCAATCGTAATTTCCCCAATAATTGGAATTTGCGTGGTGCCAGTCAAAATGTAATTGAAATTTAATAGATTTTAAAATAACATTGAAACAGAACTAACTGTATTTGTATTTCCAATCTCCTTTCAGCTTTGCTCTGAAGTCTTCTCGGGTACTTCACCTGCCTCAGAACCGGAAACATCGGCAATTTCACGTTATTTGCAATACAATCGCCATCGTGTAAAGCTTAGCTTGGATGTCCATTCATTTGGCAAATTCATTTTCTATCCCTACGGCTATGCCAGGTGAGCGGATTCATATTTTCTCCAGAGCGGAAAATGTTAATTAAACAATTATTTCCTGTCTTACAGAAATGCTTTTGCACCCACCCGCAGCTTCTTGCATCAGGTGGCGTTGCGTGCCAGCAGCCAGATTGCCAAATACCGTGGCACTTCGTACACTGTCGGTACTTCGGCAAATATTTTGTATGAGGCTTCCGGTGGCCTTGATGATTATGCTTACGGCAATTTGGGCATTCCCATGTCCTTTACTCTTGAGTTGCCAGGAGAGAATTTCCAAGTGGCATCGAATGACATTATCCACATATGCAAGGAGACCTTTGCTGGTTTTGTTGAGTTTGTACGTCATGTTAGTTTATTTTAAATAGGCTTCACATGGTGTGAAGCTGAGGAGCAATCTGGCTTGCCTACTTTAGATTTAGAGTATTTTAATGCTACATACAACGCAATTTTGCATTTTTTTTTCAAAAATTTTTATACTCATATTTTTTTTTAAGAAATTTGTATTATACACCAGTTATGTGTGTGTATGTTTGCATGTCAAATGAATTTAGTGAAATTTTAATTGTCATATCATAATTTAGTATTTAATTTAATTGTTAATTAATTTTAAATAAAATACAAAAAAAAAACAATAAGATGTTTTTTTTTTAATTTAAACGATGAGGTAAATTGAAAGGTGTGAATAACAGCCAATTGATGGAAAATCTTGTTAAAACTTTTAAATACCTAATCAGTAAGGTAAGATCAAAATGCGGGCGGGCTGACCATATGATACCCTACACCACTATGCGTATTTACTAGTGATTCCGTAAAAAAAGTTTATATTGGGAATGTATGTGAAGTAGATCATACCAATTATGAACTTTAGTTGAATGCGTATCATGGTTATAGAGTAATCTCAATTTGAGAACTTTGAAAGAGGCTTTTGTACATCTAGTATTTGTACTAGAGATACATAAGCCTCCTTCAGTATTGGTACTAGAGGTACAAAAGCCTCAATAAAATAACATTGCTGCATAGTGCATGATATGACTTCGATATTATATTAAAAACCAGAAAAAAAAGTCCTAAAGTCGGGCGGCTTTATGATACCCTATACCACTTTGCTAATTTAGTAGAGCTCCACATAACAATTAAAAGTTTTTATGGGAGAATTTAATCATACAAGCTATGATTATAATTATTATTTAAAGTTCAAAGGACTAAATATGCCGAAGCATTTGTATCTTTTAAATTCGGAATTGCATTGCCCATTTGTTGCATAATTAATTTGAAATCGGATAAAGATATATATGGGAGCTATATCCAAATCTGAACTGCTCTCGATAAAATTTGGCAAAGATATTTCTGAGCTGTATTTGATATATTTCTCTGAATATCGTTGTAACGGCGTGCATATTACGGCTGTGGGTAACAAATACAACAAATCGGATGAACAATATATGTGGGAGCTATAGCTATATCTGAACCGATCTTCACCAAATTTGACATTCTAGCTTCTAGACTCAAATCGGTCGCATGTGCCAAATTTCATCCCATTTGGGCAAATATTAGACGTTTGGTGCACAATAAAATGTAAATCGGACGAAGTTATGTATGGGAGCTATATCCAAATCCGACCCGATTTCGATAAAACTTAGCAAAGCTGCATTTGATATATTTCTCCAAATATTGTTATTACAGAGTGCATATTACGGCTGCGGAGGATAAAAATAACAAATCGGATGAACAACATATATGGGAGCTATAGCTATATCTGAACCGATATCGATCAAATTTGGCATACTTATTTTCAGGCCTAATTTGGTTGTATGTACAAAATTCTATACTATCCGGGCTGATATTACACGTTTGGTGAACGATAAAAGGAAAATCGGACGAAGATATACATAGGAGCTATATCTAAATTTTTACCGATTATCTCCAATTTCAATAGCGTTCGTCCTTGGGCCAAACAAATGTTGTTTGCAAAATTTCATCTTAATCGGATAATAAATGCGACCTGCATTTTGTTCACAAGAATACATGGACAGACGGACGGACTGACATGCATAAATCAGCTCAGAAAGTGATTCTATGCAGATCATCAAAAGGAACTATGGGTCTATCTCGTTTCCTTTTGCCTGTTACAAACAAATGCACAAAGACATAATACCCTGACCACCCTGTGGTGTAGGGTATAAATAGCAACCAATTTAAGACTGCTGTCAGTTCTAAGCCATTCGTCCGACAGCTGTTAAAATTATTCCAATGACAGCTCATTATATTGTTTATAAGCGCACAAAAGCACTTAGGTGAAAATTTTCCAGAAAAAAAGTTATTCCTGATGGAAATCAAGCGTGATAGTGTGATTTCTTTATATTTGGCTGGAAAACCACAAATGACTATCGTTAGAGCACTCCAGCATTTAAATGTAAATAAATCATTTGTGTCTCGTACCATCGCTCGTTGCCGTGATACTGGTAGCGTAGCTCGACGTCAAGGAAGTGGACGGAAGAAAACAGCAATACCAGCAGAAATGGTACGAAAAGTAAAGAAGCGACTTGATCGAAACCGGCGTCGCGGTGGCCGAGAAATGGCCCGTGAGCTGAACATATTGCAATATTCCATTCGGCAAATATTGAGAAATGAGCTCGGGCTAAAGCCATTGAAATTCCAAAAAGTGCAAGAAATTACACCGCAACAGAATGAAAATTGACTCAAAAGAGCTAAAGAGTTGCTTGGCTTGGACGAAAGTGATGAACTGCCGAATTTGGTTTTCTCCGATGAGAAAACATTCGTTGTCCAGCAGTTTGTAAACAAACAAAATTATAGTGTTTACTTGCCAAAGAGATCAGATGAAAATGTGCACCTTTGGTTGGCCACCAGAACTCAAGCGCCGGCCATGGTGATGGTGTGGGCCGTCATAACGGCCGATGGTCGCTCTCGTATTAATCGTCCGTGGCATCAGAATAAATGGAGAATATTATAGCGGAAATATTCTGGAGGGTGTATTAAAGCCTTAGGCATGCAAACATTTTGGCCACAGACCTTGGACATTCGAACCCGCCCAAGAATGATTACAAAATGAGGTTCCTCGCTTAATTTTCAGCGCAATGGCCACCAAAATCTCCGAACTATTATGTCTGGCGTATTTTGGAAAGCAAGGTAGGCGCTAAGAAATACCAAAATGTCGATCACCTCAAGCAAGCGCTTCGCCGGGAACGGGCCAAAATACCGCATGTTCGGGCATTGGCCGTTTGAAGGCCATAATTCGTGCCAAAGAGTGACCAATTCGAACAAATCTAAAATTGTTCTAATATTTGATGCTATTGCCGACAGTTTTTGCTTTCATTTAATCAAATTTAAAAAAAGATGTAAAAATTATGGCGTTTGACTTTGTTGCAGTTTTTTTTATTTCACCCTGTTTTTGAACAAAATTCGAACTTTAAGCTTACGAAAAGTACCAAAAATGGTACTAAATTTCTAAAATGGTTGCATTTTGTGTTATGTGAGGTAGAGCAAAAAACTTGAAATTTGGTAAAAGTATCAAGGTTAAAAAATAAATTTCATACATTAAGTGGCTTTGGAAATTTTTTTCTAAGTGTGTAAACTGTACTAAATGGTACTAAATTTCGAACAGTTTGATTTAAAGTGAACGGATGAATGTGAAATTTTCTATTGGGATTGGGTTTTGGAAATACGTAGTACAAGTGCACGAAAAGTACCAAATAGTACTATATTTGGTATAAAATGGTATTGAATCAACAGATAGTGCTTGAAATCTGAAATTTGGTATCAGGGTCGCTGTTCATGGGTAGCTTGGACATGTGGAAGTGGTTTGGAAAATGTGTACTATAATTGTACGAAAAGTACTGAATCGTACTATATTTGGTTGTGGGTGAAGGGATAAGGCTGGTATTCTTAAATTTGATATTGAGGTCCCTGGAATTGAGATATGGAGGTGATTTCGAAAAATGTGTACTATAGTAATTATGCAAAAAATACCAAGTAGTACAACATTTTTTATTGGGTGAAGGGATATAGCTGGAATCCTAAAATTTGATATTGAGGTCTCTTTTGCTATCTCACAGTGAGATATGGAGTTGGATTTGTAAATGTATACTGCAAGTGCACGAAAAGTACTAAATAGTACTATATTTGGTATAATCTCGTATTGGATAAACAGATAGTGCTTTTAATCTGAAATTTGGTATAAGAGCCGCTGTTCATGTGTAGCCTGGATATATGGAAGTGGTTTTAGAAATGCGTGTAAATGTAATTGTACGAAAAGTACTGAATGACACTATATTTGGTATGGGGTGAAGAGATATTGCTGGAATTCTTAAATTTGATATTTTGATTACTGATGGCATCTGCGTTTGAGATTATGTGGTAGTTTCGAATCGCGTCCTATATCTGTACGAAATATACTAAATGACACTAAATTTGGTATTGGGTGAAGAGACAGGTCTTTAATCCTCAAAGTTGATGTTGATGTATATCTTGGTATCTGGTATTGTCATATGAGGGTGGTCTTGGAGGCGTGTACTATAATTGTACGAAAGTTACTCAATTGTACTAAATTTTATATTGGATGAAAGAATAGTGCTGAAATCCAAAAATTTAATATACATGTCACTGTCGGTGTCTGCGGTTAAGATATGGAGGTGGTATAAGAAATTGTTCGAAGAGTACAAAGTTGTATTAAATTGGGTTTTGGGTGAACGGATAATGCTGGCATCCTCAAAATTGATATAGAGGTTTCTGTTGGCATGTGGGATTGTGATATGAAGGTGGTTTTGGAAATGTGCATTACAAGTGCAAAAAAAGTACTAAATAGTACTACATTTGGTACAACTTGGTATTGGATTAACAGATAGTGCTTGAAATTTGAAATTAAGTATCAAGGCCGCTGTTCATATTTAGTCTGGTTTCGGAAATGTGAAATAGAGCTGAAACCCTGAAATTTGATATTTTGATTACTAATGGTGTTTGAGATTTGGTGGTGGTTTGGAATTGCGTCCTATATTTGTACGAAAAGTATTTAATTATACTAAATTTGGTATTGGGTAAAGGGGTTGAGCTGGAATCCTCAAATTTGATATTGAGGTTTCTGTTGGTATCCAGAATTGAGATATGGAGGTTGTTTTGTAAATATGTTCTACAATTGTTCGAAAAATGCTAAGTGGTACTAAATTGGATATTGGGTGAAAGAATAGGACTGAAATTCTGAAATTTGATATTGAGTTCTCTGGAAGTATGTATCTGGGATTGAGATGTGGTAAATGGTACTAAATTTGGTAATGGGGGAAGTTACAGAGCTGAAATCCTAAATCCTATTGAAATAGTTTCGGGCGGGAATATTGCATGTGGGTTCATCGATGCAAAAAAAAAATGCCTGAGAGCAAAAAATAACTTTTTAGAAAAGAAAGAAAGCCGTAGAGACTGCATTCTTTATGTCATTCAACTCCCTTCATTTATTCCCATAAAACTCACTTTTTTACGTAAACTTCCCCCCCATTAATTAATTACCGTATTATTAAAATAAAAACATCGTTTGTACATTTGGTGCTAAAAATCTTGATTAACTTACAAAAATTTACTAACTAAAATATTTACTACTAAAACCTAAATTATAAATTAGAACTTTCGTTTGATTTAAAACATAACAATATTACGATTTTTTCTAGTCATCCATCAATTAAAAAATAAATAATGATAGTTAAAAAAATTGTTTTTATATTCATAAAAAAACTACTAAAATAATATATTAAAAATATTCCTATTAATTTGCTTTAAATTACAATTATAATGGTTGCTTTAAATTACAATTATTATGAGAATCTATCTCCATTACCTTCAGAACATTGTTCAACAATTTTCAAAAAATCTTTTTGTCAGTGTTGGTATTTTTCAACTTTTAAATATATACCATTTTGAGGTGGTCAAAACTATGGGATTTTCAGTTTTGTCGCAAAAACTAAAGGAAAATCTGCTCAAGAGCAGTATAAGGCCCACTGTCATTTGTAATTTTGCAAAACGCATTCCAATACAGTTTCGCGGACCCTCACCGAAACTCAAAAGAAATGAGCTATCCGAACGATCTGCGGCAAAGTTGTCCGGGTTAAAGGTTTCCGCTTGATGAAAATAATTTTCATCGCGTTGAAAACTATATGCGGGTATTATGACCATTTGTCCTTTGGCTATTATAATATCGGGATGTGTGGGTAGAGGGTAGTCTGCCGAACATTGGCGAATGATTAATGGCGAAACGGGATATAGACGAAGAATTTCTGAAATAAAATGAAAGAGAGAAGGAGAGAAGCAAACCGGTTAGATTAAATAAAAATAAGAAATATTTTAAAAATAATTTAGTTTGCAATTAATATAAGTATTCCGAACCAATTAAAGCGGTTCTTTTGGTTTTTGATATAAAATGCGTTTTTTAAACGCATATAAATATATAAATTATGCAAATAATATCTGATATATTTTTTTAATTAATATAAAAAAATTGATTATTATTTTTTATATCTATTATTCCAGAAGTTTTGCAAAATGTTTAAACAAATCAAGATTGGAAAGAAAGTTTGATATATGATGGTGGTTTTGAAAATGTGTATTAAGTGTGCGAACTACATTAAATGGTAGTAAATTTGACGGACGGTGTGAAGGCATGATACTGGAATTTTGAAATTTTGTATTGGGTCCCGGTTGGTGGTAGGTTTGTGACAATAAGGTGGTTTTGGAAATGTGTACCATAAGTACGCGAAAAGTACTAAATAGTACCATACAGCATGAGATAAAAAAACTGCAAAAAAGTCAAACGCCATAATTTTTAAAAAAAAGTTCGGAAATAAGTTCAAATTTTAGGATAAGTTTAGATTTGTGCGAATTGGTCACCTTTGGCTCGAATTATGACCTACAAACGGCCAATGAAATCGTCAGACGCTGCTCGAATGTTGTTCTTCAGTATTTTGACTCATGCACGGCGAAGCACTTGCTTGAGGTGATCGATACTTTGATATTTTTAGTGCCAAACTTTCTCTCCAAAATACTCCACACACACAATAGTATTGGTATCGGATTGGTATTTGGTGGCCATTGAGCGCTGGAAATGAAGCGAGGAACCTCATTTTGTAACTATTCTTGGGTGGCGCGTCCTAAGTGCGATGGTGCTGATTGCTGTTGGAATGTCCAAGGTCTGCGGCCAAAATGTTTGCGTGCCCAAGGCTTTAATACACCTTCCAGAATATTTTCGCGATAATATTTGGCATTTATTCTGATATCACGGTCGATTAATACGAGCGGAGAGCGACCATCGGCTGTTGTGGCGACCCACACCAAGTTTGTTTACAAACTGCTAGACAACGAATATTTTCTCATCGGAGAATACCAAGTTCGGCAGTTCACAACTTTCGGCCAAGCGAAGCAACTCTTTAGCTCTTTTGAGTCCATTTTCTTTCTGTTGCGGTGTAAGTTCTTGCACGTTTTTGGAATTTCAACGGCTTTAGCCCGAACTCATTTTTCAATATTTGCCGAATGGAATATTGTGATATGTTCAGCTCACAAGCCGTTTTTCGGCTACTGCGACGCGGATTTCGATTTAGTCGCTTCTTTATTTTTCGAACCATTTCTGTTGAATTCCATTACGAATAACTTTTTTTCTGGAAAATTCTCACCAAAATGTTTTGGTACGCTCGTAAACAATATAATGAGCTGTCACTGGAATAATTTCAACAGCTGTCGGACGAGTGGCTTAGAAATGACAGCAGTCTGAAGTTGGTTGCAGTTTTTTCATCCCACCTTGTATATATCGGAGCCGAGTTCCACAAAATGGAAACGTACGTCTCGAAATTCACTCCATTTTGGCTGATAGTAGCCATTAAGCCATTAGGCTTCATCCGTGGGCCAAACATATATTGCTTGCAAAATTTTATCTCAATCGGATAATAAATGCGACCTGCATTTTGTTTACAAGAATACATGGACGGACGGACTGACATGTATAAATCGACTCAGAAAGTAAGTAAAATACCGCTCACATAAAAACCTTTATTTGGGTGGTCCTGCATAAGTAATTTGTGTCATAGGCTGTAGTAACGGTTCCGAACTTTATATATGAAATTTGAAATAATTGCGGTGAATAATTTCGCAAGAATCATGAAAATACCGAATATCTGGTGGTAACGTTATAGAGGCGCTATACTGAAATGTGAACCTATTTAAACAATTCTCTTCTAAGGAACTCTTTGTGTGGAATTTCAGTCAATTCCATTGAAAATATTGGGGGTACCGTTATGTGGGGGCTATACGATATCGTGGACCGATATAGCCCATCTTCGAGCTTGAACTGCCCGCAGACAAAAGAGAGATCTGTGCAAAATTGTTGCTTCCTATCTTAATTCGTTTTGACTGTACCGTGATTACAACAGTCGGACGGACAGACAGGACTAAATCGTCTTAGACTCCAAACTATATTAATTTAATTCTACATACATACCTTTCAAAACTTGTTCCAAATATTTCATTTCACTCAAACACTCATAGGTCAGTTGATTATTGTGCCTATGCAGAACACTAATTATTTCCTCTCTCGCTGTCTTTTGAACCTCACCATTTCTCGCCAATTCATATAGGGTGTACGTCAAGGTAAACGCTGTACTTTCATAGCCAGCTTGATAGAATATCAACGTTTGAGCAGTGATTTCATTCAGCGTTAACTTTCTTCCAGACTTTTCAATCCGCATTTCATTCAAAATATCAATTATATAGTTATACTGGATTTTGGAATTTTTCCTAGACTCAAGAAGATCCTTGACGAATTTCGTATAGAACTTGATCATGTTTGCTGGTAAATATTGCAATTTCAGAAATCGTGCCACTTTGGGGAAGGCCAGTATTAGAAGTTTTTCCACAGTTCCATTACTCTCACCAATAAAGGTATTCTGTATCAGTTGATAGAATTGATCCTTGGGATTTTGCAGACTATGTGTCTGGCAACCAAAACCACAGGCACCAACAATTTCCAAGGTATAACGCAACATAAGATCCTTGATATCCAAAATGTTGTCACCGCCCATGATATCTTGCTCCATGACCTCGATCAATACGTTACTGGTTGTGATGAACGTTGTGAGCATTCGTTTTAATTTTCCACTTGTAAAGCTTGGCGAAAGATTTGTGCGAAAAACTTTCCACTTGTCATAGTCCAGGGTGAATAGATTACCCGTTAAATCGTCGGGATTATGATATAGACCACGATCGTGAAAGTAGGAAAAATCCTTGGTGAGAATACGTTTTGCCAGTTGTAGATCTGTTATCAGGGCTACAGGTTTCACAAAAATATATACTCCAAATAGAGGCAGGGTGGTTTGGCGAAATTCTTTGTAAAATTCATGGAAAATATCATTGAATGATCGTTGGTGTTTATATCCTTCCATGTTGCCCCACAACCAATGTTGTCTAGGACATGGAACATGACGTCTTTGCCAGTAACGAACTTTTCTCCAATACCCGAGTGTGAAACAAGTTAATGCTGCCAGCAAAAACAAAACGAATAGGAAGTACATCTTTGCGCGACGAGATCAAAACACTTTCTGTTTCATCGTTGTTGGAGATCAACTTAATTGCATTGTATTGATTTGATATTTCTTTGAATACCCTACACCGAACGGTGTGGTGAGAGTAGACAGAAGATATCGTTGATTGTTTTACTCGAATGTGATGAATGAAGGCAACGGGTGTCTAACCAGTTCTAATGCAGTTGACACAAATAAATTTGGGGTGGCATGTGTAGGAAAATTTCATCGGAGAGATATTGAGGCTAGTCCCACATGGGAAAAATTTTAATTTATTCGGCATGTGCATGAATATCGAATAGAAAATTTTATGAAGTCAACCAATTAAATAGCTGAAACTATGTGTGATTCGTTTATACCCAAAACTGCTATAGGATATTTGTGTGGAAAATTCCATAAATGGCTGAAAAAATATTTCGAACTTTTTATACCCTCCACCAAAAAAAGTATGGAGGGTATATTAAGTTCGTCATTCCGTTTGTAACTCATCGAAATAATCATTTTAGACCCAACAAAGTATATATATTCTTGATCAGCGTAAAATTCTAAGACGATTTAGCCCTGTCCGTCCGTCTGTCCGTCTGTTTTAATCACATTACAGTCTAAACGATTTAAGATAGGAAGCTAAAATTTTGCACAGATCTCTCTTTTGTCTGCAGGCAGATCAAGTTCGAAGATGGGCTATATCGGTCCACGATATCGTATAGCCCCCATATAACGGTACCCCCGGTATTCGGTTTTTTGATGATTTTAGCCACATTTTTCAATGGAAGTGTCTGAAATTCTACAAAAGGAGTCCCTTGTGGACATTTTACCCCCTCAAAAAGAATTGTCTATATAGGTCCACAATATCGTATATCCCCCATATAACTGTCCCCCCGATATTCGGTATTTTGATGATGTTAGCCACATTTTTCAATGGAATTGTCTTAAAATCCACACAAGTAGTTCCTTGTGAGTACTTTACCCCCTGAGAGAGAATTGTCTATACAGGTCCACGATATCGTATATCCCCCATATAACGGTACACCCGATATTCGGTATTTTGATGATTTTACCCACATTTTTCATCGGAATTGTCTGAAAATCCACACAAGGAGTTCCTTGTGGGTACTTTATACCTCGGCAGAGAATTATCTATATAGGTCCACCATTTCGTATAGCGCCCATATAACGGTACCCCCGATATTTTCTAGTTCGTTCCAAATGGTGGAGGGTATTCAAAGTTCGGCCCGGCCGAACTTACTGCTTTTTTACTTGTTATGCCTTCTTTTGTCTTTATAGGTCGTTGTGTATATAGGTCAAAGACGATGTATACCCCCCATACAACGGCATCAACCCTATGGAAAAGGATTGTCTATAGAGGTCCACCATATTGTATAGCCCCCTTACAACGGTACCTCCCGATATTCGCTATTTTGATGATTTTTACCGGAATTGTTTAAAATTTCGCATTTAAAGTTCGTAATGTATAGCCCCCATATATAGTGATACCTCCTGATATTCGATATTTTCAAATTTCGTATTTGAAGCTCGTAATGGGTATTACGACCTATGGGGCATTATTCACGGAATTTATTTCCAGTTTTATGATTTTTTACCAGAATTGTTTAAAATTTCGTTTTTCTAGTTCGTTATGAGTACTACAGCCTATGACAGAAAATATTATATGCAGGACCACGTCTTCGTATAGCCCCCATTTAACGTTTTTCCTACGAGCGGTTTTTTTCGACTGAATTTTTTGGGAAGTTCCTTCAGGAGAGTATTAAAAGTTCGACTCGGCCGAACTTACCTGCTCTTTAACTTGTTATACCCTCCACCTTGGAAAGGAGGGTATATTAACTTTGTCATTCCGTTTGTAACATCCCTAAATATTCGTTTAAGACCCCATAAAGTATATATATTCATAATCAGCATAAAATTCTAAGTCGATTTAACGATGTCCGTCTGTCTGTCTGTCTGTCCGTCTGTCTGTCTGTTGAAATCACGATACAGCCCACATTATTTGACGTAGAGCTCCAAAATTTAGCAGAGCTATTTGCATTGTGTCTAGGATGGTTGGTATTGAAAATGAGATATATCGGTCCACGTTCTGGTATAGTCCCCATATAACGGTACCTCCCGATATTCGGTATTTTGATGATTTATGCCACATTTTTTCACGGATTTGTCTTAAAATTGGTATTTGTAGGTCATAGCGGGTCCCTGAGCGTGTGGCAAAACATTGCATGTATAGGTCCACGTTGTGGTATAGCCCCCATATAAAGGTACCTCCCGATATTTAGTATTTTTGTTTTTTTTACCACATTTTTTCACCGATTTGTCTAAAAATTGGTATTTGTGGGTCATAATGGTTTCCAGCTCCGGTGGCGGAACATTGCATGTATGGGTCCATAATTTGGTATAGTCCCCATATAACGGTACCTCCCGATATTCGGTATTTTGATGATTTATGCCACATTTTTTCACGGATTTGTCTTAAAATTGGTATTTGTAGGTCATAGCGGGTCCCTGAGCGTGTGGCAAAACATTGCGTGTATGGGTCCACGTTGTGGTATAGCCCCCATATAAAGGTACCTCCCGATATTTAGTATTTTAGTTTTTTTACCACATTTTTTCACGGATTTGTCTGAAAATCGGTATTTGTTGGTCATAATGGGTTCCAGCTCCGGTGGCGAAACATTGTAATTATAGGTCCACGTTTTGGTATAGCCCCCATATAACGGTACCTCCCGATATTCGGTAATTTGATGATTTTTGCCACATTTTTTCAGGGATTTGTTCGAAAATTGGTATTTGTAGGTCATAGCGGGTCCCTGAGCGTGTGGCAAAACATTGCGTGTATGGGTCCACGTTGTGGTATAGCCCCCATATAAAGGTACCTCCCGATATTTAGTATTTTAGTTTTTTTACCACATTTTTTCACGGATTTGTCTGAAAATCGGTATTTGTTGGTCATAATGGGTTCCAGCTCCGGTGGCGAAACATTGTAATTATAGGTCCACGTTTTGGTATAGCCCCCATATAACGGTACCTCCCGATATTCGGTAATTTGATGATTTTTGCCACATTTTTTCAGGGATTTGTTCGAAAATTGGTATTTGTTGGTCATAATTGGTTCCAGCTTCGGTGGCGAAACATTGCATGCATGGGTCCATGATTTGATATAGCCCCCATATAACGGTACCTCCCGATATTCGGTATTTTGATGGTTTTTGCCACATTTTTTCACTGATTTGTCTAAAAATTGGTATTTGTGGGTCATAATGGGTTCCAGCTCCGGTGGCGAAACATTGTAATTATAGGTCCACGTTTTGCTATAGCCCCCATATATAACGGTACCTCCCCATAATCGGCATTTTAATGGTTTTTGCCACATTTCTTCTAATGTTTCTTTTACCCTAAGGTGGAGGGTATTAAAAGTTTGGCCCGGCCGAACTTAATGTTTTTTTACTTGTTTTTTTTTTCAATTCGTACTTTAAGGGCACGAAAGGTACTACAAATTGAATACTTTGTATTGACAAGTGGAGCTAGAATTCTAAAATTTGGAATTAGAGTCACAGATGTAGTGCAGGAAAAATGTACCAAACGGTTTTCGGAAATTCGAACTTTAAGGTTACGAAAAGTTCTAAAATGATATTAAAGTTTCATTTGGTTTTATGTCAACGGATAGAGCTAAAATTCGGTAGAAAAAAAAAATCAAGGTTAGAAAGTGTTTTTGATATATGAAGGTTATTTTGAAAATGTGCACTAAGTGTGCGAACTGTATTAAATGGTACTAAATTTGAAACAATGAACGATTTTAGGGTTTACATATGTTAGTCCATTTGTAGCAATGGTGCTACTAAAACCGGTATATTTCGAAATGAAAAAAAAAAAAAAAAAAAAAAAACATGAATAACCATTAAAATCTTGAAAGTCTAACAATTTAGAACTATATTTAAAGCTTTGATTAAAAAATTTTGTCAAACTGAACAAATTGTGAATTTAGAGTACTAAAAAGGCCTAACACTAATTTTTAGTTTGAATTAACATTTTTAGTGTGGACTTTTCTCTGACGAAGTGGCGGGCACTTTCTAGTGATTATATATTTAATATTCCAAAATAACCGGCTCTTAAATGTTTATAAATTTCTAACTTCCCTTTACATTTTTCTTGCATACTTTCCAATACCCTATAACAAACAATATAACTGACAAAATTCACCGGCCAACGTAGTGTAGCTACTCAACCCGAACGGACCCTATAGAAAGAGGAATAAACCAGAATATGTTTCCTTTGTTTGTTATTTTGCTTCACTGATCTAACAACAAACAAAAAGAGTTTATCAAAACAACAATAACATAGCAAGCAGTGATGCTGGACGATGTTTGCGACAAACCAAAATTAACGGTTGTTACTTCGGGAAAAAAGAGAACAAAAGTACCAACAACAATATGCAATATTACACTGTGCAAAAAAATATCACAAAAATTCAATAGATTAGATTATGAAATCTTAATCCGAAAATATAAAAAAAAAAATGGAAAAGGGTTCTTGGTCCCTCTATTTAGGTTATTGTGCTATATAAACTTCCAAAATGCCGATACACGTGTCTTCCTTGTGTCTTGAATAGATTATGAAAGGTCTTAAGGGGCCAAGAATCCCCTTCTATTTTTTTTCATATTTTTGGATATTGTGTCTTTGGTAATATTACTTTTAACTATTCGAGGATTACTCTGATCGATATTTTTTTCATTTTTTGTCATGAAATTCCACTATAGGTTCCAGAATATATTAAAGTCTTAATAATCCCATTGTGTGGCAATGGAATTTTTTACTGGGTATTCTCACATTAAAATCTCTTTCGAAATAAGTGTTATTAGACCCACTGTTTTTATGGGGAAAAATTAATATTTTATTATTTGTTGATCTTGATTTATGGTGGTGGGCTGTGACAGAAAGTTAAACGTTGAATGAACTTCGGGAAGTGTATCACTAAACGGGTTCGGGAATCAAAATCACAGTACAAGCAATTTATATTGAAACAAAAATAAAAATGAAAACAGTTAAATATATTTTCAAGCACAAAAACAAAAAGGAAACAAAGGCTATAGCCGTGCGGGGCCGACCATGTTATACCCTACAACAAGCCCCCTTATGTCCAAATCCATTTTGGAAGATTTTGCTTTTGTATGATGTCACGGAGCACTGCCCACATATTACTCTTAGCATTTTGACCAGGAATATTTGACCAATATTTACGCACTTCATCTTGCTGATAATTGTTGTGGTCCACTTTACCCTGTCCTTAACTCTCTTCTCAAGCGTGTCGATTGGCTTCAATTGGGTGATGAGGATTTTTTCCTAAACATTTTACGATCATCTCCAAAAGCAAGAGGCCTCTCTGTATCTCTAAATTTAGACTCATCTATATGATATGCTTGTTTACGATATTTGGCTATATTCGTCAAAATCAGCATAAAAAAGCCAGAAGTTCGTCTTTTGTCTATTTTGGATATCGCTTGTTAGTAACACTGTTTTTTTTTTCACACAAAAGTGCGAGATTTCGTATCCTTTGGTTTCTATTTGTGACCTTTATAACGGCTGCAAAATCAGGAACATTTTTAGTTGTTGGTTCATTTCAACCCCCAAATATATTGCGGGCATCTTCAAAACCAGTAGGCCTAGTCCATTTGAGCCTAACCCTACCAGTATGAAAATTTTCGTGAGAATTGGACGATAATTGCAATCTATATAAAATAACCCCAACCTGTGTTGTAAGGTGAAAAAATATTACAAAATATATACTTCAATATTATAAGTCAAATTGAAAAATAGCATGCGATAAAAAATATGAAAAAACAAAAAATGTCACAAAATACTACAAAACCTATATTGACATCATTAATGACATCTTTTTATGCAATTTTTTAGATTCTATACTTTTATACCAATAGGGCATTCTGAATTGACAAAATTTGTCAGAATCGGTCCAGCCATTCTTGAGATATATAATGCTTATATCCCCTTCCTTTTTATTTACACATTGTATGTATTTCGCTATATATATCCGATATATTAACTATCGGCATCGACGTAACGGTCAGAATTGACCTGTTCGTCTGTTTGTGATTTCGTCGGGATTAAAAATATTCGCGGTTTAATGGAAAATATGACTTTTATTTAACACAAATGTTATGGTTATGGTGTTATGGTTTCACCCACTAAATATTACCGATGACCATCAAAATTGGAAGACTTCTAGCCACCCTTAAAATCTAGCTCCATGCTATCTTCCACTTGGATTGGTCCATAATTGCGACCTGTAGAGCAACTGCAAAATCAGGCATTTTTTCCGTTGTTGATCCATTTCAACCCCTAAATATTATGCAATCATCTCTAAAAACAATAGGGTTCTATTCTGATCATAACCCCACCTCCATTTTCAATTTCGTGAGGATCGGACTATAATTGCGACCTGTAGAGTGATTACAAATTAAAATGGACAGACGGATAGACGGACGGACGGACATACATAGCTAGATCGACTCAGCTCGGCGAGATAGGAAGATCCATATATACTTTCCTATGTGGGAAACCAATATTTCGAGGTGTTACATAATTTTTGGCCCAATCAAACTTATAACACCCCCAACACATAGTGTTGTAGGGTATAAAATAGATTATGTTACGTCCTGTATTAATTGCGTATTCCAGGAAGCTCTTGCACCAAAGTATTTGATAATGCTTCTTAGATTTATGTGTCTTAAGGTAAGGTCACATTGAGCAAATATTTGACCCAAACATGTTTTATCATATTTTCCCAAAAAAATGTTGTTTTCATACAGAGTTCATTTTGTGTGCACATTGCTCACATTTATTTGACAAATTTTGTTTGTTCAAACACCCATCAAATAGTGGCAAATAAAGCAATGACAAAACAGGTTTGACGTGCGATCACATTTGAAAAATATATTTGAATAAAAAGCATTTTGATCAAACTGTCAAAAAACAAAAAATTGTTTGGTCGAAATATTTAAAAGAAGTTATGTAGTAGGAAGAGGCGCTTTTTATTTTATGTTGTGGTGCAGCATTATATATTGCCGTCAAAGAGGACGAATCCATGAAAAATAGAAAGAAAAGACCATGGGTTCGAGAATGGTTGCGTCAAAGAAAAGAGGAAGGATGTTGCGTAAAATTGCTGACTCAACTGCGGGCTGAAACACCATCGCTCTATAAAAGTTTCTTGAGGATGAACGCGGCAGATTTTGACAATTTGGTTCCTTCACTAGAGCAATGAGTTTAAAAATATCTTCCTCTGCCCACTCCTTTGCAACCTTTGGCTTTCCCCGAGATTTCTTCTGCGGCACTTCATATTTGATTTCCCTTTTATTTATTAATTTTTTTGGAATTACTTCTCACTTCAACTTTCTATTATTCCTTTTTGTCTTTTTGTAGGTAAACGTTTATCTGCACAGCTGTTTTACATGTCAATGTTGTATATGAAATAAAAACGCTTTTAGCGATCAACGTCTCTTGGGATTTTAATATACAACTTTTCAGTTGTAAATCGAGTAATTTTGGTTTTAATTGGTAACATTCCATTTGTAATTCGAGAAATACATTTGTAATTCAAATTATTGCATTTATAATTTGAATATGTCTAGTTGAATTGAATTTCAATCCAGTTGTAAATTGAGAATTCTATTTTTAATTCGAATAATTCCATTTGCAGTTCGAATAAAACTAAATAGCATTGCAATTGGAATTCTCAATTTAAAAAAGTAAATTATTTGAATTACAAACATATTGCTCAAATTACATATAAAATGTTACGAATTAAAACTAAAATAATTCCTTTACAACTGAAAAGGAACAAAAAGATATTTGTATGTTGTTGTTGTTATCTGCAATGCATTTGCGGTATTAATATAATAATATAATGTGTAAATATCAAATTGCTTGAGAAAAGTGATTTTTAAATATAAAAAGCTGACAACAGCTGTTATTTCTCACTGTTTTCTCATACAAAACCATTGTAAGGTCAAATAAATGTTTACTCTAAATAGAGAAAAATATTTGATTAAAGGTGTTCACATTGTGGCCACATTGATCAAAAATTTTCTTTGCAGACAAATAACTTTGTTTTCTCGAAATCAGCTGTTTTTGTGTTTGCCCTACAAAAATATTTTGTGGTCAGATTGTGGCAAAGAAATATTTGAACTTTTTCGTCAAATATTTGCTCAATGTGACCTTACCTTTAGTGGCATTTGAAAAATTATTTTAAGCAATCGACATCTATTAGAGGCACATGAAAAATGTTTTAAACGAAATGGGGGTACTTTATAAAATATTCGAGAAAAATCCACGTTTGCATTTAAAATATATAACACTGTGCGACAAATTTCAATTTTTCCATAATTACGGTGCTGATTTTAGCGGCATTATTCACGAGAATTGTTTCAAATGTCGTATTTGCAGTTCGTAACTGGTACTACAGCCTGTGACGGAAAATTGCGTACGCAGTCTTCCGTCTTCCGTATAGCTCCCATATAACGGTACCTCCCTATATTTGGCATTTTAATGATAATAGCGACATTATTAACCGGATTTTTTTAATTTTCGTATTTGCAGTTCGTAACGGGTACTACTACTGTCTGCCGTCTTCGTATAGACTTCAATATAGCAATAACTCCCTAATTAGTATTAGAATTTTTATGCTTTTTAACATTACTTTTAAACGTATTTTATTTGATTTCAAAATTCCTTCCAAATGGTGGAGGGTATTCAAAGTTCAGCCCGGCCGACATTACTGGTTTTATACTTGATAATACTTAAATCTGTCATAATTTGAGAAACAAGTCGATGATTCTTTTAAACAACCAAAAATCTAATGTGAATATATAATTCATCGGCTGACTCCTTCTGGAAACCACCCCCCCCCCCCCCCAACAAAAGGTTTAAATTTTGAATAACAATTATTCGCATAACCTTTAAAATAAATGTTATATTTTTTTTACATTCTGCTCATCTCATCTGACACCCCATTTAAAAATCTTAAATCAGAAAATCTTAATACGCATTTTATAATTATTAGATGACGAGTATTATTACAGTTTTTGCATATATCCTAAGTTTCCTTTGAATGTTACGGTCTACGAAGTTTTAAATACATGGGATTTGTAGATATAACATAAAGAGTTGTCCGCTATTGACCCTATTCCTACACGTTTTTATACCCTCCACCATACTATGGAGGGTATATTAACTTTGTCATTCCGTTTGTAACTCCTCGAAATACTCATGTCAGACCCAACAAAGTATATATATTGTTGATCAGCGTAAAATTCTAAGTCGATTTAGCGATGTCCGTCTGTCTGTCTGTCTGTCTGTCCGTCCGTCTGTTGAAATCACGCTATCTTTCGAATGAATTGAGATAGATGGCTAAAATTTTGCACACATGTTTATTTTTCCAGTAGGCAGGTTAAGTTCGTAAATGGGCCATGTAGGTCCACGTTTTCATATAGCCCCCATATAACGGTACCTCCCTATATTCGGTATTTTGATGATTTTAGCGACATTATTCAACGGAATTGTTTCAAAATTGGTATTTGAAGTTCGTTATGGGAACTACAGTCTGTGACAGAAAATTGTCTGTGCGGGTCCAGGTCTTCGTATAGGCCCCATATATCAGTACCTCTCTATATTCGGTATTTTGACGATTTTAGGTACAATACCCACCGAAATTGTTTGAGATGTGGTATTTGAAGTTCGAAATGGATGCTACAGCCTGTGACAGAAAATTGTCTATGCTGGTCCAGGTCTTCGCACAGCTCCAATTTAACGGCACCTCCTTATATACGATATTTTGATGATTTTAGCTACATTATTCACCGTTTATTTCAAGTTTCGAATTTGAATATGGTAATGGCTTATGACAAACAATGCCTATGTATGTCCACGTCGTATAGACCCCAATATAACGGCTATATTCGGTATTTTTAAAATTTTAACAGAATTTTTTAAAGATTTTATTTTTTAAAAATTTCAAAATTCGTTGCACTTGGTGGAGGGTATTAAAAGTTCGGCCCGGCCGAACTTACTGCTTTTTAACTTGTTATTTTTCAGTTCGCACTACGATAAACATAGGACTGATGGACATCGTAAAATCGACTCGAAATGCCCCCCAAAAACACATCTCGCCCAAAGAGATATTGGGTTCAAAAACGTTATTTCGATCATTTATATCATATCTAGCCATATGGTTGAGTGTATAAAAAACACGTGAAGATAATCCCCCTGCTACCTACCCTGTTCTTCATTTACGCCCATTAATATAAACATGTTATGGAACATAGAATATCTGCCGGCACATAATAGCGGCCAATAAAACAGCAAAATTGATAACTTGGAAATTATTATCTACAACCTAATGGGTTGCAATTAGTTTTCATTTTCATTGAGTGGATACCGTTTCGGAAGTAACGGACGTCGTAATGTTTGTTCCTAAAGTGTCGATTCTTCTACTTTTGGCCTTGCTACTCAATTTGCAATCTGTGCAAGGGAAGAACATAACGGATTATCATCTAAATTATGAGGGGTAAGTGAGGGGGAGTGGAATTATTAAAATCGACAATTTCAAAATATAATGCTCTGCTTTTCAGTTATAAAATCTTCGACATTCATCTGGAGAATCCTAAAGAATATAAGAGCTTTATGGACGATTTTCACAAATCCCTAGATGTCATTGGCCGGGGAGAAGAGCCACATAGCATACGGGTGCTGTTGGAACCATCGAAAATACCAACCATCAAAAACTATCTAAAGAAACACCACCTGACATATGCCACTATCAATAACAATGTTGCTAAGAGTGTGCACATCGAAAGAGTGGTTCAACGTGCCAGTCGTTCCGCTGCCAACAATAATGACGACGATATCAACTTTTATAGCTATCAGCGTTTTGACGTTATCAATAAATACTTGGATAGATTGGCAGCGGAGTTCCCCCAACAGGTGAACACTGTGGAATTGGGCCAATCGTATGAGGGTCGTACCCTAAAAGCTATACACATTCACAGCCAGCAGAGCGGTGACAAATCGGAAAAGAAACCTCTCATATTCATAGATGCTGGCCTGCATGCCCGCGAATGGATTGCCCATGCAACGGCTTTGTATGTCATACAACAATTGGTTGAAAATGCAACATTCTATCGAAGGGAATTGGAAATGTATGATTGGCTGATATGGCCGGTGGTGAATCCCGATGGTTATGAATATTCCCATACGAGCGAAAGATTTTGGCGTAAAACAAGACAACCCGATCCAGAGGGGTATTCCAAATGTGTGGGGGTGGATTTGAATCGAAATTTTGATTTCTATTGGGCTTTTGTGGGTAGCTCTTTTGATCCCTGTGATATTGATTATCATGGACCTGAACCATTTTCAGAGCCGGAAGCAGTTGCCTTAAGGGAGCTGCTGTTCAAGGTGAACGATACATGTAAAATGTATCTCACACTGCATTCGTATGGTGGTTATTTCCTGTATCCCTGGGGTTATGATAAGTAAGTAGATGATTTAAAAATTTAACAAATTTTATAGAAATAATTTATTTCTGACTTCAATTTTAGTGTTTTACCCCCAAATTGGCGTTATTTGGATGCCGTTGCCCGTGCTGGGTTAGAAACTATTCGCAATGCTTCCGGATCTTTTTATACGGCAGGCAGCAGTGCCCGCACCCTGTATCCCGCCTCGGGAGCCAGTGATGATTTTGCCTATGGTGTGGCCAAAATTCCTGTTGTCATGTGCATGGAGTTACCTTCCGGTGGTAGTGGGTTTGATCCCCCTGCTGATCGTATACTGCCTTTGGTCGCAGAAAGTTGGCAGGGGATACGTGCTATGACACGGGAGGTTCATGATTATCCCTTACGTAATGGTGCAAGAGATATTGAATTTAATTTATTGTTGGGAATTGGAATTTTATTATTTGTTTTTATTCAATTTTAAAATCTAATACAAAATATTGGAAACTAAAAAAAAGAAAAAAAAAAAAAAAACAAGTAAGCAAAGGCTACAGTCGAGCGGGGCCGACCGTTGAATACCCTACAACACTATAATAAACCATACAGTTTATATAGGCGAAGTACTCGACAGAATTCCACAAGATATTGAGACAAATAATTAAAGAAAACCATCAGGTTTCGTTCTCTAATTTTCGAAAAATAACAACTTAAACTAATTTGCTCATTTCCAATTTATTGGTAGATGTTGCACTTAAATGGTCTTCCTAGATCTGGAACCAATATTTCCCAAAGACCTATAATCTCTCAGAAGTGGCAAAAGATTAACATTTATTATTGGTTTTTGACTGAAACGCATCTATATGAGATACAGACATTTGACTATATTCTTCAACGAAATCAGCGTTAACGAAATAGTCAGAAGTGCGTCTTTCCTGTATTTGTGAATTCTCCAAAGAGTCTCTGGAATGGACATTTTCGTATTTTGTCTACAAAAGTTGGCAAACTATTTCACACATTGAATATTTTTGGATGGCCACCCGAAACTGCTTGGCTTTTGCAATGTGCGGTAACCCCCATTCAAATGTGCGTGAGGATCGGGCGATAATTACGACGTGCCGACAATTTTGCAGTTTTTTGGTCCATTTCAACCCCTAAATATATGGCGATCATCTCCAAAAAGAGTAGGCTCCTATTCTGACCCTCATCTTATCCCCATGCAAAATTTCGTAAGGATCGGGCCATAAATGCGATCTGTATATGATATCCTGATATCCCAACTACTTAGTTTTGTTAGCTGTAGGAATATTACCAAATGTTTAATTCAAAATGAAAATATACCAAAAATATGACAAAATTGAAAAAATATGAGAAAATTTTACAAAATCAATATTTTCATCTTTAGAGAGATATTTTTATGCGATTTTTTTAGACGCTTTTTCTTTCCTGCCAAGAGGCCATTCTGAATTAATGAGAACTGTCGAAATCAGTTCAGCCGTTCTCGACATATAAGAGATCTTTCAAGCATATCTTCTTTGATAGACATATATATCGCACATATTTTGCTATATATCCGATTTGTTGGATGTTAACATCAATGTAAAGATCAGAAGTAACCTTGTCACGGCTTTATGATTTCGCCGGGATTTAAAATATTCGCGGTTTGATGAAAAATTTTGAATTTTTTCAATACAAAAGATATGGTTTATTTTACCCGCTAAATATTATCCGATGACCACCCAAATTGGTAGGCTTCTTCCCCGCCCTAAACTCTAGCTACATGCGAAATTCCGCGTCGATTGGTCTATAATTGCGACCTGTATAGCTACTGCAAAATCCGAAATTTTTTCATTATTTGGTCCATTTCAACCCCTAAACATTTGGCGATCATCTCCAAAAGAAATAGGGTTCTATTCTGACCCTAGCCCCACCTCCATTCTAAATTTCGTGAAGATCGGACCATAATTGCGACCTGTAGAGTGATTACAAATTAACATGGACAGACGGACAGACGGACAGACGGACGGACGGACATACATAGCTAGATCGACTCAGCTCGGCGAGCTAGGAAGATCCATATATACTTTCCTATATGGGAAATCAATATTTCGAGGTGTTACATAAATTCTGGCCCAATCAAACTTATAATACCCCCAACACATAGTGTTGTAGGGTATAAATACAAATAAAAAATGTGTGGAATCGGCCTGGACTGATCATTTTATACCCTTCACCATGTGAAAACTTGATTGATGACCAAAAAGAAGTTGAACACTCAGAACCCTCAAATTACAGTTGATTAACCTTTCCCCCAAATCAGGATGTACCATTCTTTCGGGACTATGATTACTATCTACTGAGAAGCCGATACATTAAACTACATTTGAATTGATTGAATACTGCGATCAAAACCTGTAAAATATCGAAAAACAGAAGGGGTTTCGTCAAAAATTGGATGTACATTGCAGTTTTTGCGCAAGTAAGCTACTTGAAGGGGAAATATTACTACCTAAGAGAAGCCCGGCCCCACCTACCTATGTCGGTGATACATAACAGTAAATTTTCTGGCTTTTAAGGATATATATATTTTTCAAGTTTTCCCTTTAAAAATCTTCAAAATCTTTTATCGAAGATAATATTAGTAAAGCCATTGCTCAATGGACCCGAATCCAATTTTTCTATCCAAAACTATTTCAACGTCTTTGTATGTGAACCCTTGAGAACAACAGATACCCCGATACCAAATTTCGGAATTCCAGCTCTATCCTAAGACCGAATTCCAATTGTGATACCTAAATTTTTTTACAGTTGGTCGAGGTCACTGTTGGTGTAGTGAATGTTTTCATGAGTAGTATCATGTTCAAAACCACCTCTTTATCTCCATCCTAGACACCAACAGTGACCTCGACCAAATTTCAAAATGTCAAATGCCACAAAATGTACCATTTCGTATATTTGTAATAAGCATCTCCAAGACCTCCACCTTCTCTCAACTACAGACACCAACGGTGAAATCTATTTGGGAATTTAGCTCTATCCGCGTTTAGATCTTCTCGTACAGTTAAAGTCTGTGTTTTCAAAACAATCTCCATATCTCAACCTCAGAAACCAACAGTGACCTTAATATCAAATATCTGAATTTAAGCTCTGTAATTTACACCCATTGCCAAAATTAGTACTATTAAGTACAATTATAGTACGCAGCCCCAAAATTAGTCCTTCTCTTAACTACAGACACCAAGAAAGACATCAATATCAAACTTCAGGATTTTAGCTATATTCCTTCAGCCAATACCAAATATAGCACTATTTAGTACTTTTTGAATAACTATACCACATATTTTCCAAACCACCTTTATATCACAGACATCAAAAGTGATATCTAGAGTGAGATAAAAAAACTGCAACAGAGTCAAATGCCATAATTTTTACATTTTATTTAAATTTTATTGAACGAATAGAAAAATATGTCGGAAATAGTATCAAATTTTAGAATAAGTTTAGATTTATTCGAATTGGTCTCCTTTGGCACGAATTATGGCTGCCCAAATGTTGCTCTGCGGTATTTTGGCCCATTTTCGGCGAACCGCTTGCTTGAGGTGACCGACACTTTGGTATTTTTTAGTGCCAACCTTACTTTCCAAAATACTCCAGACACAATAGTCCAACGGATTGGTATCCGGAGATTTTGGTGGTCATTGTGCGCTGGAAATGAAGCAAGGACCCTCATTTTGTAACCATTACGTACTGAGTGCGATGGTGTTGAGTTCTGTTGGAATGTCCAAGGTCTGTGGCCAAAATGTTTGCGTGCCCAAGGCATTTGTTCTGATGCCACGGTCGGCGCACATTTTCAGCTGACCTCTTTGGCAAGTAAACGCGATCATTTTGTTTGTTTATAAACTGGTGGACAACGAATGTTTTTTCATCGGAGAAAATCAAATTCGGCAGTTCACCACATTCGGCCAAGCGAAGCAACTCTTTAGCTCTTTTGAGTCTATTTTCTTTCTGCTGCGGTGTAAGTTCTTTAACTTTTTGGAATTTCAATGGCTTTAGCCCGCACTCATTTTTCAATATTTGCCGCATGGAATATTGCGATATGTTCAGTTCACGAGCCCTTTTTCGGCCAACTTCGACGCGGGTCTCAATCAAGTCACTTATTTACTTTTCGAACCTTTTCTGCTGATGTTGCTGTTTTCTTCCGTCCACTTCTTTGACGTCGGGCTACGCTACCAGTATCACGGTAACGAGCGATGGTACGAGACACAAAAGATTTATTCACATTTAAATGCTGGAGTGCTCTAACGATAGCCACTTGTGGTTTTCCAGACAAATATAAAAAAATCTCACTATCACGCTTGAATTCCATCGCGAATAACTTTTTTTCTGGAAAATTCTCACCAAAATGCTTTAGTACGATTGTAAACAATATAATGAGTTGTCATTGGAATAATTTTAACTAGTGACCTAGAAATGACAGCAGTCTGAAGTTGGTTGCAGTTTTTTCATCTCACACTGTATAAATATATTGTAGCACCCACATAACGCTACCCCAAGATATTCGGTATTTCCAGGATTTAGGCGACATTATTCACTGGAATTGCGTCGAATTTCGTATTTGAAGTTCGTTATGGGTACTACCACATCTTAATATAACTACCATACAACGGTACCTTCCTATATTCGGAATTTTGATGATATTAGCGATATTTTTCACCGGAATTGTTTCGAATTTTATATATAGAAGTTCGGAATCGTTACTACAGAATATGACAAAAAATTACTTATCCAGCAACATGTCTTCGTATAGCCCCCATACAAAGTTTTTCATTTGAGCAGCATTTTTGACGAATTTTTTTTATGTTTATAAATAGTATAAATATTTTAAATGTGAAAAAATCACTTTAAATATAACTTTAACACGAAGTGAAAACAGTAAAGCCCTGACATCGACGAAATTTCTTAACATATCTTGACCACATAAATTGCAGCTCCTCCATTTTAATCAATTTTGTTTTTATACGCTCCACCATTGTATGGGGGGTATATTAACTTTGTCATTCCATTTGCAACTCCTCGAAACACTCATGTAAAATTCTAAGTCGATTTAGAAATGTTCGCCAGTCTGTCTGTTCGTCTGTCTGTTGTAATCACGTTATGTTTCGAACGAATTGAGATAGGAGGCTATAATTTTGCACAGGGGTGTGTGTTTGCCAGGCAGGTGAAGTTCGTAAATGGGGCATATCGGTTCACGTTTTCGTATAGCCCCCATACAACGGTACCTCCTGATATTCGGTATTTTGACTACTTTAGCAACATCAATCACCCGAATTGTTTTAAATTTCATATTCGAAGTTTGTAATGGGTACTACAGCCTATGCCTAAAAATTATATGTCTACGTCTACGTATAGCCTCCATATAACGGCACATCCCTATATTGGGTATTTTGATGTTTTTGCGACATTATCCACAGATTATGTTTCAAATGATAAAAATTTACTTATGCAGGTCCAGGTCTTCATATAGCCGCCGTATAAAGGTCACCATTTAAATGGTATTTTTTGTAATTCGTTAAAATTTTTGAAGTTCCAAACGTCCAAATGGTGGAGGGTATTCGGCCGGGCCGAACTTAGCTGGTTTTTTAATTGTTTATTTATTTATTTGCACAAAAGAAAATCTTTATTAGCGACATCTACATCAAACTTAGCTACTGTTATTCAGTAATGTGTTAAAGCTCGTTTAACAAAATTTTAATTGTATTATTTCCTCCATGTACTTTGATCGATCGATATAGATAAATATGATTTTTAAAATTTATTATATGCAAAATTATTTTCAAATTTTATTTGTTATTAAAAAAATTGGAAACAATTTTCAATATTTCTCTATTACAACTTCGGCCATTGCACGCACACCAATCCAAGTTTCCTCTAGGATTTGTTCAATTTGTCTTACGGGTGGATCAAATCCCAAGAAGCCACCAGCAGACATTTCAATGCATATGGCAATGGGTATCTTTACTTCGCCCACAGCATAATCGGCGGAATCACCCGATGTGGGATACATAACTTGATAAGTATTGCCATAGGTGTAACTGCTACCGGTGGCCCTGACAATGGCCATGGCAGCAGCATCGGCAACATCCATCATATCGAAATAGTTGTCGGGTAATTCACTAAATTGAAATTTTCATTTTCATAAAAAATAAATTCTACAAAGGCAGGTTGCAGGTACTTACTTTGTGTGACCCCAAGGCAGTAGAAAATAATTGCCATAGGAGTGAAGGGTCAAATACCACATCATACGTCCCCGATAGGTATGCAAAATATCCCTGACCACCTGAGTTTCGGGTTCGGAAAATGCCTTATCACCATGATAGGTTTCATCACAGGGATCGGGAGAAGCTCCCTCCTCCCATCCCCAATGATGGTCAAAATTACGATTTGGATCTGTGCCATAACACTCCTCTTCACCCACTCCCACGTTGTTGGGACGCCGTGTCTTACGCCAATAACGAGACACTTCATGACTGTATTCATAGCCATCGGCATTGACCACGGGTAGTATCACCCAATCGTATTCTTCCAACAGGTCTTTGTTATTTTCATAATTCTCCAACAGTTCACGCATAATGTGTAGGGTCATGGCGGGGGTTATCCATTCACGGGCATGCATGGCGGCATCAACAAAGATGACCTTCTTATCGTGGCGTTTATCACCATTTGTAATGGTAATGACCTTCAGGGGACGTCTCTCATATGACCAACCAAAAGTTTTCACATACACCCTTGTGGGATAGAGCTGAGCCAATACCTCCAAATGGGTATTGATTTCATCATGACGATAATAACGTTCGAAAGCATTCAAAGGATACTCGGGCGGGGTGTTGCGTAAATTTTCCTGGCGTTCCTTGAGTATCACCTCGGAAATGTCATCGTGCAGCAAAGTGAAATTCAATTGGAGGCGTTCTAAGGATTCCCTCAGCTCGTCATTCAATTGAGGTGGAATTAATACCTTGGAAATATCCTCCGGACGTCGGGCCACATTTAGGAAGTCATATTTTCGATTCGCCTTACTCAGCTCGTACAGGCTGCGCAATTGATGTTCATCTTGGGCATAAACATTGTAAATTTTATAACTTAAATGGAAAATTTAAAAAAATGTTAATCTTATTTTGTTTTTCTCTTTCCGTTTTGTTCAGCTTACTTCTTATAGAGTTCAAAGGACCGCACAAAGGTCACACCTATCAAAACAAGTCCAAATAGAATTTGAAAATTATTTCTCCACCACATCGTCGTGTCCAAGTTGTTGTCAAAACTAATTTCTCAAGTCGTAATTTTGGTAGCAAACAGCTACCTTATTTTGGGGCGGCTAAATCGATTTATCATTTTATGATGACCATAATTGTTGCGATATTCAGCCATAGATATACTTTATGATATAAGTTGCCCATATCATGATGGTTATTTGTTTTCAAATTTTGAAAGTACCGACGAACGCGGTAATGATAAAATGTAGTGAACTTTTAGGCATCTGTTTTTTTTTTTGAGTTGTTAGAGAGAGAGCAATTTAAAAAGCATTAAATTCGGTTGAAAAGAAAACAATTCAAAATAAAACCAGTAAAGAAAGTCCTAAAGTCGGGCGGGCCGACTTTTTGATACCCTACACCACTTTCCTAATTTAGTAGAGCTCCGCATAACAATTAAAAGTTTTTATGGGAGAATTAAATCATACACGCTATGTTTATAATTATAATTTAAAGTTCAAAGGACTAAATATGCCGTATCTTTTAAATTCGGACTTGTATTGCCCATTGGGTGCAAAATTAATTTGAAATCCGATAAAGATATATATGGAAGCTGTATCCAAATCTGAACCGATCTCGATCAAATTTGGCAAATATCTTTCTGATCTGTATTTGATATATTTCCTGAATATCGTTATTACGGAGTGCATATTACGGCTGTGGGTAACAAATACAACAAATCGGATGACCAATATATATGGTAGCTATAGCTATATCTGAACCGATTTTCACCAAATTTGGCATACTAGCTCCTAGACCAAATTCCATCCCATTCCAAAGTGTTTACAATTGTTTAAAATTTGTTATTGGGTGAACTGATAGTGCTTTAAATCTGAAATTTGGTATTAGGGTGGCTGTTCATGTGTATCCTGGACATATGGCTGTGGTTTCTTAAATGTGTACTATAATTGTATTTGGTACTGGGTGAAGGAATAGAGATAAAATTCTGAAATTTGATATTTACATTACTGATTTTGAAATTAGACGGTGGTTTAGAAATGCGTCCAACATTTGTTCGAAAAGTACTTAATGGTACTGAATTCGGTATTTGGTGAAGGGATTGGGGTGAAATCCTCCACCAAGTTTGAGGATTCCGTCACCCAATAGCAAATTAAGTACAAATGAGTATAACTATAGTACGCATTTACAAAAGCAGTTCATTCTCTCACCCACAGACACCAACAGCGACATTCATATCAAATTTCACGATTCCAGCTGTATTCCTTTACCAAATACTAAATTTGGTACCATATAGTACTTTTTGTACAATTATAGTACACATTTTCAAAACCACCTCCATACAGTTTGAGATAAAAAAATCTGCAACAAAGTCAAACGTCATAATTTTTACATTTTTTTTAAATTTTATTAAATGAAAGCAAAAAATGTCGGAAATAGTATCAAATTTTAGAATAAGTTTAGATTTGTTCGAAATGGTCACCTTTGGCACTAATTATGACCTTCAAACTGACAATGAAACCGTCACATGCTGCCCGAATGTTGCTCTGCGGTATTTTGGACCATTCCCGGCGAATCGCTTGCTTCAGGTGATTGACACTTTGGTATTTTTTAGTGCCAACCTTGCAGAATAGTCCAACGGATTGTTATCGGGGGATATTGGTGGCCATTGTGCGCTGGAAATGAAGCCAAGACCTTCATTTGGTAACCATTATTGTGCGATGGTGCTGAGTTCTGTTGGAATGTCCAAAATGTTTGGGTGCCCAAGGCTTTAAAACATCCTCTAGAATACTTTCGCGATAATATTCGGCATTTATTCCGATGCCACGGTCGATTAATAAGAGCGAAGAGTGACCATCGGCTGTTATGGAGGTCCACACCATCAACTTGGCCGGCGCTTGAGTTCTGGTGGCCAACCGAAGGCTCTCATTTTCAACTGACCTCTTTGGCAAGTAAACACGATGATTTTGTTTTTTAACAAACTGCTAGACAACGAATGTTTTCTCATCGGAGCGGAGAAAATCAAATTCGGCAGTTCACAACTTTCGGCCAAGCGAAGCAACTCTTTAGCTCTTTTAAGTCTATTATCTTTCTGTTGCGGTGTAAGTTCTTGCACTTTTTGGAGTTTCAATGACTTTACCCCGAGCTCATTTTTCAATATTTGCCGAATGTAATATTGCGATATTTTCAGATCACGAGCCATTTTTCGGTTACTGCGATGCGGGTTTCGATCAAGTCGCTTCTTTACTTTTCGAACCATTTCTGCTGATGTTGCTGTTTTCTTCCGTCCACTTCCTTAACGTCGGGCTACGCTACCAGTATCGCGGTAACGAGCGATGGCACGAGATACAAAAGATTTATTCACATTTAAATGCTGGAGTGCTCTAACGACAGGCACTTGTTGTCCAAATATGAAGAAATCACACTATCCCGCTTGAATTCCATCACGTATAACTTTTTTTCTGGAATATTCTCCTCAAAATACTTTTGAACGCTTGTAAACGATATAATGAGCTGTCACTTTAATAATTTTAACAGCTGTCGGACGAGTGGCTTAGAAATGACAGCAGTCTGAAGTTGGTTACAGTTTTTTCATCTCACCCTGTATAAATATATAAAAGAGTAGTGATATAACTGACTGACTGACTGATGTGTAATCAACGCTAAGACAAAATTGCTAGAATCTTGAAATTTTGCAGGTCTTGAAATTTTGCGGTCTTGGTTGCCAAAGAGGTCAGTTGAAAATGTACACCTTCGGTGATGGTCTGAGCCGCCATAACAGCCGATGGTCACTCTCCGCTCGTATTAATCGAGCGTGGCATCAGAATAAATGCCGAATATTACCGTGAAAATATTCTGGAGGGTGTATGAAAGCCTTGGGCATGCAAACATTTTGGCGGCAGACCTTGGACATTCCTACAGGACTTAGCACGCGCCACCCAAGAATAGTTACAAAATGAGGTTCCTCTCTTCATTTCCAGCGCACAATGGCCACCAAAATCTCCGAATACCAATCCATTGTACTATTGTGTTTGGAGTATTTCGGAAAGCATGGGTGGCACTAAAAAATACCAAAGTGTCGATCACCTCAAGCAAGCGCTTCGCCGGGAATGGGCAAAAATACCGCAGAGCAACATTTGGGCAGCATGTGCCAAGGTTGACCAATTCGAACAAATCTAAACTTATTCTAAAATTTAATAAAATTTAAAAAAGGAAGAGTTATGGCGTTTGATTTTGTTGCAGTTTTTTATTTCACCTTCATATATCAAGTTTTTTGCTCCATTCACAAAATACCAAGTGGTACCACTTCCGAAGATTAGTAGCATTTTAGAACGTAATCTTTAAGTTCGAAATTCCAAAAAACCTTTATACATCTGTCCTGCATTCAAGTTTTCCAAATTTCAGAATTTTAGCTTATTCTGTGTGTCCATACAAAGTAATTAATTTTTAGTAAATTTTAGTACTCTTCGTACCCTTTTAGAACGAATTTCCCAAAAAACCAAACTTTAACACATGCCTACTCGACCATCGTGCAACACTTCAAGATTCCAGCCATTTCGCCTGGGCGATAATTTTAGATCAGCATCTTATTTCACTGCTCTTTTATAGATTTTACTTTCATGTTACTTTCATTATTATACCCTCCTCGTTGGTAAGAATTTAATTTAAATTTGTAACGTTTTCCATTGTCAGTGCCTTTTAAGTCAAGGGATTTCCCGAATATTGGTATACGACGGGATGTCTTGTTTGGATGTTGAGATATTCCGCGACTAATAAATTTCTCAAATATAATTTTTAAATGAAAGTTCGATTTTTGAGTTAAATTACGATTAGATTTGATTATTTCTAAGCGATGATTTACGACGTATTAGACATTAATTTACGATTAGATAAGCGAATTGGCATGAGAGTTACTGGTAGGCGACATGCTTAGACTTGCGATGGGGTTGAAGGTAGTTGTGAAGTGTGTTCCGCGGTTAACGGATCACCACTGAAGATGTTGCGTTGCGGAGTATTAGTTTTGGCTTTGGGAGCCATTGTGGCTCTGAGCAGTGCCAGTAGCATTGCTTATGACGGGTAAGTATGGAAAAAGGTGAGAAATTTAATGGAAATGAAAATTGGATTTCGTTTTTGGATTTCAGTTACAAAATATTTGAGGTTGTACCCCAAACTAAGGAGCAAATTGACTTTTTGTTTGATTTGTCCAAATATGAAGACCTCTATGATTTCTTTGCCCTAAAGAAAATCCCCAATCATGTGGCCCGTGTCATGGTTAATCCCAATGAAGAGGAGAATTTCTTGACGGCTTTGGCCTCTTTGGACCTGTCACCCCGTGTGATCAACGAAAATGTTGGCAAGACCATTGAAAGGGAATTCCAGTTGACCAAGTTGAAGCGCAGTCTTTCACCATTCACCGGCAAGGGTCGCTTGAGCACTGAACGTTATTATTCTCATGGTGAAATCAATGCCTACATTGAGGATTTGGCTGAACGTTATCCCGCTCGTGTTGCTGTCCAACAAGTCGGCAAGTCGTACGAAGGTCGTGACATTAAAACCATTACCATTTCAAATGGTGATGGTCGTAAAAACAAGAATGTCATCTTCATGGATGGTGGTTTCCATGCCCGTGAATGGATCTCGCCCGCTGCCGTTTTGTATGTCATCGACCAATTGGTGGAGAACTTCGAGGAAAACTCTGCTCTTCTTGCTGACTACGATTGGGTTATTTTGCCCGTTGTCAATCCTGATGGTTATGAACACACCCAGACCGGAACATTGGCCCGTATGTGGCGTAAGACCCGCAAGCCATATACCTATTTGGGTAAGACTTGTTATGGTGCTGATCCCAATCGCAACTTCGATTTCCACTGGAATGAGGAAGGTGCATCCAACAATCCCTGTGTCGATACCTATGCCGGACCCAAGGCTTTCTCTGAAAATGAGACAATGATTGTGCGTGATCTTTTGCATTTCTTGAAGGGACGTGGTGTTATGTATCTGACCATTCACTCTTATGGCAATTATTTATTGTATCCTTGGGGCTGGACTGCGTGAGTTTCTTTAATTTTTCTTTTTAATAAATTGAAATTATATGTAAATGTTTTTTTTTTTGCATTTAGTGACTTACCCGAAACCTGGCCCGATTTGGATGAAGTTGCCCGTGCTGGTGGCGATGCCATCTATGAGGCCACCGGCACTGTCTACAGCGTGGGCTCATCCACCAATGTCTTGTACATTGCTGCCGGTGCCAGTGATGATTATGCCTTCTATGCCGGCTTCCCCATTTCCATTACCATGGAATTGCCTGGAGGTGGCTTGACCGGTTTCGATCCTCCAGCATCGAAAATTGATCAATTCGTCACCGAAACCTGGATTGGTATTCGCGCTATGGCCCACAAAGTTGTTGAGAAATATCCCACCGAAAGACCAGAATTTTTGTAAAAACAAAAAACATTTGCAACAAATTAAATGTTTTAATTAAATTCCAATAACAAAAAAAAACATAATTTTTAATTAATAACTTTTATCTATCAACCAAGTGAAGAGATAGAGAGGTTTTGATGACTGGGTGAAAGAACATTGTCTGATAAAGTATTTCGTAAACAACCTTTGTGGTTGGGGGTATTGGGTGATAGGAATTGGACGAACTGTATGAAAGAGGCATTAATAAATTAAAGGAAGGGACTCTTAGGGTGTCAGCAAGTTTTCAGGAGGTGAAATTTCTAGAATTTATGGGAAGACAATTTATCAAATTTTTCTTTTTGCTTTCAAAATATATTTAGATTTTAATTTTCACGATCAGGTGAAAAACTAAAGCTAGAATATACAAATTTCGATGAGAGTTACTGGATGAGGGTTATGGTGTAGAAGATCTTAAATTTAAAATTTAAAATTAAACAGGTAGGAATGTTAATTATCGCAATAGTTGTCTAATATTACAGAAATGGCGAGAGAGGGAACTGCATGAACAAAATTAGCGAAACAAGTGTTAATAGAGGCCTAATGAAACTAAAAACGAACTGTGGCTATGTCAAAATCAAATTTGGAAGATTTAGCTCTTGAAATGTGTTATAGAGCACTGCCCAGATGTTACCCTTTGCTTTTTGATCGGGGCACAGAAAGTTATGGTTGCGGCTATATATAATCCAGTAATGGCCATCCAAAATGCTAGACTCCTTCCCTGTCCTTAACTCCCAGAAAAATTTTAATTTGTTTGATCCATTTAGTCCCTGAATGTACATCTTCCAGCGGTTCTTGACTTATAAGCAGAATTATTAAGATACATTGTTTGTATACCCTCCACCATACATAGTACGGAGGGTATATTAACTTCGTCATTCCGTTTGTAACTCACCGAAATAATAATTTTAGACCCAACAAAGTATATATATTCTTGATCAGCGTAAAATTCTAAGACTATATAGCCCTCTTCATCTGTCCGACTGTTGTAAACACGCTACAGTCTAAACGAATTAAGATAAAAAGCTAAAATTTTGCATAGATCTATCTTTTGTCTGCAGGCAGGTCAAGTTCGAAGATAGGCTATATCGGTCCACGATATCGTATAGCCCCCATATAACGGTACCCCCGATATTCGGTATTTTGATGATTTTAGCAACATTTTTCAACGGAATTGTCTGATGTATCGGCACCTTCCGATATTAGGTATTTTAAAGATTTTAACAGAATTTTTAATGGATTTTTTTTCGTTATTTTCTAAATCGTTACAAATGGTGGAGAGTATTCAAAATTCGGCCCGGCCGAACTTACTGCTTTTTTACTGCCTATAGTGTGATTACAAATTAACATGCACAGACGGACGTATATACATAGATAGATGGACTCAGTTCGGCAAGATAGGAAGATCCATATATAGTTTCCTATGTCGGGGACCAATATTTCGAGGTGTTACATAATTTTTGGCCCAACCAAACTTATAAAACCCCCAACACATATGCTCTGTTGCAGAACCTGTAAGCATCTACTAGTTTTGCAATGTTTTTCTATATTTTTATATTTTTATTATTTTATATTTTTGCAGTTCTGGAACAGAGAATAGTGTTGTAGGGTATAAAAATCAATTGAAATCGTAAAAATGGGTATTTCATATTTTTAGTGGACCAATTCTGAAGGTTTCTCGTAGGACGGACAACGTCCAACTACGAGTGACCAAAGGGGTATTTTTGGTCCTTATTGAAAAATATGGTTGTAAACTCCATTTAATCGGAATCGTTGAAAGTCAAAATATTCTACAAAATTATTCGTCATTAATTTCTACTATTGATCCCAGAATAAAAGAAACGCCAGGAATTCAAAAATATTACAAAACACACTTGAGGGTATGGGGACTATAAACAGCGTGAACCTATACAGACAGCTCCGTCACAGAAGTTAGAACCGTTTACATCTGTGAATACCGAGTTTTGTACAATTTTATTAGAAAATACGATTTAAACCTTCAAAATACCAAATATCGGGAGGAATTGTTTTATGCAGCCCATACAGAAACGTGGACCGATATGGCTAATTCACGAACCTAACCTGCCTACTGATAACATATACATCTGCGCAAATGATTAGTATTTTATGTCAATTTGTTTGAAAGATAGGGAGCCTAGAACAGACAGATGGAGAGGGCGTCAATAAATTGACTTAGAATTTTACGCTGATTAAGAATTCCTAGACATTGTAGGGTCTAACATAAGTATTTCATGCAGTTACAAACGGAATAAAAATTTTAATATACCCAACATAGTATGGTGGAGGGTATAAACATATGTATATCATATGTTCAGCTTTTTTATTTCATTTAAAATTTCAAAAATCCGATATAGTTCTCATATTGCGGTGCCACTCAAAATTTGGTATTTTGAGGATTCACCAGACCGATCTATGAATGTTTGACTTGACAAATCCTAACAACGACATCTATTATTATGTAGTGACATTTATTCTGTTCTTTATCTCAAATAGAGTAATGCTTTTCTAGACATCCCAACACACAAAAAAAGAAGGAGTTACAATCTATCTATGAATATAAAAGAGTAGTAAAATAACTGACTGAGAATCAACGATCAGACGAAACGGCTGAAACTAGAAATTTTGCACGAGGGTCAGTCTTGGTGCGTAGGCGTGTGATAAGGCTGGGTGTTCGGAAATTCGTACTAAAAGGGTACGAAATGTACTAAAAAGTAATACAGAAATACAGGGAATACAGAATGCGCTAAAATTTGAAACAAAAGTCACTGATGGAGTGCAAGATAGATTTAACAACGAATTATTGCAAACCTCAAGTTTAAGGTTACAAATAGTTCTTAAATGGTACTAAACTTCTGAAAGGGTACCATTTGGAATTATGTGAACGGATAGAACTAAAAACTTCTAATTTGATGTGAGAATCAAGGTTGGAATAAAGTTTAATATTTGAAGGTTATTTTGGAAATTCATACTAAATGTTCGAACTGTACAAAATGGTACTAAATGTGAAACAATTTGATATAGGGCGGACGGATGAAAAGAGAGTTTTGAAATTTTGTATTGGGGTCTCTGTAGATAGTAGGTTTGTGATAAAGAGCTGGTTTTGGAAATGTGTACTACAAGTGCACGAATAGTACTAAATAGAACTTTACTTTGTACAATTAGGCATTGGGTGAAGAGATAGTGCTTGAAATCTGAAATTTGGTATAAGGGTCGCTGTTCTTATGTAGCCTGAACATATGGAGATGGATTTGAAAATGTGTTCTATAATTGTACGAAAAGTACTGAATGGTATTGAATTTGGAACATTTTGGTTTAGGGTGAATGAACGAAGGTGGAATTTTGACATTTTGCACGAAAAGTACTAAATAGTGATATATTTTGTACAGTTTGGTATTGGATGAACAGATGGTACTTGATATCTGAAATTTAGTTCATGTCTAGACTGGATAGATGGATGAGGTTTCGGAAATGCATCTTATATTTGTACGAAATGTAGTAAATGGTACTAAATTTGGTATTGAAGTCTCTGATGGTATCTGGAATTGGGATAAGGGCGTGATTTTGGAATTGTGTAAAGTAATCGTTCGAAAAATTCTTACTGTTACTAAATTTGTTATTGGGTGAAGGATCTAGGCTGAAATTCTGCGATTTGCTATTGAGGTCACAAATTTGAGTCTGTTCGAAAAGTACTAAGTGGTACTAAATTGGATATTAAGAGAAGGGATAGAGCTGGAATCCCGAAATTGGATATTGAGATCTCTGTTGTTATCTTTGGTTGAGATCTCTTCAATGTTTTTGAAAATGCTTACTATAATTATTTGAAAAATACCGAATGATGCTGTATTCACTTTGGGGTCAAGGAATAGAGGTACAATTTTGAAATTTGTCATTTAGATTACTGATGGTATCTGTGTTGGAGATTTGGAGTTGGTGTGGAAATGCATCCTTTATTTGTGTGAGAATTACTGAATGGTATTAAATTAGTTATTGGGTCAGGGAATAGGGCTGGAATTCTCAGATATGAAGGGGTCTCTTGGTATGTGAAATTGAGATATGGAGCTGATGTTGGATATGTTTTCTATAATTGTGCGAAAAGGTACTATATTTAGTATTGAGTGAAGGGATAGAGCTGAAATCCTGAAATTTGATATGGATGTCACGAAGACGCGTTCCTTCATAAGTGTCTTTTTGTCATAGGCTGTAGTACCTATAACGAACTTCAATTACGAAAAATACCTCTAAAATCATCAAAATACCGAATATAGGGTGGTGTAGATATATGAGGACTATACGAAAATATGGATCTGCATACGCAATTTTTTGTTATGTATACTCATTACAAACTTTAAATAAAAAATTGGAAAATTCCGATAAAAATGTTATATTCAAAGTTTTGCCGCCGGAGATAGAACCCATTATAAGCTACAAATACCAAGTTTAATACAAATTCGATAAAAAATGTCCCCAAATTCATCAAATTACCCAATATTGGTAAGTACCGTTATATGGGGGCTATACGAAGACGTGGACCTGCATAGACACTTTTTTGTCATTGAAATGTTTCCTGTAAAGAATATCGCCAAAATCATTAAAATACCGAATATTGAGAGGTACCGTTGTGAGGGGGCTATATGAAAACGTGGACCTACATGGGACATTTACGAACTTAACCTGCCTTCTGGCAAAATACTCATTTGTAGTATTCATTTTAGCCTTCTACCTCAATTCGTTCGAAAGATTTCGTGATTAAAACAGACAGACGGACGAACAAAGTTAAATCGACTTAGAGTTTTACGCTAATCAAGAATATATATACTTTGTTGGGTCTGACGTCAGTATTTCGAGGAGTTATAAACGGAATGACAAAATAAATATGCCATCCATAGTATGGTGGAGCGTATAATAATGGTCTTTTTTCAATTTTGGCCTCGAAGTTGAAGTTTTATTAATTCTATGTGTTCACTAGTTTTGTTCTGTCTAACAATAGCTATAGAAAAAATCAAAATTCTGAACGGTTTACGAGGTATGATCCACCCAAATTTTAAGTAAAGGCCTCAAATGTTTGGGTTACCCTAACAGTAAAAGTTGATGAAATTGAGTAAAACGAATAAACACTCGACTTTTTTCCACGTTCTTTAAGGATGCGGTTTCTGAATAATAATGCAATGTTGCAGACTTCAGGTTATATAGCCCATAGAATAATAATTTTAATATAGAATATAAAAACATATATATAAAATATAATATTTAATATAAAACATTAAACAAAAGGTAACTCCATTTAACAAGGTCATTCACTTACTGAAAACTGGTATCAGTTTTGTGACAACCTTTTCGACCAAGTCTCCCTATCTAGTGGCCTGCAAATCAAATTAATCTCTTGATATTTCAAATAGATAGAGACATTTTTAGATCGTCATAATTTCGTGAGATAAGTGTTGGGAAATGTTCTAAAACCACTCAAAATATCATAAATTGTGTTCTCAAATTGTTGCTGTAAAATTCGTGGCAGTCTATGGCCGATGGGTAATCTAGCGTTAATTGATTAATCTAGCAATATTGATAAACTTATTTACAAAAGAGGCATCAGGAACGTCACTAGTATATTTGACGATTTAAAAAGATTGTATAATAGGGTTGAGTGAAAAAATATTTCTCATTCGTTTGCATTAATACAAAGCCAAAAATGTCACTTCAACCATTGTACCGGACATTTGATCCTTATCGGCAAATAATTGTTTCGAATTGGCTTTTCTTTAATTGTTGTGATTGCCGTTATTAATCGAGAATGTTGAGCGATAAGATTATGTTAAATGTGGGTTATATCAGACGCCCATTAGAATGAAATTAATAACTCTTCGATGAATGCGGACAATCGGTTTTGGGCAGTTGAGTTTCGACAGTGTTTAGGAGAAGACCAACAACCAATTAGTGGAACAATGTCTGCCACTCGAGTAGGAGGAGTAGCGGCGATAATCTGCTTCATATTGATAGCTGCCGAAGCAGCTAAATACGATGGGTAAGAGTATTCGAAATGAAGTGTGTGTGTGCGTAGAAGTGGGTATATTACTTCATAGTTAGAAGTGTGTTAAAAATTTCAAGGTGATGCCATTGTACCGAATTTCGGTGGGTATCGTTATATGTTCGCTATAGGAAAACGTTGACCTAATAGAAACCCTTATAAACTATAAATACCAATTTTTAGACAAACCCTTGGAAAAAATCATAAAAATACTGAATATCCAGAGGTACCATTATTTGGGTGCTATAAGAAAACGTGGACTTAAACATACTATGTTCCGCCACAGTGGTTAGAACCCATTACCAACTACAAATACCATTTTTTACACAAATCCGTGGTCAAATGTAAAAAATCATCAACATTCCGAATGTCGGGAAGTACTGTTATATGGGGGGTATACGAAAACGTAGACCTACTTGTACATAGATAGAACCTATAACGAACTACAAGTACATACTTTTTGACAATTTCGTAGAATATTTGTTTATATAGGGGGGTTATCCCAAAACGTGGACCGATATATCTCATTTTCAATACCAACCATCCTAGACACAAAGTAAACAACTAATCCAATTTTTAAAGCTCTACGTCAAATAATGTTGATTTCAACAGGCAGACGGTCAGACAGACAGGCGGACATCGTTAAATCGAATTTTTAATGAGATTTTTTCCGGCTCTTCATAGGTAGTACAAGCTTGTAGAGGTGTTCTAGATATTCGTGCGAATGTCTATCATAAATAGAAGCTCTTTGGAAAATGTAATTTTATTGAATGAAAGCAAAAAATATCGGAAATAGCAGCTAATTTTCGAATAAGTTTAGATATGTTCGAATTGTTCACCTTTGGCACGAATTATGGCCTTCAAACGGCCAATGAAACCTTCACACGCGGCCCGGATGTTTCTTTGCGGTATTTTGGTGCATTCCAGGCGAAGCGCTTGCTTGAGGTGATCGATTGGTATTTTTTAGTGCCAACCTTGCTTTCCAAAATACTCCAGACACAATAGTCCAACGGATTGGTATCCGAAGATTTTGGTGCCATTGTGCGCTGGAAATGAAGCGAGGAACCTCATTTTGTAACCATTCTTAGGTGACGCGTGCTGAGTGCGATGGTGATGAGTCCTGTTGGAATGTCCAAGGTCTGCGGCCAAAATGTTTGCGTGCCCAAGGCTTTAATAAACCCTCCAGAGTATTTTCGCGACAGTATTCGGCATTTATTCTGATGCCACGGTCGATAAATACGAGCGGAGAGCGACCATCGGCTGTTATGGCGGCCCACACCATCGCCATGGCCGGCGCTGGAGTTCTGCTGGCCAACCGAAGGTGCACATTTTCAGCTGACCTCTTTGGCAAGTAAACACGATCGTTTTGTTTGTTTACAAACTGCCGGACAACGATGTTTTCTCATCGGAGAAAAATAAAATCCGGCAGTTTACCACTTTCAGGCAAGTGAAGCAACTCTTTAGCTCTATTGAGTCTATTTTATTTCTGTTGCGGCTTTACCCCGAGCTCATTTTTCAATATTTGCCGAATGGAATATTGCGATATGTTCAGCTCACGAGCCATTTTTTGGCCATGTGGGCTTCGATCAAGTCGATTCTTTACTTTTCGAACCCTTTCCGCTAATGTTGCTGTTTTCTTCCGTCCACTTTCTTTGACTCGGACGAGTGGCTTAGAAATGACAATAGTCTGAAATTCCTTGCAGTTTTTCCATTTCACCCTGTATATGAATATTAGACCTTTCAAGCGGTTTTACTGTCTGACAGAACATATGCCCTTTTTCCCTTTTTTTTTTTTTGGAGGTTTTCTATGGATACAATATGTATAGAAGACGTTATGAAACCTTTTACAATGAGAATGGTGCGTCGTATTTTTGTGAAGGTCTGTAATACGTTTTATACTCCGTCTGTCTTCAAAATATTTTTACAACCATGTTTCAATATAAATTGCATTTGGCACGCTCACAAACACAGTTTCATATCACACCTATAATTTACACTCGCTTATAATGTCCATAAATAGCCCCAACTACATTTCAGATAGTAACTCATAAATAAATCAATTGCTTTACTACCCAAATTTAATCGCTCTCACTTCCCTCGCTTATCTACAGTTACAAACTATACCAGATAACAACACCATGGACGAGGCAACAACATGATCTGCTCGGACAGCTGAACTTGAAGGAGGACGAGGCCTATGAATTTGTGCATCCCAACAAGTTCATTGTGAATCCCGAATATTTGGAAGAGTTCAAGGCTGCTTTGCAACAAAACAATTGGTCGTACGAAGTGAAAAACGAAGATGTCGGCAAGACGTTGCGGGAACATTTTGAACAAAACAAGGCCATGCAAAAACTATTCCCCTATTCGGGTCAAGGACGATTGGGTACCAATCAATACTACAGTCATTCCGTGATCAATGCCTATTTGGAATCATTGGCCGCCGCCTATCCAAATCGTGTGTTTTTGCGTAAAGTGGGTTACTCCTTTGAGGGCCGCGAACTGAAGTCCTTGATCATTACCAATGGTGATGGTCGCAATGATAAGAATGTTATTTTGGTTGATGGTGGTTTCCATGCCCGTGAATGGATCTCTCCCGCTGCGGCAATTTATGCCATTGAACAGTTGGTGGAGAATTTCGAACAAAATCGTGATTTACTTCAAGATTATGATTGGGTCATATTGCCGGTGGTGAATGCTGATGGATATGAATATACCCAGGCAGCAGTCGAAAATAGATCGTGGCGTAAAACACGTAAACCCTTGTTCCATCAGGGTGGCATTTGCTATGGTACCGATCCCAACAGGAATTTCGATTTCCATTGGATGGGAGGTGGTGCCTCGTCGGATCCCTGCTCGAATACATTTGCAGGACCCAAGCCATTCTCGGAACCCGAAGCTATGGTTGTGCGTGATCTAATTCACACCTACAAGGATAAGGGTCAAATGTATTTGACCTTGCATTCTCATGGTAGTCTGTTGCTGTATCCTTGGGGTTGGAGTTCGTAAGTGGAAATAAAATAAAATGTTTTGCATCATTTAACTATTTTAACATTTTTCAGAGACTTACCTGATACCTGGCCAGATTTGCATGAGGTTGCCACAGCCGGAGCTGAGGCCATTAAGGCAGCCACTGGCAATGTCTACACAGTGGGCTCCTCAACGAATGTTCTGTACGTTGCAGCCGGTGCCAGTGACGATTATGCTTTTAATGCCGGCTTCCCCATTTCATTTACGATGGAATTACCCACTGCTGGTGCGTCCGGTTTCGATCCCCCAGTCGAAATGATTGATCCTTTGGTTAAGGAAACTTGGGTTGGAATTCGTGCCATGGCCTTGAAAGTTATCGAGAAATATCCTTTGGTTTAAAAATCAAGAAAATATTAACAATGTTAAAGTATATTTCAGAACCGAAAAGTATTAATTAAAAAAATATTTGTTTCTCTGATGGGGTACTGTGTACTTTTTCGAGAATTCTATAATTACAATTTTTAATATAAAGGGGACTATAGGTAAAATATCCTCCGTGAATAGAAGCCGGTTTACAAGACTTGTCAATTGAGTAGAGGTTTTCCAAGTTTTAAACCTTAAAATCTTTCATGTTGATCAGTGTTAGTGCATAGAGCAAGATAAGGCTAGGTTTGTTGATATTATAACCAACCTTGCACTTTTGAAAATTTTAGAAGCTCTAAAATTTCAACAAAATCCGTAAAAATACAACTTCTAAACAAATGACAGGTCGAATATGTCAATTTTCGTCTCTTATAAACAAATGGGAGACATTGCATTTTAAGGCGTCTCCTATCGATATACCATTTTTTTAGAGAACAAGTAAAAAAACATTAAGTTCGGCCGGGCCAAACTTTTAATACCCTCCAAAGACCAAAGGAGCTAGAACCCATTATGACATACAAATACCAATTTTCAGACAAATCCGTGAAAAAATGTGGCAAAAATCATCAAATTACCGAATATCGGTAGGTACCGCTATATGGGGGCTATACCAAAACGTGGACCCATAATTACAATGACTCGCCACACGAACTGGGACACATTATGGTCTACAACTACCAATTTTTAGACATATCCGTGAAGAAATGTGTCAAAAATCATCAAAATACCTAATATTGGGAGGTACCGTTATATGGGGACTATACCAAAACGTGGACCTATACAAACAATGTTTCGCCACACGAACTAGGACCCATTCTGACCCACACATACCATTTTTAAGACAAATCAGTGAAAAAATGTGGTAAAAACCATCAAAATACCGTATATCGAGAGGTACCGTTATATGGGGGCTGTACCAAATCGTGGACCCTTACATGCAATGTTTCGCCACCGGAGCTGGAACCCATTATGACAAACAAATACCAATTTTTAGACAAATACGTGAAAAAATGTGGCAAAAATAATCAAAATACCAAATATCGCGAGGTACCTTTATATGGGGGCTATACCAAAACGTGGACCTATACATGCAATGTTTTGCCACACGCACAGGGAATCGTTATGACCTACAAATACCAATTTTCAGACAAATCCGTGAAAAAATGTGGCATAAATTATCAAAACGCCAAATATCGAGAGGTACCGTTATATGGGGACTATACCAGAACGTGGACCTATATATCTCATTTTCAATACCAACCATCCTAGACACAATAAAAATTGATTTGCTAAATTTTGGGGCTCTACGTCAAATAATCGACTTAGAATTTTATGCTGATTATGAATATATAGACTTTATGGGGTCTACGACGAATATTTAAGGATGTTACAAACGGAATGACAAAGTTAATATACCCTCTTTTTCAAGGTGGAGGGTATAAAAATTAATTTTTGCTCTTGTGGGCTGTAGCCGTGATGGTCGGAAATACAATCGGAAAGAATACAGCCAACAATTTAATGATTTATAAAAGGTGATGAAATGCGGGTTGTTTATGTAAATTAGTGACCACGCAACGCGGCCAATGAGTACAACCCTGGGTTCACTGTAGGGTTGTATAGGTAAAACAATAAAAGAGACGAACGATTAACAAAATAAAAGTAAAAGTTTTTGAAAATTCCGCTCATATAAAAGGTCCACAAAGATGAAAATGTTTCCTTTCACAAACTGGTGCTGATTTAATTCCTAAAAGGCTGTGCTAAAATGTTGTTGGCAAAATAACATTAAAAGGCAAAAGTTAATTAAAGCACCTAAGTTAGGCAGGGCCAACATTTTAATATCCTCCACCATTTGGAAGGAACTCAAAAAATTTCAAAGTTTGTATGGGGCTATACGTACTTCAAATGCGAAATTTGAAACAATTCGTTTTAAAGGAGGCCGATTATATCATTAAATGATCGAATAACGGTTATACTTGGGCTATACGAAAACGTGGGCCACGATAGACAATTTTCTGTCATAGGTTGGGGTAACCATTCTGGTGAGCAATGTCGCTTATTTCATCAAAATCCCAAATCTTGGGAGGTACCGTTATATGGGGCCTATACGAAGACGATGTAATTTTTATACCCTCCACCATAGTATGGAGGGTATATTAAGTTTGTCATTCCGTTTGTAACACCTCGAAATATACATTTTAGATCCCACAAAGTATATATATTCATGATCAGCATAAAATTCTATGTCGATTTAGCGATGTGCGTCCGTCTGTGGAAATCACTCTAGCTTCCGAACGAATTGAAGCAGATTAATAAAATTATACTCAAAGGTATTGTAGGTCCACGTTTTGGTATAGCCCCCATATAACGATACCTCCCGATATTCGGTATTTTAATGATTTTAGTGACAATATTCATCGGAATTGCTTCAAAGTTGGTATTTGAAGTTCGAAAAGGATAAGACAGAAAATTGTCTGTGCAGGTCCACGTCTTCGTATAGCCCCATATAACGGTACCTCCCGATATTCGATACTTTGTTGATTTAAGCGACATTATTCACCGGAATTCTTTCGAATTTGGCAATTGAAGTTCGTAATGGATACTACAGCCTAAGACAGAATATTGTCTTTGCAGGTCCACGTCTTCGTATAGCCCCCATATAACGGTACCCCCGATATTCGATATTTTGATGATTTTAGCGACAATATTCATCGGAATTGTTTCAAATTTGGTATTTGAAGTTCGAAATGGATGCTACAGTCTAAGACAGAAAATTGTCTGTGCAGGTTCACGTCTTCGTATAACCCCCATATAACGGTACCCCCTGATATTCGGTATTTTGATGATTTTAGCGACAATATTCATCGAAATTGTTTCAAATTTGGTATTTGAAGTTCGAAATGGATACTACAGCCCAAGACAGAAAATTGTCTTTGCAGGTTTACGTCTTCGTATAGCCCCATATAACGGTACCTCCCGATATTCAGTATTTTGATGATTTTAGCTACAGTATTCACTAAATTTTTCACATTTCGCATTTGAATATTTTAATGGCTTATGACAAAAGTTACCTGTGTAGGTCCATGTCTAATATAACAGCTACTTTCGGTATTTTTAAAATTTTAACAGAATTTTAATGGTTTTGAGAATTGCCAAATTCGTTCCAAATGGTGGAGGATATTCAAAGTTTGGCCCGGCTTTTACAGCTTTTTTACTTGTTTGTCATAGGTTGTAGTACCCATAATGATCAAATACGAAATTTGAAACAATTCTGATAAATACTGTAGCTAAAATTATCAAAACACCGAATTACGGTACCGATAATATGAGGACGTTTTCGTGCGTGGACCGACATGGAACCTGCGTTTTGGCATAGTTTTAGCCTTCAATCTCAAATCTTAGAGGAACATTTTAATTTTTTTTTTTTGGAAACCAACAGGTTTCCAATAGGATTCTATAGATATAAAATCTTACAGAGTTGTATATGAATAGAAGTGATATCTATGATGTCTATACTAAAGATCCAAGAGGTTAAGTTACAGACAAAGAAGTCAGAGTTCAGACGCATCACTTTTTAATTCGAATATGCCGTTAAACCGTTAAATTCAAGTACAACACTATTTTGTAGAAATACATACAGGGTGACACCTTCAGTACAGGGCGTTGTGGAAATAGTTGATAATATTTTTATACCTTACAACACTATTTGTTGGGGGTATTATAAGTTTGATTGGGCAAAAATTATGTAACACCTCGAAATATTGATTTCCCATATATATGGATCTTCCTATCTCGTCGAGCTGAGTCGATCTAGCTATGTATGTCCGTCTGTCCATGTTAATTTGTAATCACTCTACAGGTCGCAATTATGGCCTGATCTTCACTAAAACTAAAAAAAATTCCTGATTTTGCAGTTGCTCTGCAGGTCGCAATTATAGACCAATCGATGCGGAAGTTAGCGTGTTGCTAGAGATTAGGGCTGGGGGAACTCTTCCAATTTTGATGGCCATCGCGTAATATTTAGTGGATAAAATAGACTATAAAATTTGTGTTAAAAAAAGTCAAATTTTCCATTAAACCGCGAACATTGATAATCCCGGCGAAATCACAAATATGCGAACAGGTCGATTTTGACCGTTAAATAGTAAATTTATAGCATATATAGTGAATTATATGCAATGTGTATGTACAATGGAAAGGGATGTTAGCTGGAATGCTTATTTCTCAAGAATGGCTGGACCCATTTTGACAAATTTTGTCAACTCAGAATGCCCTCTTGGCATAAAAATATAAAATCTAAAAAGTCGCATTAAAAGATGTCAATAATGATGTTAATATAGATTTTGTGAAAGTTTTTTATTTTCCATAATTTTTATCGCATGAGATTTTTTCAATTTGACTTATAAGATTGAAGTGTATATTTTGTAATATTTTTTCACCTTACAACACAGGTTGGGGTTATTATATACAGAATGCAATTATCGTCCAACAACTAAAAATGTCCCTGACTTTGCAGCAGTTATAAAGGTCACAAATAGAAACCAAAGGACATGAAATCTCGCATGAAGTTAGAGTTTAGGAAAGCGGGTAGAATGGACCACTACTTTTGTGTGAAAAAATACCAGCATTTCACAGCATGATCACACAATTGAAAGCAATCGACACGTCTGAGAAGAGACTTAAGGACAGGGAAGAATTCTAGCATTTTGGATGACCATTGGATATAGGAATAGGTATCATTACTTTGAATATCATAATTTAAAAACTTCAAAAAAAAAACCAATCGCACAAAACAACGGTGGTTCAGAATATTGTCGCCTTTTTCTACAGTATAAGAAGTCTATCAAACTGAGATTGAGTTCGAAAAAATCGGTTCACAAATGACAACAATGAACATGTTTTACTGCATTTTGAATGATGAAGAAACCCCGAGCTCTTTTGCTAGTTGTTCTATAAAAGTTTGTTTCTGCTTGGAGACCAATATTTTACACCAAAAATTTTCGATTATAAGCATAATTCGCCATGACTTCTAAAATCACATTTCACGGTCTTTATCACTTGGACGCATGTTTCTTAGGTGCTAATTTGTGAAGTTTTGCTATCGGCTCCCTTGGCAATGACCCTGATTCACTAGTATTTCCATACATATTTTTATCAATAATTTTCAACAACATTACCTCCAAACTTTAACTATAAACCAACATATGGGTGCTATAAATTCTAAAAACCGTGTTTTTTTTATTAGGAATTAAGTAACAAGCTCGCTCCCACTTCCCCACAAGTGAAATGAATACATTTGCCCCAGAATGACGTTGTCGTACTTCAGCTATTTATTTGTATTTCCTACAAATAAATCCCATAATACTTGGTAGGCTAATCTAATTAAAAAGTTAGCTACAACTGACACACATTCCCCGTTTAACAATTGAATCAATAGAAAATGCAACAATAACAACATCAACAACAATGAACGCTAGGCGAGCGTTATCTGTCTAACACAGCTGGACTTAAATAAACTTGGTAACAATCAAATGTAAACATGAAGAAATGAAGTGTTTAACACTTCAATTGAAGGTATTCTCATTAATGAAAGCAAAAGTTTAAGTTGTTGTACAACAACAATTTACATTAGGTAGTAATTAATAAAGTGCGTCGTGCTATTGGGGAAGGTGGCGGGGTTACATCTTCAATGAAAATTGTAAACAATAACCAACCCGGTGAGAAATTACATTACCAAATAATAGAGTAATGAGGTACTTTTAGGCGGTTATAGATATTTTCAAAGAAACCAGCTTGGCCATTTTTATAAATTATGCATGTATTATAGAGAAAGTTATTATAACTCTTGAAACCACATATCTTTATACCCTCCACCTTGGAAAGGAGGGTATATTGGCTTTGTCATTCCGTTTGTAACATCCTTAAATATTCGTCGTAGACCCCATAAAGTATATATATTCATAATCAGCATAAAATTCTAAGTCGATTTAACCATGTCCGCCTGTCTGTCCCTCTGTATGTCTGTCCGTCTGTCAGTTGAAATCACGATACAGCCCACATTATTTGACGTAGAGGTTGGTATTGAAAATGAGATATATCGGTCCACGTTCTGGTATAGTCCCCATATAACGGTACCTCCCGATATTCGGTATTTTGATGATTTATGCCACATTTTTTCATGGATTTGTCTGAAAATTGGTATTTGTAGGTCATAACGGGTCCCTGTGCGTGTGGCAAAACATTGCATGTAAAGGTCCACGTTTTGGTATAGCCCCCATATAAAGGTATCTCCCGATATTCGGTATTTTAATTTTTTTGCCACATTTTTTCACGGATTTGTCTGAAAATTGGATTTTGTAATGGGTTCTACCTCCTTTGGCGAAACATTGCATGTGTAGGTCCACGATTTGGTATAGCCCCCATATAACGGTACCTCCCGATATTCGGCATTTTAATGGTTTTTGCCACATTTCTTCTAATGTTTCCTTTACCCTAAGGTGGAGGTTACTAAATGTTTGGCCCGGCCGAACTTAATGTTTTTTTCTTTTACTTGTTATTTCTTAGAATTATACATAATTTCGCAACATATTATATCCTTTTTCACAAATTGGGAGGACATTAAATGTTAGTTGTGTCCTAAATTCTGGCAACACCTGTTAACTATAAACTCTCTTGTCCTCGGCACACATTCAAGTCAAGAGCCACAACATAGTTAAGTTCAGAGTATTCGAACTAAAGATCTGTACGTGGCTCCGATAGTTCCTGTCACAGAATGATGTCATTGAACTAGTTCGATCCGATACGACTCAACTTTTGTGAATTACCTTATCGAAATACTCATGAAGTAACCCCAACAATTTGAAACTTGAAAAAAATCTTACTTATAGAAGTGTGGCTACAGGCTGTGGTTAAAAAAACGACGATGTACCAATTTTGACCCATATCGATAAATATGAGATTTTACATTTGACTACTGTATTGAATCTGAGTTTGGTAGAATATATAGCTTTTACGGATAAGGGTATAAAATGTATAATTTTCGAGAATGGACAATATTGGTCCCAATCAATATATTATCAGCAGTACTAAAATGTACAATTTGTGCCCGATTTTCAGAAAATTTTCAACTCACATTATATCTAGTGTCAAGATGATATATATCGGTCAAATCCTTTTAATAACTTCTTGATACAAGGTCAAAATTTTGAAAAATCAAAACTACATAAAAACTGTGTCCGTTTCATGTTGAAACTTTTCACATCACTATACAGGGTGACATAAAAAAATGCAACAAAATCAAACGTTATAATTTTTACATTGTTTTCTTTAATTTTTATTGAATGACAGCAGAAAATGTCGAAAATGGCATCAAATTTTGGAGCACGTTTAGGTTTGTTCGAATTGGTCACCTTTGGCGCGAATTTTATTCACACTTAAATGCTGGAGTGCTCTAACGATAAGAACTTGTAGTTTTCCCAGCCAAATATAAAGAAATTACACTACGATGCTTGAATTCCATTTCGAATAACTTTTTTTCTGGAAAATTCCCACCAAAATGCTTTTGTACGCTTGTAAAAAATATAATGAGCTGTCACTGGAAAATTTTTAACAGTGGATTAGAAATGAAAGCTGTCTGAAGTTGGTTGCAGCTTCACATCTCACTGATTCTACAACGTTATATGAGTCTAGTCCCATGGTCCTTGAAAAAATATTTTTTCAAAAATTAACGTCCACGGTAATCTAATTTTCCTTGAAAATATGCTTTAAAAATCCATGGTTACTGGTCCAATGTTCCTTGAAAAAATATTCTTAAAAAACCATATTTGATTATCTTGATCCTTGAAAAATCGTTTGTGATCTGTATGTCTTTGAAAAAATATTCTTTAAACATCCATGGTTGGCGGTCTGATGTTCCTTTGAAAAAAAAATAGTCTTTGAAAAACAAAGTTTGGTGGTCTGTTGCTCTTTAAAAAAATATTCTTTAAAAAATCCATATTTGGTGGTCTGTAGGTCCTTGGAAAAAATGATGGTCCTTAAAAAAATATTCTTTAAAAATTAAAGTTTGGTGGCCTGTTGGTACTTGAAAACTATTCTTTAAAAATCCATGTTTGGTGGTCCGATGGTCCTTGAAAATTTTTAAAAATCAACATTTAGTGGTATTTTGGTCCTTGAAAAATATTCTTTAAAAATTCAAGTGTTGGTCCTTCAAAAATTATTTCTTAGTTTTAAAAATTAAAGTTTTGTGGCCTGTTTGTCCTTGAAAACTATTCTTTAAAAGTCCATATTTGGTGGTCTGTTGGTCCTTGAAAACTATTCTTTAAAAATCCAAGTTTAGTGGTTGGTTTGTCCTTGAAAAAATAAATCTTCAAAAATCGATGATTGGTAGTCTGTTGGTCCATGAAAAAATATTCTTTAAAAATTAAAGTTTCGTTGCCTGTTGGTCCTTGAAAATTGTTCTTTAGAAATTCGACGTTTGGTGGTCTTTAAAAATCCAGGTTTATTGGTCTATTTTTCCTGGAAAAAATATTCTTTCAAAAATCAACGCTTAGTGGTCTGTTGGTCCTTGAAGAATATTCTTTAAAAATCAAAGTTTAAGGGTCCACGTTTGGTGGTCTGTTGGTCCTTGAAAATATTTTTACAAACTTCGATATTTAAAAATAAGTTAATTTGTCAAAAGTAATATTCGGCTAGTACTGAGCATAAAAGCTGATCATTTTCAATATTCAATGTAAGCAATGTTAATTCTCTCCTCCCCCTTTCCACTTCTAAAACTACCACATATTTCGTTTTCTTATAATCTCACTTTATTCACCTATTCGTAATTTAAATTTAAAACTTGGCAATGACCTTTTCAGCCATAGCCTTAATACCAGTCCAGGTTTCAGTAACGAAGGGTTCGATTTGGGCGGGTTTGGGATCGAAACCGCTACCACCAGCAGGCAATTCCATGCAAATGGCAATGGGGATGTTGGCCTTGGCCAAAGCATAATCGTCACTACCACCAGCGGCGGCATACAAGACATTGGTGGAGGAGCCGACAGTGTAACGGGTGCCAGTGGAAGATCTGATGGCAGAGGCACCAGCTTGGGCAACTTCATCCAAATCCTTGACGTTATCGGGATAAGCACTAAAAATAACAAAAGAAAATGTTATAAAGTATCAATCGATCAAAAATTCAACGTTGTATAACTTACGAAGTGTAGCCCCATGGGTACAACAAGTAGTTGCCATAAGAGTGGAGGGTCAAATAGAACTTTGCACGTCCAGACAAGGAGAGCATCAAATCGCGTAGAAGTTGGGTTTCGGGTTCAGAGAAGGCGGTCTTACCCTTGAAGGTATCAGCACAGGACAAGCTGGAGGCACCAACCTCTCCCCAGTGGAAGTCGAAGTTGCGGTTAGCATCGGTACCAACACAGGATGAGGTGACGGGTTGACGGGTCTTACGCCACATACGGGAGCTGGTGTGGGTGTATTCATAACCATCGGGATTGACAACGGGCAAGATAACCCAATCGTAGTCCTTCAACAAGTGAGCGTTCTGCGAGTAGTTCTCAACCAATTGGTGGATGACATACAAAGCACCGGCGGGAGCAATCCATTCACGGGCATGGATACCAGCATCCATGAGGATGACCTTCTTGTTGGTCTTGCCGTCACCGTTGGTGATGGTAATGGTTTTCATGTCACGCTTTTCGTAGGATTTTCCCAAAGTTTTGACAATGACGCGGCTGGGGTAGGCCTTGGCCAATTCATCGAGGTAGGCATTGATGGCATCAAAACGTTGGAAGCTGGCGAAGCTAATGCGACCGTTGGTGTCCACAGCGGCGCGGGCATAGTTCATTTGCTCGGTTTCTTCGGCAATGCTCTGGGCAACATTTTCATTGATGACGGTGTAGGAAAGACCGAATCTGTTCAAAGTGGTTTCGAAATCGACTTGATCCTCGGGTTGGACCATGACACGGGCTGGCTTGTCGGCGATTTTGGGCAAATCGAAGAAATCGTAGTTGTCATTGGCGGAAAGGCGCAACAAGACTTCCTTTTCGAAGGCATTGTTGGCATTGACGTCGTAGATTTTGTAGCTGAAAATGAAACAAGACACAGGTTATGGGAATTTGGATTTTTCTTCAGTTTTGTTCCACTTACCCTTCATAGGTTTCCCCGGCGGCCAAAGCAATGCTGCAGAACAGCACGCCTAAAGCGATTTTAAAGAACATTTTGTTGGGAGTATTTCGAACACATTAACTGGACTGAATCGACAGTCGAATGATTTTCTACTTCGCTGGATATGAGCTTTATATACCTCCTGCTTTGGATTTTCATTGACTATTTTCCACCAATGAATTTTCTTATCAGTTAAACGCTACGAACGACAGTGGTCCGTGGGTAGTTCGTCGTATTTTCATATCACAAATCACTTCTTGTTCTTCTTCGTATTCTATCTATCTGACAAAATCAAATCGATTTCTTTTGTTTTTATAAGTTGAAATGTCGTCTACCTGACTTCTGAAAACATTTCGTATTTTCCACTTATCTTCTGCTGTTTAGGACATTCAAAATTCCTACAAAATTTATGATCTTCAATCACAGAATATTGCAATAAAGCCCAAAAAGCCGACGTAAATATTAGTGTGGTGACGTCGTCCGGTTTGTCATTAGATTATTCAAGTAAATTTTTAATTTTAGCAAAAAAAAATTAAAAAAAAATAAAAAATAAATAAACAAAAGCAAATAAATAAATAAATGAACCTAAACTTCCAAATCATGATTTCAAACTTTTATCCAAAAAACTACAGTTTTGAAATGTTTACCATTCAATATGTGTTGGGGAGCTTACAACTTATAATTTCTTTTTTTAAAGGATTAGAATGCTAATATAGAAGAAGTAAAAAAGCCGGGTAGGATATTTAATACACTTGTCCAATTGAAATTAACACATAAACAAATTTAAAAATCGGGAGGTACCATTATATGAGCGCTATATGAAAGTCTGGGACCATGAGAATAATTTCCAATTAAAAAAGTGTCTAAATTTCTCCAAATACAGGATAACGGGATGCTGTCGTTATGTGGTTGCTCTATGAAAATGTGGACCTACATAGACAATTAGCTATGTGAGAAGGTGAGATCTATTGATGTTATACCCTCCACTATAGTATGGAGGGTGTATTAAGTTTGTCATTCCGTTTATAACACCTCGAAATATACATTTTGGAAAGTATATATATTTTTGATCAACATAAACTTCTATGTCGATTTAGCGATGTCCGTCCGCATGTCCGTCTGCGGAAATCACTCTAGCTTCCGAATGAAATGAAGTAGATTGATAAAATTTTACTCAAATGCATATTATGTCTGCTGGATTTTTGCATTTTTATTTATTATTGAAATTGGGCCATGTAAATCCACATTTTGGTATAGCCCCCATGTAATGGTTCCTCCCTATTTTCGGTATTTTGATGATTAAAGCGACACTATTCACTCAAATTGTTTCAAATTTTGTATTTGAAGTTCATAATGGGGTCTACTAGACCGAAGACAGAAAATAGTCTATGCAGGTCCACTTCTTCGTATAGCCCCCATATAACGGTAACCCCGATATTCGGGTTTTTGATGATTTTAGCGACAATATTCACCGGAATTGTCTCAAGTTTGGTATTTGAAGTTCGTAATGGGTACTACAGCCTATGACTGAAAATTATCTGTGCAGGTCCACGTCTTCGTATAGCCCTCATATAATTGTACCTCCCGATATTTGGTACTTGGATGATTTTAGATACATTATTCACCGATTTTTTGAAGTTTCGCATTTGAATATTGTAATGGCTTATGACAAAAGCTACCTATGCAGGTCCATGTCGTCTTACGTTACGGCTACATTCGGTATTTTTAAGATTTTAACAGAATTTTTAATGGATTTTATTGTTTTTGAAAATTGCCAAATTCGTTCCAAACGGCGGAGGGTATTCAAAGTTCGGCCCGGCCGAACTTACAGTTTTTTTACTTGTTTTTTTTATTTTGGGACCATATAAACAGAATTTGGCGAGGATGTTTTCTACCAGATAAGAACACAAACTGCCCGTTTTCAGCAAACTCGTTTGGAAAGTGAGACTAAATCCCCAAAAAAATTGGTTGTATGGGGGCTATAACAAATAGTGGATCTATATGTCACATTTTCAATACCAACAATTTTACTGGCCTAAAAACTTTAAAGTGAGATTTGGTCCACGTACTTCATTCCGTTCGGACATTAGAGTGACTTCCACAGATCGATAGGTGGACAGACGGACGGACGGGTGAATATTGTAATGATAAACTAAATATACCAACCATAGTATGGTTGGTGGTACACAAAAGTCGGCAATTTATCCGATGTACTTTCTCTCGAGGACGGGGTTTTTTTCAGGCCAGATCTTGTGTTGGTAGAAATATCAGGATGAGACAATCAGACACTTTTTTTCACATTTAATAAGTCTTATGATTGTTCCAAATGTTGACTCTTTTTGGAGGAGGTACTTGATGGAGTAAAACGATGTTGTTCCACACGACCTAGCACTGAAGCAAATAATAGGATTTCCAAAGTTTGAACAAAATTGGATAATCCTTTCTTGTTTTATGAGGTAAATTATCTCTATGAAAATTGTAACCTTTTGTGGGGGAGGTAGCTGTAGGAATGGTCCGATCTCCACCATCATTATAACAGATATTGTGTTGAGGATAATATTGAGATGTAGCAAGTCTGAATGAAATCGGATGTTAATTTTGCTAATTATAAGTTTCATGGATATTCAAAAATTTGACCCTTTGTAAAGGAGTTACCAGAAGGTAACTCCTGTCTGGCTGGTGCGCACGATAACTCTCGAAGGGAGTATCCGATTTGGTCCAAGCTTGGTACATCCTTATATTATTATCAAACATAGGAGTGAGTTGATTATCCGATTTTGCTCCAACTTTGCAAATCTTAATATTTCCAGGTGCCAAGTACCTCCATGGGTAACAATTATCAATATTTTTATCTGTCATAACTTGTGAAGCAAGTCAGCCATTCTTAACAACTTATTATGTCAAATATTTCTCTCAACCAGAAACATGAGATGAATATGGAATTTACGATTTTGCATAACATTGGATATAAATGTTCGATTGTCTTGTAATTTTGCCCATACCAATATTTGATGTATGAAAATGGAATACTTCAGTTGACAATATCTGGTACCTCACGCACATTTTAACATTTTTTTTTAAATTATCGCATATCTCATATAAGGTAAAGGAAGTAACCAATATAGTCCAAACATGCCACGTAACAATATTTATATAACATTCATTTAGTTCCGATACGAAATGGACAATATTGGCCCATTCCTTCGGAACCTACTCCATAAAGGGTCAATAACTAGAATAATCATAACAGAAGTCAACATATATTTAAATAATCGAACATTGGCTGAGGGTATACATCGGTCGGCAAAACCGACTGATACTTTTTATTTGTATTTCCACACATTAGATGTAATGTGAAGTTGTGAGGTACGTCCCCCAATAAGGTATACATAGACAAGTGAACAACTATTTCCTCTTTTTCACATTTTTTGTTCAAAAATTTTTTATTTTCCCATTCAATATTCCTCAATATTTGACCGACACTGTCCCACATTTCAGCAACTCATAACTGTTTAGACTGAATGTAATCTACATCATAAATCGCTCCTCTCAATCGATTTGTCTTTCACGATAGAAGTGTGCCGTGCCGTTAATGTGATAAAGACCAAACTTGTGATTTCTGTTCAAAATTAGCTACCTGTAAATTATGATAATGAGATTTGTTTTGATCATTTGAATTTGGAACATTTGTGATATGATTTTGGAATACAATTTGATTTCAGTGCAATCTGTCTAGACAAGCAAATCATAATTCTAGTTGGTAGCATAAATTTAAATGTTCGAAATGTTCTTTATTTAGAGAACCCATACGACGTATTTTTTAATGCTAAAGTAAGTGTAGCATACTTAGCTCAGCATTGAAATTTCAGACACTCGATGTTAATCGGTAGCATTTGTACAAATATATACGTTTAACTTCCGTGTGAAAAACGTGGACCAAATATGTCGATTTCTAAATAGTCCTGTAACTTGAGAAAAAAAATGTCAATTTGAAGTTAATTAGAAAAGGTGGCTGAAATCTAAATCGTGAATAGATATCAGTAGTGCATCGAAGCCTATAATTACGTAGTTAAAAAAATCTATTTATTTGTCATATTTATTAAAAAAAAATTACTATTTATTTCCTTTCTAAAATAAAGGCTCGGTAATTTGATTTGTAATCTGCTTTTGCCTCAAATTTGCAGAAATTGTTAATGGAATCTGGCACAAAATGTATCCACTCCCTTTGCGTTATATAAAAACTCTTTTGAAAAATTTGATCTTTTGTAAGGAAGTTACCAAAGTTACCCATCTTCGAAATTTATATAAGTTTACTCAAAATATCACGATGTGCGGCGTTTGGGTCAAATCTCTCTAGGAGAGTTAATGTGCGCACCAGCCATATAGACATGGAGACGGAGAGAGGGATATGGCTAGAACGACTACTTATATCATGGAACAGATTTTCTTTAAAGAGACATAAGATCTAAAACCTCTGTTATAACGACTAATTTCAATATACATTGAAAATACTTACTTTACATATGCTTAATATATACATACAGACTGCTGTCATTTCTAAGCCACTCGTCCGACAGCGGATAAAGTTATTCCAGTGACAGCTTATTATGTTGTTTATAAGCGTACAAAAGCATTTTTGTGAGAATTTTCCAGAAAAAAAATTATTCGTGATGGAATTCAAGCGTGATAGTGTGATTTCTTTATATTTGACTGGAAAAACACAAGTGGCTATAGTTAGAGCGCTTCAGCATTTAAATATGAATAAATCGTTTGTGTCTCGTACCATCGCTCGTTATCGTGATACTGGTAGCGTAGCCCGACGTCATGGAAGTGGATGGAAGAAAACAGTAACATCAGCAGAAACGGTTCGAAAAGTAAAGAAGCGACTTGATCGAAACCCGCGTAGCAGTGGCCGAAAAATGGCTCGTGAGCTGAACATATCGCAATATTCCATTCGCCAAATATTGAAAAATGTGCTAGGGGTAAAGCCATTGAAATTCCAAAAAGTGCTAGGACTTACACCGAACAGAACAAAAGAAAGAAAAAAGACTCAAAAGAGCTAAAGAGTTGCTTCGCTTGGCCGATAGTGTTGAACTGCGGAATTTGGTTTTCTCCGATGAGAAGACATTCATTGTCCAGCAGTTTGTAAACAATCAAAATGATCGTGTTGACTTGCCAAGGAGGTCAGCTGAAAATGTGCACCTTCGGTTGGCCACCAGAACTCAAGTGCCGGCCATGGTAATGGTGTGGGCAGCCATAACAGCCGATGGTCGCTCTCCGCTCGTATTAATCGATCGTGGCATCAGAATAAATGCCGAAATATTCTGGAGGGTGTATTAAAGCATTGGTCACGCAAAAATTTGGCCGCAGACCTTGGACTGAGCACCATCGCATTCAGCACGCGTCACCCAAGAATGGTTTCAAAATGAGGTTCCTCGCTTTATTTTCAGCGCACAATGGCCACCATAATCTCCGGATACCAATCCGTTCGACTATTGTGCCTGGAGTATTTTGGAAAGCAAGGTTGGCACTAAAAAATACCAGAGCATCTATCACCTCAAGGATGCGCTTCGCCGGGAATGGGTAAAATACCGCAGAGCAACATTCGGGCAGCGTGTGGCGGTTTCATTGGCCGGTTGAAGATCATACTTCGTACCAAAGGTGACCAATTCGAGCAAATCTAAACTTATTCTAAAATTTGATGCAATTTCCGACATTTTTTGCTTTCATTCAATAAAATTAAAAAAAAAAAAAAAATAAAATTAAGCCGTTTGACTTTGTCGCAGTTTTTTCGCACCCTTTATATTGTGGATCAGCGTAAAACTCTAAGACGATTTTCGGATGTCTATATGTCTGTCTGCCTGTCTCTTGTAATCAAGCTATCTTTCGATCGAATGGAAATAGAGGCTAAAATTTTGCACACGTGTGTATTTTGCCATATTATGATACCTCCCTATATTCGGTATTTTGATGATTTAGCGACATCATTCACCTGAATTGCTTCAAATTTCGTATTTGAAAATCTTAATGGTGCTACAGCCTATGACAAAAAATACTTATGCAGGTCCACGTCTTCGTCTGTTCATGTATTCTTGTAAACAAAATGCAGGTCGCATTTATTATCCTATTAAAATTAAATGTTGCACAAATCATTTGTTTAGCCCAAGGACGGACCCTATTGAAATTGGAGGTAATCGGTAAAAATTTAGATATAGCTCCCATATATATCATCGTCCGATTTGCCTTGTATTGTGCACCAAACGTGTAATATCAGCCCGAATAGTATGGAATTTTGCACATACTACCAAATTAGGCCTGAAAATAAATATGCAAAATTTTATCGAAATCGGTTCAGATAAAGCTATAGCCCCCATATATATTGTTCAACCGATTTGTTGTATTTGTTACCCACAGCCATAATATGCACTCCGTAACAACGATACTCAAGGAGATATATGAAATACAGCTCAGAAATATCTTTTCCAAATTTTATTGAGATCGGTTCAGATTTGGATATAGCTCCCTCCCATATATATCTTTATATGATTTCAAATTAATTTTGCACCAAATGGGCAATACAAGTCCGAATTTAAAAGATACAAATGTTTCGGCACATTCAGTCCTTTGAACTTTAAATTATAATTATAATCATGGCGTGTATTATTGAATTCTCCAATAAAAACTTTTAATTGTTATGTGGAGCTCTACTAAATTAGCAAAGTGGTGTAGGGTATCATAAAGTCGGCCCTACCCGACTTTAAGACTTTATATATTGGTTACTTATGTTCCTATGGAAAAAATATTCATACTTTAATACCAAACCATAGCTGTGACCTTTTCAAAAAAAAAAAAAAAAATGCACATATCTGGCCTCTCTGGCCACCTCAGAAGCTTCTATTTCACAGTATTTGTTACTCTACTATGGTTGATAGGGAGTAAACGTTTGATGCCAAAAGTACTTTAATACACATTTTTGCTTGTTTCCAGCCATCCTTAAGAAATTAAAACACATCAAGTAATAAAAAATGAAACAAAAATATAATATTGACCATAATTACAAGTTAATTACTTTATTTGTGAACAATTAACAAAAGTCATTGGTCTCCCTGAAAACGCCTTCCACGGAGCTCAAATTAATTTTAAAATGCCACAAACAACACCAATCGCCCTATGTACATCTGGATAATATCTTTAAAATAAGCCATTTGCAAGAGGAGATGTTTAATTTCCCCTTACAACATCCCTTTTCAATTTGATTATTAATCATCGCGCTGAACGTCATTAGACGAAAGGGGAACAGGCGGAGGAGGAGAAGGCAGCTGCCAACAACTCAGCAGTATTACAATAGTCGTTTGGCTTTGGGCGACTGTTTTACAAAAGTTTATTAAGGCGAACACATTTCTACGCACCCACACACACACAAACACCAATCTAAGACACCCAACCTCCCTCTCGTCAAACAAATTCTGTTGGCAGTTAATACGGCGCGGGGTGGTGGCATTAGCTTACCCGCCACATTAACTTCTGCCACAAAAATGGCAGTAATGCCTTTTCACCAAATAAACCCCGAGACAGCGCCACTGAATAGCTTTGCTGCCCTGACAGCCGAGCGAGAAAAATCAACAGGAAAAAAAGATTTTAATTAAAATTCATCTTCAATTTTAATCAAATCATTCTTGTCCTTGAGGCTTGTCGTCGTCGGTATGCCAAGTTTTGCCCAGTCATTTTGTGGGAAGGATTATTTTCAATGGTGATGGTGGCGAGGGGGAAGCCGTGGTGCTGGTGTTGGGATGGCGTTTTATTCATTTCTAATTAAGTGCGAAAATCGTTAAGTGTAAAATCAAATCGGCTCTAAAGTGAAATGAAACCACTATCGAATAACCGCACATACCAGCTGGGGGAGTAGAGGGTGTTTGATTGTGGGATGATGGGATTTAGGAACGCACTATCTATAAAAAAATAAAACACCTGATTAAAAAAGGAAATACTTTAAATTACTAGTAATTGACAAGCACATACCGTCTGGATTACCAGCAACCTAAAAAATAATGGCAATGGCATACTCTCTGCATTACCAGTAAGTTAAATAATAACAGTAAACAAACAGCTAAGTTCGGCCGAGCCGAGATTTTTATAACTTCCACCATCCGGAAGGAAAAAAATCGTCGAAAAGTCCTGCTCAAATGAAAACCTTTATATGGGGGTCTGTACGATAACGTGGTGCTGCATAAGTAATTTTTTGTCATAGGCTATAGTTACGAAAACGTGGCCCTGCATAAGTAATTTTTTGCCATAGGCTGTAGATACAAAAACGTGGACCTGCATAGAAAATTCTCCGTCATGAGTTGTAGTCCAAATTATGAACTTCAAATATGAAATTTGAAACAATTCCGGAGAATAATGTCGGTAAAATCATGGAAATACCGAATATCTGTGGGTACAGTTATGTGGGTGCTATACTAAAACGTGGACCTATATGGAAAATTCACCTCCAGGAGGTAAAGCACTCAGAGGGAACTCCTTATGTCGATTTTATGACAATTCCATTGAAAATTGTGGGTAAAATCGCCAAAATACTGAATATCGGGGGTACCCTTGTATGGGGGCTATACGATACCATGGACCTATATAGACAAATCTCTTTCAAGAGATAAATCACTCACAGAGATTTTCTTGTGTAGAATTTCAGACGATGCTTTCAAAAAATGTGGCTAAAATCATCAAAATTCCGAATATCCAATATATGGGGGCTATCCGATTTAGCATTTTCGAATTTGACCTGCCTGCAGACAAAACAGACTATTGCAAAAAATAACATTCAGTACTTTTTGTACAATTATAGTAAATATTTTTAAAAACCAGCTTCATATCGCAATCCTAGGTACAACCGGAGATCTCAATATCAAGTTTCGGGTTTCCAGCTCTATTCTTATACCAAATATAGTAATTTTCGTACAATCATAGTACACATTTCCAAAAACACCTCATATCTCATTTGCAGATACCAACAAAGATCTGAATATCAAATGTCGGGATTTCCCATATCAAATTTAGTACCTTTTTGTACTTTTAGTACAAATACAGGAAGCATTTTCAAATCACCGCCAAATCTAAAACACAGATACCAGATGGAAAGAAAAAAATCGTCGGAAATCCCGCTCAAATGAAAACAATAAATGGGGTCTATACGGCCAATTTCAGAGTTTAATCTTTATCCCTTCTCTCAAACAAAATGTGGTACCATTTGGTACTTTTCGTTCGTATATAGTACACATTTCAAAAACTATCTCCAGGCTACAAATGAACATCGACCCCAACACCAATTTCAGGTTTCAAGCACTATCAGTTCACCCAGTACCAAATTTTACCAAATATAGTACAACTTGGTACTTTTAGTGCACTTGTGAAAGACATTTCCAAAACCACCTCTTTATCACAAAACTACCATCAACAGTGACCCCAATGCCAAATTTAAAATTTCAAGTTTCATCCGTTCACCTTAAACCAAACTATTCCCGGTTTAGTACCAGTTAGTACCCAATTTCAAAACCACCTTTATATATCAAACATAATTTCCAACCCAAAACCCAATTTCAAGTTTTAGCTCTATCCGCTCACATATTACCAAATGGTACCAATTTAGAACTTTTCGTAACCAAAAAGTTTGAATTTCATCCCAAATTTCAGAATTCTATATCATTCCGAATACCGAATATTCAATATCATGCCGATTACCAAGTATTCAATTTTTGGTTTTAGTACTTTTCGTACTATATTAGTACGTATTTTCAAAAACTCAGCCTTATTCACGCCTACGCACCAAGACTGCCCCGCGTGCATAATTTCAAGATTCCAGCTTCGGCCGTTTCGTCTGAGTGTTAATTCTAGGTCAGTTAGCCAGTTAGTTATTTAAAGAGGCTGAGACATTTTCATGAAACTATACATTTTCTAATCAACTTGCTTTGTAAAATTATAAATCATTCCCAGTTGTGTTTCTTTTATCATTCCAAAAGCCTTCACCCTCTATGGTAAATGACTATTGCTTTTCATATCTTCGTGGTTGTGTGTTTATTGTAGTGGGGAATGTAAATGTTTTTGAATTTCTTCCTTATGAATGGATGGTTGTGATGTTAGAATCGTAGTTTTTGATATCGTCATATTTACATACAAATGTATGTATGTACCTGGCAATTTGTAAAAAAGGTGGTGAAAAGTCAACTTAAGAAATCTGCCGGTAACGTTTAGAAAAGAAAACGAAAATCTTTGGTTAAAGGGTTACGTGAACTTCGTATTACTGCACAGCCACGTAAGATGATTGAGGTTAAGTGTTGGTTAAATGATGTCAATTATGTCTACAAGTTATTGGCCTTTCAAAGCCTGCATTGATTAAAGACAATTTAAAGGAAATTTGGTTTACTTAAAGCTTTGGTGGAATTATGAAAGTGATAAAGTATAAAATATAATAAATATTTTAGTTTTGGCTCGTTAAGTTATTACAAAAACTTTTACGATTCGATGGGATCAGTTCCTGATATTTTTATATCCTCAGTCATATGGCTAGAGAGGGTATAAATCATTTGATACGGCCAAAAAGCACCTTATCGAAATAGGGTATATTAACTTTGTCATTCCGTTTGTAACATGTCTAAATATTCGTCGTAGACCCCATAATGTACATATATTCATAATCAGCATAAAATTTTAAGTCGATTTAACGTTGTCCGTCTGTCCCATATAACGGTACCTCCTGATCTTCGGCATTTTGATTACTTTTGCCGCATTTTCATGAGTTTGTCTAAAAATTGGTATTTTTGGTCATAATGGGTTCTAGCTCCGGTGGCGAAACATTGCATATATAAGTCCACATTTTGGTATAACCCCATATAGCGGTACCTCCCGATATTCGGAATTTTTATGGTTTTTGTCACATTTTTTTCACGGATTTGTCTAAAAATTGGAATTAGTTGGTCATAATAGGTTCTAGCTCCGTTGGCGAAACATTGTATGTATAGGTCCACGTTTTTGTATAGCCCTATATCGCATTACCTCCCGATATTCGGTATTTTGATGATTTTTGCCACATTTTCCCACGAATATGTCTAAAAATTGGTATTTGTGGGTCATAATTGGTTCTAATGTTTCCATTACCCTAAGGTGGAGGGTATTAAAAATTAGACCAGGCCGAACTTAATGTTTTTTACTTGTTTTATTATCCCAAGGTCTCGTTTTAAGATAGGATATATCGGTCCACTTCTTCTGGTACCTCCCCCTCAAAGGGTCAAAATTTTGAATATCCATGAAGTTTATAAAACGCGAAATTTACATCCGTTTCTATTGAGACTTGGTACATCTGATTATTTTTATCAACAAAAGAAATGTTATAAAGATTACAGAGATCGGGCCATTTCTTCTGGAACCTCCTCCACTCCACCACAAAGAGTCAAAATTTTGAATGACCAAATCGTTCATAAAATGCGAAATTAACATCCGATTCCATTCTATCTTTGCACATCTTAATATTCTATCAACACAAGGTCTGTTGTGAAGATGATATATATCTCCCCTTCCCACAAAGAGACACAATTTCAGTCAGCGATTCTTTACATCTTGCTATATCTAAATATTCCTCTCAACCAGAAATCTGAGATGAATATGGAATTTATGATTTCGTATAAAATTGTTTATAAATCTTCGATTTTCTTGTAATTCTGCCCATACCAATATTATTATCTGTATTAAATGAGGTATGAGAATAGAATACTTCGGTCGACTATACCTGGGACCTCAAAATTACAACATATCTCATATAAACTTAAGGAAGTTACCAATATAGTCCAAACCTGGCACGGCACAATGTTTATATCATATTTATTTAGGCCCGATATGAAATCGACAAAATTGGCCTATTCCTTCGGGTCATAAATATGAATAATCATAACAGAAGTGGAAATATTTTTAAATTATCGAACATTAACTGAGGGTATAAGAACTATCGTTGTGATAAGAAATGAAAATTTCCTTACATTTTTTTTAAGAAATGGCATACCTCATCCAAAAATTTTATCTCAAAGCAGCATGGCTTCAAAAAAAGATATTGACTTTTACTAAAGGTGTTAATTATCATAGATCAATATTCAAATCAAGAATAGTTAAGAAATGGGTATTCTCACTCATTTCACTTGTCTTATGTTTGTTAGATACAATAAAATTATTTGGAAGGTTATTACGTTGGGCGCCACATACGATAACACCAGCAGCAAAAAAAAAAAAAAAAATATATCAATACACATTCATCTTTGAATACCTGTTCGCTGAGTTATTCAAATTAATTCAAACAGTGTGAGTCGTTTAATTCATTCTGAATAAGTTAGCGCGTGTGCCTGAGGTTAGTGACACTTTGTATTATATCTTGCAGTTAAAGTAGGGAAGGGGATTTTACCACCAAATTACATCGCTGGATTACATTATCATGTTTAATGGGTCACCCTTAAATCAGTGGAATATTTTTGTGTTGAAGACATGTTTCAATGAATAATTGAGGAAATATAAGCATTTACAATTTATTCAGGGTAAGTTTCCCTTAGCAACTTTAAGAAAATTTCCATTTTGGTTTCAGTTGAAAAAATTATTAGCATCGAAATATATTATTATTATTTTATATAACGAATGTAGGTGTTTTTTAAGCTGGATTTATTCGTAGGTAAAAATTATAAAAACTAATAGTAACAAGTAAAAAAGGTGTAAGTTCAGCCGGGCCGAATTTTGAATATCCTCCACCATTTGGTACAAATTTAACAATTTTCAAAAAAATAAAATCCGTTAAAAATATCTTGAAAATACCTAATGTAGCCGTATAATAGAGTCTATACGACGACGTGGACCTGCATAGGCAACTGTTGTCACAAGCCATTACAATATTCAAATGCGAAACTTAAAAGAAAAAAATCTGTTTATAATGTAGCTAAAATCATCAAAATACCCAATAAAGGGAGGTACCGTGGAGGTTATAAAATGTGAATCTGCACAAACAATTTTCTGTCATAGGCTGTAATATCCATTACGAACTTCAAATGCGAAATTTGAAACAATTCCGATAAATAATGTCGCTAAAATTATTAAAATACCGAATTTCGGGGGGTACCGTTATATGGGAGCTATACGAATACATGAACCTGCACAAACAATTTTCTGTCATAGGCTGTAATATCCATTACGAACTTCAAATGCGAAATTTGAAACAATTCCGATAAATAATGTCGCTAAAATTATTAAAATACCGAATTTCGGGGGGTACCGTTATATGGGAGCTATACGAATACATGGACCTGCACAGACAATTTTCTGTCATAGGCTGTAGTATTCATTACGAACTTCAAATGCGAAATATGAAACAATTCCGGTAAACAATGTAGCTAAAATCATGAAAATACCGAATATCAGGGGGTACCGTTATATGGGGGCTATACGAAGGCGTGGACCTGCACAGACAATTTTCTGTCATAGGCTGTAGCATCTATTACGAACTTTAAATGCGAAATACGAAACAATTCCGGTAAATAATGTCGCTAAAATCATGAAAATACCGAATATCAGGGTGTACTGTTATATGGGGGCTATACGAAGGCGTGAACCTGCACAGATAATTTTCTGTTATAGGCTGTAGTATTCATTACGAACTTCAAATACACAATTTGAAACACTTTCGGTAAATAATGTCGCTAAAATCATCCAAATACCGAATATCGGGAGGTACCGTTATATAGGGGCTATACGAAGACGTGGACCTGCACAGACAATTTTCTGTCATAGGCTATATTATTCATTGCGAACTTCAAATACCAAATTTGAAATAGTTCCGGTAAATAATGTCGCTAAAATCATCAAAATACCGAATATCGGTGGTACCGTTACATGGGGGCTATACGAAGGCGTGTACCTACATGACCCATTTTCAATACCAAAAGTCCTGCAGATATAGTACACATTTAAGTAAAATTTTATCAACCTACTCCATTTCGTTCGGAAGTTAGAGTGATTTCCACAGACGGGCAGACGGATAGACGGACGGACTTTGATAAATCGACATAGAATTTTATGCTGATCAAGAATATAGAATTCTTAAACAAAATTGTTCAAGGGCTTGATTTTTCTGCGACATGTTTGTCTTTTTGTCATTCATTGGGTAATAATCCTTTGGAGATCAGATATTTTTATATGATTAGTGAGTCTTGGCGACAGTTTTTCCCAAATTCGAAAATGCAGTAAATTATGAGAGCACTAAAACATTTTTAACCATCGATTATTAAAATTATTGTATTATTGATCGAGGTTTAGATAAAGGAAAACAGATATTATTTCTTTATTTTTTTAACATCATTATTTTTAATAATATTTATAATTATTTTTTTTTTCACGTTAATAATTACTTTATGTTTACATTTTTCTATCCAAGACCATCCAGAACATGGCGTCCAATATGAAGTGGGGGTTTATCATCATAATTTTCATCGGGGTATTGATGTGGCGTTTGTTGTGGCGGCGGCGGTGGTGGATTTTCTCCAAAAGCAGGATTATCCTTATTTGAATCATCATTTACACTAAACCCATCGTCCTGGGCGATAACGATACTAATTATAATTTTTACTATAAAAATTGTGAAAACTAAACTGAGCAGAAATCGCATTTTAAAATCCGTTAGGTAAAGTGTTGACGCTACAATTGACAAAAACAATTTGATGATTTTGAACGGTTTTATTTTTTCAATGTTATTTAAGTTTAACAAGTTCGGTTAATGAGGTGATTGCTTAACTTGTTTCAGAATTGAAAATAATGATTTATATGATATTATAATCCGTTTGTTTGGGTTTAAAAATCTGGACGACAAATCGGGTATTTTGCCTAACAAGTTTAGAACACGTGCAAGGAATGCAACAAAAAACAAGCTGACTAAAAGAAGCCAATGCTTCTTGAAGCGAGAGTATCAAACTCCTTAATGGCCTCTTTAGTTCCCAACTGAGCAATAACAAGATAAAAAGTATCTTTCGGTTTTACGATTATTTAAAAATACTTTGACTTCTGTTATGATTATTCAAATGTTTGTTTTGGAGTAGGTTTCGAAGGAATGGGTCAATATTGGTAATTTCGTATCGGACCTAAATAAATATGATTTGGACTATATTGGTAACATCATTCACTTTACATGACACATATGATACTTTTTAGAAAATGTTAACATGTACATGAGATACCAGATGTAGTCGACCGAAGTATTCCATTTTCATGTTTCATCTAAAACATATTTAATTTTGAAGAGTGTTGAATGTTTTTTTTTTTGCTTTCTTTGAGCGTTTTGTTTTCCAAACCCTATGTGGGGCAGGTAGCAAAATAAATGATCCGATCTCTATCATCTTCATTACAGATCTTGTATTGAGATATACCAAGTCTTGAATGGAATCGGAAGTTAATTTCGCTTTTTATGACCTCATTGGATATTCAAGATTTTGATCTTTTGTGGGGAGGAGGCAGAAGGAGTGGACCATCTAAACACCAGACCTTGGGTCGATAAAAATATTGAGATGTGTGAAATTTGAAAACAATCGGACCCTTACATCATATTTTAAAAGAGATATAATTATTCAATATTTTGACCCTTTGTGGGGGAGTCACTAGTTCGACTCCAAATTTCCTGAAACGGATTTGGTCCAAAGAGACCCAGGGTCTAAAACCGTTATTTCGACTAGGCATATTTTGACCGTATCACTAGTTATATAACCTCTCTAGCCATATGGTTGGTACGTAAAAAGCGTCGTCTCAAGTTATAATTCAACAATAACACATGTTACGGATGGCTCATATCCCTCCCGATTTTCGGTATTTTGATGATTTTAGCTACATTATTCACCGGAATTGTTTCAAATTTGGTAGTTGAAGTTCGTAAAGAATACTACAGTCTAAGACAGAAAATTGCCTGTCCAAGTCCACGTCTTCGTATAGCCCCAATATTACGGTCTCTCCTATATTCGGTATTTTTATGATTTTAGGGAATTATTCACCGATTTCTTTTTATACCCTCCACCATACATAGTATGGAGGGTATATTAAGTTCGTCATTCCGTTTGTAACTCATCGAAATAATCATTTTAGACCCAACAAAGTATATATTCTTGATCAGCGTAAAATTCTAAGACGATTTAGCCCTGTCCGACCGTCTTTCCGTCTGTTGTTATCACGCTACAGTCTAAACGAATTAAGATAGGAAGCTAAAATTTTGCACAGATCACTCTTTCGTCTGCAGGCAGGTCAAGTTCGAAGATGGGCTATATCGGTCGACGATATCGTATAGCCCCCATATAGCTATACCCCCCGATATTCGGTATTTTGATAATGTTAGCCACATTTTTCAATGGAATTGTCTGAAAATCCACACAAGTAGTTCCTTGTGAGAATTGTCTATATAGGTCCACGATGTCGTATATCCCCCATATAACGGTACCCCCGATATTCGGTATTTTGATGATTTTTCCCACATTTTTTAACGGAATTATCTGAAAATCCACACAAGGAGTTCCTTGTGGGTACTTTATACCTCGGCAGAGAATTATCTATATTGGTCCACGATATCGTATATCCTCCCTACATTCGGTATTTTGATGATGTTAGCCACATTTTTCAATGGAATTTTCTGAAAATCCACACAAGTAGTTCCTTGTGGGCACTTTACACCCAGACATAGATTTGTGTTAATAGGTCCACAATATCTTATATCCCCCATATATCGGCACCATCCTATATAAGATATTTTAAAGATTTGAAAAGAATTTTTAATGGATTTTATTTTTTTGAAAATTTTCTAATTCGTTCCAAATGGTGGAGGGTATTCAAAGTTCGGCCCAGCCGAACTTACTACTTTTTTACTTGTTCATGTTTATTTTTTTAAAAAATTCCAAACTCGTTCCAAATGTTCGAGTGTCTTCAAGGTTTGGCCCTGCCGAACCTACTGCTTGTCACATGATGGGACAATAGGTAGCTTGTTTAAACTAATTCTTAATCTTCTGAAGCGTAGCTTTTGCTGCTATAGTAATCACATGCTTCCCGAACGTAATGGAGCACTTACCGTTTATACTGCTTAAAACAATTACCAACAAAAAGTCTTTTGTTTTAATCATTTCACTTTTTCCCGACAACCATTTATTAATTTTCATTTCAAACAATAAACGTCTTTAATTAGCGCTCTAAATTTAAATTAATATCAAAATAAATATTACATATAAAAATAAATTAATTTTAGCACAATAACTTTTTTACAATCTTGTAAAAAGTAATAAAAATTCCGCTGTTTGAATGCCTTATCCCAAACCACTCAAGTTTGGAATTCTGCCGTTTTTAGATAATCCCTCGCTGTTGTTACCGCCCTCATCGCCTGCAGATGGTTTTGATGCTGATGCTCCACCATCACCATGCCCTCCTCCACTCTCATGATCTTTGTCATAATGATCTTCGTCGTAATGCAGGGCCGAGCAGAGATTGTGTAAAATACAAAGGACTAAAATAATTCCAAGGATTCGTCGCATCCTGATCACGCAGTTGTAGTTAAATGGATGATGTTACGAAAGAAGAAGTTTATTCAAGTCCGTTGGAGCCAACGAATTACAATGATAGCACCTGTCAACTTACAATGGCTTTTATAAACAAAAGACCTTGCTGCCGATTTGCTGGATATTTTTAGTTCGAAGGTTTTATTTTAGTTTCTTATTTTTGTTTCGTGATAAACGTAATTAAGACAGAGAACCCTCGGACACACTTGCTCTCTGAATTAGTCATCACCGTTTGCCAACAAACCAGGAAATATCAGTTCAGAACATTTTGTTTGCCTTCACCAGAAAATTACTCCGGCTAAACGAATCGAAAGGTATTCTAAAGTTAATTCAAGGTAAGAAAGAAGTGTGTGTTTATGAGAGACAAATCGTATTTTGTTTTACTTTAAACGTTCGACACCGTGTCGTATTAATCATTTGAAATGGCGTCAAGTTAAATGGAAATTTTGTGATTAACTTCCTTTTAGCGATATTTGATTCCCATGCGATATTTGAGTTCTGACGTCAAAGACGTTTCCCAGCTGTTTCCGTTTTTTTCGATTTATAAAAAGCAGCATTATTTAAGTTAAAGAATGATTTGGGAAACTTGTTCTCATCCTAATTTGAATATTGGCCTAATTTAAATTTATAAAAATTTCGAAATGATCTTGACCTACATTCAAGGATATGTGCGTATATACAGGTGTATACAAACATAATAACCTGCAGTGGGTCATGAGATGTTTTAAACAGTCTGAAATCGAGGTACTTCTGAAAAATCCTAAATTGTACACTGTATCTACTGTTAATTATTTTTATAAATTAAACAACTTTAAAAATATCAGCCGGCTTGCCGAAACTTAGCATTTGACCATCTATTTATGTATATTGGTTTTTGGACATACCATAGACATTGGACCTACATATCTCATATTCACACCAAATCTATTGTTAGTACAAATATTGCAACGTGCGAACTTTGAAGAGAACTGTGTGTGGGAGGCAAGAGAGTGAGTGGTTTGATCCATTCTACCTTCATACAGATCTGTTTTAATTTTTTTCAAAAACAAGTTATAAAGTATCTCTCGGTTTTGTTGACAGAACCAGCTTTTGACTCTTTGTGGGGTTTCAAAAGGATTGACCAGTATTGTCTTTTCCGAATCTGACCTAAGTTTGATAAAAATATTACAAGGCGCCAGATTTGACCTGCTTTCTATACTTGATATAAAATATAAAATAGTATTTGGAAAATATTTAATAGTAAGACTTGTACTAAATAGGGTGGACCGAAGTATTCAACATCATCTAATACTGATAAAAATGTTGGGATATGCAAAATTTAGGGAAACATTAACACTTATTTATGATTCTACAGGGTAAGATGGAAAAACTGCAACCAAATTCAGACTGCTGTCATTTCTAAGCCACTCGTCTGACAGCTGTTAAAATTATTGCAGTGGCAGCTCATTATATTATTTACAAGCCTACAAAAGCATTTTGGTGAGAATTTTCCAGAAAAAAAGCCATTAGTGATGGAATTCAGGCGTGATAGTGTGATTTCTGGAAAACCACAAGGCTGGAAAACTACAAGTGGCTATCGTTAGAGCACTCCAGCATTTAAATGTGAATAAAACTTTTGTGTCTCGTACCATTGCTCGTTACCGTGATACAGGTATCGTAGCCCGACGTCAAGGAAGTGGACGGAAGAAAACAGCAACGTCAGCAGAAATGGTTCGAAAAGTAAAGAAGCGACTTGATCGAAACCCGCGTCGCAATGGCCGAAAAATGGCTCGGGAGCTGAACATATCGCAATATTCCATTCGGCAAATATTGAAAAATAAGTAAGAATTTACACAGCAACAGAAAGAAAATAGACTCAAAAGAGCTAAAGAGTTTCTTCGCTTGGCCGAAAGTGGTGAACCCCCGAATTTGGTTTTTTCCATTTTCGGCACCTTCCGTTGGCCACCAGAACTCAAGCGCCGGCCATTGTGATGGCCTGGGCCGCCCTAACAGCCGATGGTCGCTCTCCGCTCGTATTTATCGACCGTGGTATCAGAATAAATGCCAAATATTATCGCGAAAATATTCTGGAGGGTATATTAAAACCTTGGGCACGCAAAACATTTTGGCCGCAGACCTTGGACATTCCGACAGGACTCGGAACCGTTGCACTCAGCACGTGGGCTATAACCGACATGGTTAAAACTTTGCACGTCGAAATACATATATCAGATTTAGTTTAGGCTCACACATTCTAGTATCTTCCTCAGAATCAATATTTTGAATGAGATGTGACCAAAGACATAGAAGTATAAAGATGGGACAAGACAGAGTCAAAATATTGTCACCAGGTGTAAATGCCTCTGTTGTTACGATATCATAACAACATAATCAATGTTAAGTTGTTTTAACAGCAAATGCAATATTCAAACGTCAGTGAAATGCAATTTTTAGTTCAAAATTTTGGTTTACAGAAAATTTTATTCTTAAAATTGCTTTGTAAATATAATTTTTATGCTAACATGTCACTGTTGTGAGCAGCGCCTCTATATATTTTTCACATTAACTATTTTTCTATTATGCATTTTGTCAAGTCTTTACCATTTTAGGTCTTTGATGTGACTCTCGATTTCCTTTAGACTCTGTACTGTCCAACATTTATGTTAACACAAGCTCGTTAGTGAGTGTGGATTAAATAGGTCATCTTTCCCTCTGGTACATCCCCCTCACACGTATAATTCCTTCAATTAAACTCAAGTATATTTTAGGAATGGAAAAAAAATTAAAAAAATTCCTAAGTAGAGCCGTCCAATGTCTCATAGACCCCTTCATCAGACCATCTGTATTGAATAATTTTCACATGATTATCTATAAAAAATAATTCCTTTGATACGATCTTTCATGTATGAAAACCTTGCATGAGATCTTCTTTGGAGAAAATAATTCATGAAATCTTCTTAAGAGCAATACCTTCGATAACGTTATCTAAGGATAAGAGGTCTTTTGCAAGGTCCTATATATGTTGAAGTTCTGTCATATGTTTTGTTTGTGTAAATGTCTGTTACAGATCGAATACGTTTACAGATCCATTATATGAATATACCATTGATATTTGCTGTAGATAAAATAATTTTTTTAATAATACTGCTTGCATCTGTTGACTTGGTCGGCTGGGAGTTTGGTCCGAAATTCTGCACTTTTTTTGCAGACTGTGACCAATATCACACGTCTTTCTCCGCATTTAATTTCTTTCCACAATTAATTTCTTATATAAAATAATAAGTTTCTAATTTGCACACCTAATTATTATAAAAAAATTATGATATATTTTTAGAAAATTATATATGGGGAATTAGTGTAGCGGCCTTTTTACGACGTTTACCATACTTTTAAAAAAATTTCTCCGCTTTATTTTGGCCAAAACTTGAAAAATTAATGTCACGCATGCGTTAGTGCGCAATGATTTGCACTCTGCAAAAACAAAGAGGGATGCGTTTAACTAAATTGAACGTAGTCAGTATCTTCACGATTTTATTGGAACATTGGAATGCTGGTTAACCTGTTGCCAGAAATAACATGAGATTCAGGCGAAAGAATTTCAATGTCTTGGTATGATTTAAAAAAGCAACAAAATTGCATAATCTTATATTTGGTTTCGCAAGAAATGTATTCAAAAAGCATTGGAGAGATAAATTGAAAAAAGACGTTCTAAAAAAACGATACAAAGGTTTTTTTAGAACGTCTTTTTTCAATTTATCTCTCCAAGAATGGATGTTATAAAGGGTGTTTGTTTAAGCCCGATAGAACTTTAAATTGTAAAAAATAACACAAAAAAAAATAAATTTTTTATATTCGAAAGATCAATACGTGACATTAACATTTGAAAATGATTTTGGGCATATGGGCACCGCGGCTGATCTTGACGAAGTGCATTCTGGACGTCCAATTTTTGGCCATTTTTTCGAGCACTGCTGGCCGTATGTCACGAATAACACGAACAATGCTGGCCTTCAAGGCGTCAATTGTTGCTGGTATATCAGCATAAATCAGTGACTTCACGTAGCCCCACAGGAAATAATCGAGATGTGTAAAATCGCACGACCTTGGAGGCCAATTAACAGGTCAACTTCTCGAAATCAACTTATCGCCAAATTTTGATTTCAATAAGTCGATGGTTGCGTTCGCCGTATGGCATCATTGATCCATTGACAGTAACGCGAGCTCCGGCCTCATTTTTGAATAAATAAATAATAACCGTCCCATAAGGTGTATTTTTCTGGATGTAATGGAGTCTGTAGGTTCTCTTGTGGATTGGTCTCACTTCATATGCGGCAATTTTGCTTATTAAGAAACCCGTTAAGCCATAAATGCGCCTCATCGCTGAACACAATTTTGCTATAAAACAACGGGTCATTTGCCAACTGCTCTAGAGCCTGATTTTCAAAGTAAATTTGGATAATTTCGTAGCGTTGTTCAAGCGTGAGTCTATTCATTATGATTTGTCAGAGTATACTGAAACAAATAAAATAAAGTTTCATCAAAATTTAATTTTTTTATGTTACTTTTTACAATTTGTGTTACTTTTTACTATCTAGTTTAAAAAAACACCCGTTATTTATTATTCACCACATCGACAGAAAATTCAAAGTTTGACAGTTTTTATTGTACCTTTTAAAGTAGTTAAACGATAGTCAGCTTTTGATTGGTTGATATGTGGAGTTTGAGTGATTTCCACCTACTTTTGGCATTTGCTGATTTTTCGTTATTGTAAAAGGTTGAGTTTTCTTAAGATACCCACAGGATGATTTTAATACAACTGAAATTGAGTATAGTACTAAAATATAAACAAAACAAATTGTTGTTGTATTTATGGCCATTCTGCCCGTACAAGCCATACAGTCAAGTTACGTTCTTCACAATCTAGTCACTTCTATCATTCCTTGTATTCATTCCACCATGAGTAAAACCATCATAAAACCAGTACACCATGACCTTATGACACCCAACGCCTTTAAATTTGTCTTTATTTTAATTTTAGCATTAATATTATGAAGTTCTGAGATAAAAATAATCAGCAAAAGAGATTTCTGATAGCGGAAAGCATAGGAATTTTGTATTTAATTTTAAACCTAATGCATGTTTGATTCCAATGTTTCCGATTTCCAAAGTTTGGCCGATATTGTGGAGATCTAATACTTTACATGGTGACATCAAATAACCGCAACCAACTTCTGATTGCTGTCATTTCTAAGCCACTCGTCCGACAGCTTCTAAAATTATTCCAGTGACAGCTCATTATATTGTTTGCTTTTTGGTGAGAATTTCCCAAAAAAAAAAGTTATTCGTGATCGAATTCAAGCGTGATAATGTGATTTCTTTAAATTTGGCTGGAAACCCACCAGTGGCTGTCGTTAGAGCACTCCAGCATTTAAATGTGAATAAATCTTTTGTGTCTCGTACCATCGCTCGTTACCGTGATACTAAAGGAAGTGGACGGAAGAAAACAGCAACATCAGCAGAAATGGTTCGAGAAGATCGAAACCCGTGTAGCAATGGCCGAAAAATGGCTCGTGAGCTGAACATATCGCAATATTCCATTCCAAACAAAATGATCATGTTTACTTGCCAAAGAGGTCAGCTTAAGTGTAAAATGTGCACCTTCGGTTGGCCACCAGAACTCAAGCGCCGGCCATAGTGATGGTGTGGGCAGCCATAACTGCCGATGGTCACTCTCCGCTCGTATTAATCGACCGTGGCATCAGAATAAATGCCGAATATTATCGCGAAAATATTCTGGAGGGTGGCACGCAAACATTTTGGCCGCAGACCTTGGACATTCCAACATGACTCATCACCATCGCACTCAGCACTCGCCACCCAAGAATGGTTACAAAATGAGGTTCCTCGCTTCATTTCCAGCGCACAATAGACACCAAAATATTCGAAAAGCAATCCGTTGGACTATTGTGTTTGGAGTATTTTAGAAAGCAAGGTTGGCACCAAAGTGTCGATCACCTCAAGCAAGCGCTTCGCCGGGAATGGGCCAAAATGCCGCAGAGCAACAATCGGGCAACGTGTGACGGTTTCAATGGCTGTTTGAAGGCCATAATTCGTGCCAAAGTTGACTAATTCGAAGATATCTAAACTTATTCTAAAATTTGATGCTATTTCCGACATTTTTTGCTTTCATTCAATAAAATTAAAAATTTAAAAATTATGGATTGACTTTGTTGCGGCTTTTTTATCTCACCCTGTATATTTAACTTTTTTTGCCAAATAAAATTCGGTTTAAAATAGTGACTTCGACATCGAAATCACCTTAAATCTGCTGAACAGTAATATACCAAAACGTGGATCGTCGAAGAAGGGCAGTCAGATATGATTATGTGTAAATATGCAAGTGTCATCTAAATGGCTAAGCAGATGTGTGATAAGACTGGGTATACTTTCAAAAAGGGTAAGAAAAGTACAACATTTACTTACTAAATTTTTGAAATTAGGAATGAGAGTCACTGATGGAGTGCAGGAATGATGTACCAAAGGGTTTTTGAAAATTTAAGGTAATGTAAAGTTCTAAAATGGTACTAAATGTCTAACATGGTACCATTTAGTATTAAGTGAACTGATATGACTAAAAACTTGAAATTTGGTATACATATATGATGGTGGTTTCGGGAATGTGTACTGAAAGTGGGGGGAATGGATAGTGCTTGAAATCTGAAATTTGGTATTAGGGTCGCTGTTCATTTTTTGCCTGGACATATGGATGTGGTTTCGGAAATGTGTGCTATAATTGTATGAACAGTACTGAATGGTACTATATTTGGTGTTGGGATAAAATTCTGAAATTTGATATTTAGATTACTGATGTTATCTGTGTTTGAGATTTGGCGATGGTTTGGAAATGCGTGCCATATTTGTATGAAAATTAATAAATTTGAAATTAAGTGAAGGGATAGGTCTGGAATCCTCAAATTTGACATTGAGTTTTCTATTGACACCTGAAATTAAGATGTGGAGCTGGTTTTGGAAATGTGTACTATAAATTTACAAAAAGTATTAAATTGTTTGCTTTGGGTGAAGGAATAGGACTAAAATCCTGAAATTTGATATGGATGTCATTGCTGGTGTCTGTGTTTGAGAGAAGTAGGTGGTTTCGGATAAACGTACTATAATTGTGCTAAATGACCCTAATGTTGGCAATGGGTGAAATTAATGATTTGAAGTTCTAAAACTTGATATTGAGGGTACTGTTGGTATCTTAGGATGAGATATGAAGACATTTTACAAAATGCGTACTACAATTGTTCAAAAAGTACCAAATCCTACTAAATTTGTTGTTGAATTCCTACATTTGGTATTGAGGTCTCTGTTGATATTTAGAATTGAGATCTGATGTTTGTTTTGCAAATGCGTACTTGCTTCGTAAACAAATTTAAACCTGTAGACAAAGTATTAAAGTATGAATGGTATAATTTCGTAAAAAAAATTCACTTGAGTTCTTAAATCTAAATGAATCTGTGATATCTTGTACTTTGTTCTTATAAACGTTTATTAGCCAGCTTTTTATTTCTTATCGGGTGCTTCTGATCAGCCTTAATTAAAAAACATAAATTCGAATTACTTTTTTTATTAAATTGTATGACAATTAAAACTCCTAGATGTGTTTTTGTTTACAGTCATACTAGATTTGTTATTTAACGCTTAAAGACTTGTTGTTCTCCCCGTTTGTTGTATTTGTTGTTGTTGGTTTTTTATGCGTAAAACCACCGCCAGTATTTAAGCACCAGTTAAGCCGTACACAAGAAGAATTAAATTTAATTGGATTTTTTGAATTAACGACAGTGTATGTGTGTTTGAGAGAGACACAGAGAGAGAGAGAGAGAGAGACAGAGAGAGTGAGGGAGAAACGGAAACCAAGAGACAAATTGCAATGTAACCCCAAATGCAATTGGGCCATATATAGCAACGGATTCGAGTCGACTGGACTGGACTGAACAGTATGATCTGTGACCAGGTATTAAAAAGCACGGCACACACACACACTCCCAGACACTATCACCCACTTTGCAATGCAATGCCGCCTCGTTCTGTAAAGAATTACACAAGCGAACAATCAACAGTTAAAAACCTGCAAATAACAAAAACAATGCTTGCAGATAGCCGGGCGGAGAAAAAACGACAACGAAGCAAGATTTAATCGGGATTTATTCGAATCGAAAATTCAAACTGAAAGACTAAACAAAACAATGCAAACCCACAAAAATAATCATCATCGTCATAGGAATGAACAATGAAGATGACCAACAACAGGCCAGCCATTGGAGCTACAAATGATGTTAACGTTCAAAATGGCATTATGGACAACAAGCATATCGAGTGGGGATTGTAATACGAGTACCATTTCTTTCCGACCCCTCAAACGCTCCTTTACCCCCAATACTTTATTGCTTATCAAGTATTTGTTTTTGTTGCACAGCAATTGCCTTTAAATTGTTGTTGCGTATTTTTAAAACTATTCCTTTAATGTTTATCCTTTTGATAACATAGAATGGAATGGGTGAACAGGGAGAGAGAGGGCAAGACTATGAATGCGACATAAATCATTGGCAATTATTTTACCATCAATCACAATTAGTCGTCTTCCCAGTCATAAATGGATGATGATTGGCAAATGTTTAATTGAATGTGAAGTGAAGTCTGTGGTATAGTGTGGCTTGTTTTCCTATTCTTCACCCCTCTCCCGATATGACTTTTAGTGTCATTATCCTGAAAATAATTTGCATTCTTAGTCAACTTTTGCTGACCTGTCACAAAGGCAAAGCCAAACAAACACCCAGAGAGACAGACTAATAAAATGAGACAATATCTACTGTCTATGGTTCTTTCAACAATTTAAACCATAATTATGATCAAAGATATGAGAAGTGTTTTGAGTGTGTTAGTTATGTTAGTGGGTTTGAGTTTAAAACATGTCATATCATTGGCTTTTAAAAATTGCTAAAAAATATTGATATATTGTATTCAGCATCAATAATAGTTTATTCGAAATGTCGGCAAAGGTTTTTGCAGCAATAAGGAAAGGACTTAATGTTTTCAAAAGAAGTTGAATTTTGAGAACCAGTAAGAGCTTATTCCATTCCTTGCATGTATCATTTAATTTAAAAATATCAAAAATTAATAAAAACAAGTAAAAAAGTATCGGTCGGGTTTGCCGACAGATGTATACCCTCAGCCAATGTTCGATTATGTAAATATATTTTAACTTCTGTCATGATTATATACCCGGCGAAGCGCTTGCTTGAGGTGATCGACACTTTGGTGTTTTTTAGTGCCAACCTTGATTTCCAAAATACTCCAGACACAATAGTCCAACGGATTGGTATCCGGAGATTTAGGTGGCCATTGTGTTATGGAAATGAAGCGAGGAACCTAATTTTGTAACTATTCTTGGGTGGCGCGTGCTGAGTGCGATGGTACTGAGTATTGTTGAAATCTCCAAGGTCTGCGGCCAAAATGTTTGCATGTCCAAGGCTTTAATACACCCTTCAGAACATTTTCGCGATAATATTCGGCATTTATTCTGATGCCATCAGCTGTTATGGCGGCCCATTTTAAAATGAGCGTGAGGTACCAGATATTGTCGACCAAAGTATTCCATTTTCATACTTCATCTAATAAGGATACAAATATTGGTATGGGCAAATCGAACATTTTAGGTTGAGACAAATATTTAAATGTAGCAAGTTGTTATGAATCGCTGACTTGTTTCGCAAGTTATGAAATATAAAATTATTGAAAATTGTGACCCTTTGTAGGTGAGGTACCAGAAGGGGTTCGCAGATATATATCATCTTCACAACAGATTTTGCATTTGCAAAAATGTTTGTATACGTGAGATATGAGAAGAGAGTTGGATGCTTATTTCGCTTTCTTTGAGCGTTTTGTTTTTCATAATTTTGAACCCTATGTGGGGGTGCTACTAGAAGAAATAGTCTTATCTCTATCATTTTTATACCCTACACCACAAGGTGGTCAGAGTATTATGTCTTTGTGCATTTGTTTGTTACAGGCAAAAGGAAACGAGATAGACCAATAGTTCCTTTTGATGATCTGCATAGAATCACATTCTGAGTCGATTTGTGCATGTCCGTCCGTCCGTCTGTCCGTCTGTCCGTCTGTCCATGTATTTTTGTAAACAAAGTACAGTTCGCATTTATTGCCCTATCCAGATGAAATTTTGCACAAATCATTGGTTTGGCCCAAGGACGAACCCTATTGAAATTGGAGATAATCGGTCAAAATTTAGATATAGCTCCCATATATATCTTCGTCCGATTTGCTATTTATTGTGCACCAAACGTGTAATATAAGCCCGAAGAGCATGGAATTTTGCACGTACGATCAGAGTGGACCTTAAAATAAGTATGCCAAATTTGATTGAAATCGGTTCATATATATCTATAGCTCCCATATATATTGTTCATCCGATTTGTTATTTTTGTCCTCCGCAGCCGTAATATGCACTCTGTAACAACAATATTTGGGGAAATATATCAAATACAGCTCAGAAATACATTTGCTAAATTTTATCGAGATCGGTACAGATTTGGATATAGCTCTCATATATAACTTCCTCCGATTTGCCTTTGATTGTACACCAAACATCTAATATTTGCCCAAATTGAATGAAATTTAGCACTTACGACTGAATTGAGTCTAGAAGCTTGTATGTCAAATTTCAAATTTGAAGATCGGTGCAAATATAGCTATAGCTCCCATATATACTGTTCATCCGATTTGTCATATTTGTTACCCACAGCCGTAATATGCACTCCGAAACAACGATATTCAGGGAAATATATCAAATACAGCTCAGAAATATCTTTGCAAAATTTTATCGGTCGATCGGTTCCGATTTGGATATAGCTCCCATATAAATTTTTATCCGATTAATTATGCACCAAATGGGCAATACAAGTCCGAATTTGAAAGATACAAATGCTTCGGCATATAGCATGATTGAATTCTCCCATAAAAATTTTTATTTGTTATCCGCAGCTCGACTAAATTAGCAAAGCACTGTAGGGTATCATAAAGTCGGCCCCGCCCGACTTTAAGACTTTCTTTACTGGTTATAACAGATCTTGTATTGGTGGAACTATTGACCTGCATCAAGTTTGAGTGGATCGGATATAAGTTTTGAGTTTTATGACCCTTTGTGGGGGAGGTACCAGAAGAAGTGGACCAATACATTCCGTCTTCACATCAGATCTTGTCTTAGTAGAAATAATGAGATGTGTAATATATGAAGATAAGCATATGCTTATTTCGGATTTTATAATCGTTTTGATTATTCAAAACGTTGACGCTTTTTAGGGGAGGTACCAGAAGGAATAGTCCGATCTCTACCATCTTTATAACAACTCTTGTGTTGATCGAAATATTGAGATGTGCTAAGTCTTAATAAAATCGGACGGTAATTTTGCGTTTTATGAGCTTAATGGGTATTCAAAATTTTTAGCTTTTGTGGAGGAGGTACCAGAAGGAGTGTATCGATATATCCCATCTCTACACCAGACCTGGGTTTAATAAAAATATTGTGATGTATGCAATTTGAAGACAATCGAGAGGGTACATCACATTTTATAAGAGTTACAATTTTTTAATTTTTTAATTTTTTACAATTTTTTTAAATTTTTACCCTTTGTGGTGGAGGAGTTGGCCGATACTGTCCATTTTCGCACTTGACCTAGCACTGATGCAAATATTAGGATTTGAAAAGTTGGAGCAAAATTGGATTTCTGTGCAGTATTTTTTTTATGTGGTGGAGTTACCAGAAGAAGTGGACCAATATTGCCCATCTCCGAACTCGATCTAGGTTTAACAATAATATTACGATGTACCAAGTTTGGATCAAATCGGATACTCTTTCGAGAGTTATCGTGCGCACCAGCCAGCCGGACAGACAGATTGACGGACGGAAAAGGTATTTGGACCAAGGAGACTTAGGGTCTAAAGCCTTTTTAATTTCCTTCTCTCAAAACTATATACCAAAAATGACCTCGATACCAAATTTCAGAGTTCCGTCTTCATCTCTATTCCCACACACAACGGCACACTTTGTGGCATTTGGAACTTTTCGAATTTTCAAACCACCTGATACCCTCAACTACCGACACCAACAGTGAAATCCATATCAAATTTAAGGATTTCAGGTCTATCCCTTCAATCAATACCCAACATAGACCAATTAGTACTTTTCGCACAGTTATAGTGAACATTTCCAATACCAACTCTATATCTTAACCAAATACACAAACAGCGACATCTATATTCAATTTAAGGATTTCAGCTCTATTCCTTCACCCAATACCAAATTTAGTGCAATTTAGTACTTTCAAGCATTTTGCATTTAATTCTTAAAAATTTGCCTTAATAATTATTTTGCACAACATTTCTGTTTAAAAAAGTTGAAAAAAAATGAAAACAAGTAAGCAAAGGCTATAGTCGTGCGGGGTCGACCATGTGATACCCTACAACACTACAATATGTTCGAAGTCCCTTTATATGCAAATCCATTTTGGAAGATTTCGCTTCTAAAGTATTGCCAAAGAGCCCTGCCCAGAGGTTACCCTTAGGTTTTTGACCCGGAGAATTTGGCCAATATTTACATACTCCGTAGTTTTGTGAAGTATTCAAAACAATTGCACACGAAAGTTGTGGTCCATTTTACAGCTAAATATAATCAAATGGTCATCCAAAATGCTAGACTTCTTCTCTGTCCTCAACTCTCTTCCGATGCGAAATTCCATATCGATTAGTTTTCAATTGTGGCCTATAGAACGACTACAAAATTAGAAAAATTTTAAATTTTTTAGCCATTTAAACCTCTAAATGCACATCCTAAGAACAATAGGCTTCAATTCCGACCCACCCCCATGCAAAATTTCATGAGGATCGGACGACAATTGCGACATACATATAATACCCTCAAAACGTAGTGTTTTGGGGGTGTAAAAATTTAGAAAATTTAAAATTGTAAGTCAAATTGAAAAAATCGCATGCGATAAAAAAATATGACAAAAATGGAAAAAGAAAAATGAAACGAAAGATGTATATTTTTTATTGGTATATTATGCCGCGATTTTCTTATATTTTATCCTTTTCTGGCAAGAGACCATTCCAAATTGATCTGTATTGTGAAAATCGGCCCAGCGGTTCTTGATTTATAAGCAGAATAAATAAGATAAATTCTTTTACATATGTATTGTACCTATTTTGCTATATATCCGATTTCTTGGCTATTAGCATCACTGTAATGGTCAGAAGTGATCTTTTAATGTATTTGTGATTTGGCTGGGATTAAAAAATATTTACGGTTTAGTAGAAATATTCCGATTTTCTAACATAAAAGTTAGGGTCTATTTTACCCGCTATTTATTGTCCGATGGCAGCTCAAATTGGTAGGTTTCTGCCCACTCCTAAACTCTAACACCATGTAAATTTTCGCGTCGATTGGTTCATAATTGTGACCTACTGAGCAACTGCAAAATCAGGAATTTTTTGTGTTTTTGGTCCATTTTAACCCCTAAATATTGTGCGATCAACTCCAAAAATAATAGGGTTCTATTCTGACCCTAACCCCACCTCCATTTTCAATTTCGTGAGGATCGGTTCATAGTTGCGACCTACAGCTTGATTACAAATTAACATTTACAGACGGACAGACGGACGGACGGATGGGCGGACATACATAGCTAGATCGACTAAGCTCGGCGAGCTAGGAAGACCCATATATACTTTCCTATGTGGGAAACTAATATTTCGAGGTGTTACATAATTTTTGGCTCAATCAAACTTATAATACCCCCAACACATAGTATTGTAGGGTATAAAAAACGAAAAATGCAATTTTAATTTTCTTTTAAACAATCTTTTTATATTATTTTTCTCAACTCTGATTTATAGGCAAAGTAACGCTGTGATTGTGCCCTTTGAGTCCACACATCCTTTGGCATTTCTTTCGACCACACTTTTCTCTAAAAAATTTTCAAAATTAAATGATATCCTCTCTTGTAATGAATCGAAAATAAATAAATTTAGAATTCACCATTCCCGATAACCACATTTAATCTTCTTACACAGGCTGTTGTTTATTACTTCTCCAAAACAATGAAAACCACAAAAGTTTGTTTTATTGACACCACTGTAAGTGACATTGTTGACTATTCTTTCCTACTAAAGCATGCTTTTAGGCTTAACAAAAAATTTTGATCTTCGAATTGTGTACACACTTACAGCAGGCTTCTTGTGCTTTTGGTATTGCACAGTACCCCACAACACCATCAACCACAACATCTTCAAGAAAAAACTAACGCATTGCACCAACAAACAACCGACACTCAAACTCAACTGTCGGAAGTAAATTGTTGCAATAACAACAAATCGAACGAACAGTCAGCAACAGGAGCAATGAAATATTTCAGCGTAAACCCATAGAACAATGGCGAAGAGTTGTTAAAGAACTACAAAAAAAAAAAAAAAAAAAAAGAAAAGAAAACTTACCACAGCCAAAGAAGAAGTGAAAGAAAACTAAAAGAATGACGAGAAAAAACAACTGGTGAAACAAATACCAGACCCGCAGAAAATATCTGTGAAACAAAACAAAACCTAAACAAATAACAACAACCACAAGAAAAACTTGATGCAATTTGCTGCTGATGAAAATAAATTCACGCCATTAACATTTCCCATTCTGATGTCAGCCAAGGCAAATGCTGAAGAAGTTGTAAGGTTTTTGGAATAAAATTTAAGTGTGTTAGGCAAAATTTGTATTCGATTTAGTTTCATTTAGCATTATTATGTGGACTAAAATGCTAACAATATGAAGTCAAAAAAAAAAAAAGGGATTCAAACTATTTGAACTTTAAGTATATACAAAAAAGAGCTTGTAAGGAGTTTTTTTCGATCCCTTTTTCTACCACTGTTTAAAATTATATTACATGGTGACTTGATTCCAATTTGTCGATCCTTATAAGTTTAATACTAAAATTACCAAATGTTTGATTGAATTTATAGTAAGAAATTAAAAGCTATTCATTACAACGTCTGGTATGGCAATAACAAACAAAGCATATCATGACTTACAACTTCAATTCTTAACCCAAAAAGAAAATACACCAGAAACGTCTGATTCCGTAAATTCATATTCATCTTTACCACCAACACTAGCAGACAGACATACATCCAGCCGGTTGAAAGAAAGCACTGCCAGCTCAACAGACAGCGAGAAGTAAACTCTGTTCTTCGCAGTACTGTGTTATTATTGCTTTGAAATTCACAACTATGTTCATTATTTTTATCTATCGCCATGAATGCGAAAACACTTCCTTTATGCCATGGCCGAAAAAAAAACAAGTTAAAAAACAGTAAGTTCGGCCGGGCCGAACTTTGAATACCCTCCACCATTTGGAACGAATTAGGAAATAAAATCTTTAAAAAATTCTGTTTAAATTTAAAAAAAACCGAATATAGCCGTTTTATTGGGATCTATATGACGTGGACCTACAAAGGCAAATCCGATCCGATACGGTGAATAATGTAGCTAAAATCATCAAAATATCGTATATAGGGAGGTACCTTTATATCGGAGCTGTGTGAACTCTTGGACCAGCCAGACAATTTTCTGTCAGAGGCTGTAGCATCCATTACGAACTTCAAATACGACATCTCAAACAATTTTGATGGGTATTGTACCTAAACTCGTCAAAATACCGAATATAGGAAGGTACTGATATGTGGGTCCTATACGAAGACGTGGACCTGCACAGACAATTTTCTGTCATAGGCTGTAGTATCCATTACGAACTTCAAATACCAAATTTAAAACAATTCCGGCGAATAATGTCGCTAATGGACCTACATGGCCCATTTACGAACTTAACCTGCCTACTGGAAAAATAAATATGTGTGCAAAATTGTAGAATTCTATCTCAATTCGTTTCGACAGACATACGGACAGACAGACTGACAGACAGACGGACATCGCAAATCGACTTAGAATTTTACGCTAATCAAGAATATATATACTTTGTTGGGTCTGACATGAGTATTTCGAGGAGTTACAAACGGAATGACAAAGTTAATATACCCTCCATAGTATGGTGGAGGGTATAAAAACAAAAAAATCCATTTATGCGATACACACATGGAAATTTGCTGGGACTGTGGTTAAAAAAGAATCAGAGCATTATCTGAGAAACATTTCTCAGAACTTATGCTCATAGAAGACGCGAAGGTCTTCTCATAGAAAAGCAAAAGGTCTTCTTAGAGAAGAGCAGACTACCTTCTTAGAGAAGAGCAGACGGCCTTCTCAGAGAAGAGCAGAAGGTCTTCTGAGAAGAAAAACGCAGAAGGTCTTCTCGAAGAAGAACAGAAGGTCTTCTCATAGAAGAGCAGAAGGCCTTCTCATAGAAGAGCAGAAGGCCTTCTCATAGAAGAGCAGAAGGCCTTCTCATAGAAGAGCAGAAGGCCTTCTCATAGAAGAGCAGAAGGCCTTCTCATAGAAGAGCAGAAGGCCTTCTCATAGAAGAGCAGAAGGCTTTCTCATAGAAGAGCAGAAGGCCTTCTCATAGAAGAGCAGAAGGCCTTCTCATAGAAGAGCAGAAGGCCTTCTCATAGAAGAGCAGATGGCATTCTCAAAGAAGAGCAGACTGGGAGGTCTTCTCATAGAAGAGCATAAAGCCTTCTCATAGAAGAGCAGACTGGGAGGTCTTCTCAAAGAAGAGCAGACTGGGAGGTCTTCTCAAAGAAGAGCAGACTGGGAGGTCTTCTCAAAGAAGAGCAGACTGGGAGGTCTTCTCAAAGAAGAGCAGACTGGGAGGTCTTCTCAAAGAAGAGCAGATTGGGAGGTCTTCTCAAAGAAGAGCAGACTGGGAGGTCTTCTCAAAGAAGAGCAGACTGGGAGGTCTTCTCAAAGAAGACTGGGAGGTCTTCTCATAGAAGACTGGAGGCATTCTCATAGAAGACGCGAAGGTCTTCTCAAAGAAGACTGGTAAGTCTTCTCAAAGAAGAGTGGAAGGTCTTCTCAAAGTAGACTGGAAGGTCTTCTCAAAGTAGACTGGAAGGTCTTCTCAAAGTAGACTAGAAAAGTCTAGAAAGTCTTCTTAAAAAGGACTACAAGATCTTCTTAAGGAAGAGTGTAAAGCATTTTTAAATAAGACTGGAAGGTTTTCTTAAAAAAACTTAAAGGTCTTCTTAAAGAAATCTGGAAGGTTTTCTTTAAGAGGACTGGAAGGTCTTCTCAAAAAAGACACTGAGATCTTCTCATAGAAGACTGGAAAGTCTTCACAAAGAAGACTGGAAGGACTTCTTAAGGAAGACTGGAAGGACTTTCTAACGCAGACTAGAAGGTCTTCTTAAAGAAGACTGGAAAGTTGTGTCAAATAATCTGGAAGGTCTGTTTATAGAGGGCCAGGATGACTTCCTAAAGCATTCTCTTTCTTTCAAGGTTTTCTCATAGAGGACCACTGTTTAATTTACTCCTTGGGATATCCTTTCTCTTTTTGCAGCTTACAACCACTAAATATTCTACAGAAGTCAACGATCTGGGCACCCTTTCCATGAGTATTCAAATATGCGAAAGACGTTAACCACGCTTTTTTGCACGTTCGCCAGCTATGCAAGCTATGTACATGTGTACGAATGTGTCTGCTGCGTTTGAAAATCTAGGCTCATATCATTCCGAACAAATCTATTTCTGAGGCATAACAACTAAACAAAAGCCAGCATAGACAAACAATTTCATTCAAATACCCCGGCAAAAACATGCATCAGCGAAACGCCTAACGCTGCCGTTAACAACAACAACAACACCACCACAAAACACTTGAAAGTAAACTATTCGCTTTATATTTATGGCTAAATGTCGACAATGGTGCAAACTTCTTGCATTCAAATATATTTCTTTGTGTGTTAGAGGGTATCTGACGGCGGCTGTTTTTGGTTTTTGCGAATGTGTGTTAGTATTTCTGCATATAAATGAACGTGCGTACGTGTGAGTGCCATACAGAGAGTTTGTTTGTTAGTTTTAACTTCTTTATTGTGTTGTGTTGCATAAATGGGGTCCTGAAAATGTTGATATGTTTGTATTTGGGTGTGTGTGTCTATGTGTGTTTGACATTGTACAAATGCAATCAGCGGAATTGTAATTTAGCGGAAAAGGATGTAAGGCCTCGTATATTTCAAGTATCATCTTTTTCTTCATATTTTTTTCCTTGGATGGCCGAAGTTATAGTTTTTTTTAAGTTACAGTGGCTCTTTATACTTATGTGATTAGGAAATGAGTTGGAATTCTCTATTGTGAGTAAAGTTTATCCGAAAACCCTATTAGTAGTAATCTATAATTGTAGACCAATAGTCTAACTTTATTATACCCTCCACCATAGTATGTAGGGTATACTAAGTTTGTCATTCCGTTTGTAACACCTCGAGAGATATATTTATGCTCCACAAAGTATATATTCTTGATCAGCATACAATTCTATACCGATTTAGCGATGTCCGTCCGTCTGTGGAAATAACTCTAGCTTCCGAACGAAATGAAGTAGGTTGATAAAATTTTACTCAAATGTGTATTATGTCTGCAGGACTTTTGGTATTGAAAAAAGGGCATGTATGTCCACTTTTGGTATAGCCCACATATAACGATACCTCTCCATTTTCGGAGGTATTGACTTCGTATAGCCCCCATATAATGGTACCTCCCTTTTTTCGGCATTTTGGTGATTTAAGCGAAATTTTTCTCCGGAATTGTTTCAAATTTGGTATTTGAAGTTCGTAATAGATAGTACAGCCTAAGACAAAAAATTGTCTGTGCAGGCCACGTTTTCGTATAGCCCCCATATAACGGTACCTCCCGATATTCGGTATTTTGATGATTTTAGCGACATTATTTACCGGAATTGTTTCAAATTTGGTATTTGAAGTTCGTTATGGATACTACAGTCTAAGACGGAATATTGTCTGAGCAGGTCCACGTCTTCGTATAGCCCCCATATAACTGTACCCACCGATATTAGGCATTTGGATTATTTTAGTAACATCACTTACCGGAAATGTTTCAAATTTGGTATTTGGAGTTGAGACTATGACAGATAATTGTCCGTGCAGGTCCACGTTGTGGTATAGCCCCCATTACATCCCAATGTTCGCATATTTTGATGATTTTAGCAACATTATTCACCAGAATTGTTTCAAATTTGGTATTTGAAGTTCGAAATGGATACTACAGCCTAAGACAGAAATTGTGTGTGCAGGTCTACGTTTTGGTATAGCCCCATTACATCCCAATATTCGGTATTTTGATTATTTTAGCAACATTATGCACCAGAATTGTTTCAAATTTGGTATTTGAAGTTCGAAATGGATACTACAGCCTAAGACAGAAAATTGTGTGTGCAGGTCTACGTTTTGGTATAGCCCCATTACATCCCAATATTCGGTATTTTGATTATTTTAGCAACATTATGCACCAGAATTGTTTCAAATTTGATATTTGAACTTCGTAATGGATACTACACCCTATGACAGAAAATTGTTTGTGCAGGTCAACGCCTCCGTACAGCCTCCATATAATGGTACCTCCCAATATTCGGTATTTTCATGATTTTAGTGACATTATTCGCCGGAAACTTTTTTCAAGTTTCGCATTTGAATATTTTAGTGGCTTATGACAAAAGTTGCATATGCAGGTCCTATATTCTATGCTAGTTTCCGTATTTTTTAGGTTTTAACAAATTCAAAATTCGTTCCAAATGGTGGAGGGTATTCTAAGTTCGCCTGGCTAAACTTACAGCTTCTTTACTTGTTTTATACTACTATCGTCCAAAATGTGTCTCATCGGGATATCAGTTTTAGACCTTATGTCACATGGGGAAAAACCATATCAAGGCAATTAGAGTCCACCTAGAGATGTTCGTCTGTGGGTCCGAAAATTTTCTGTTCTGTAAAAATGTAAATGTACTTCTTTGAGTAAATAAGCGATTTAATCTTCAAATTTTGCTTCAAAACAAATTGCAATATCCCATATATGGGCCACTGTAACATTCGACAATTATGTACATTGTAATATCTTCCACCCACATATATTTTTTGGCGATTGCTTACAATCGCATTATATTTAAAGAGTCGCCTGCCTCTCTCCCCGACCATAATATGTAGCTCTTTGTGTCTTTCCTGTTTTTATTTGTATTCGTTTATTTTTTGATGCCATATTGTTAACATAGTTTTTGCTCAATTATAACAAAACAAACGAAGCAACGAAAGGCGGATACTTACAAACGTATTCGTTAAATTAATGACTTTTGAAGGAATTACATTTGGCCTAAAGATGAGTTCTCCTTGAGTCCTGTGAGAACAATGAGAACACATTATATATTTGTCTTTCGCATGTTAAATTATTCTGAATGCAATTTAAGAGAGAGAGAGAGAGAGAGAGAGAGAGAGAGGAATTAAAAGTGATGTTTTTGAATTGTTGAGGAACGTGACATATTTATTTTGACTTGGGTTATACATGAGGTCATGTTAGAATATAAGATAGATTTAAAATATAAATATTTACACCTTTTTCAGTAATTGCAAAATTTTCTTTTTCGTAGCAATAATCGTTGTGGTGGACCTGCTAACGTATACTTGCTCTGAGATGTTGCTCATACGTATGGAGGTTAAGGATTTTTGATATAACAAGATAACTCAGAAAATGATTTTAAAACGGTTTTTTTTTTGGATCACTCTATAATAGATAGGAGGGATCGGGTTTTGGGTATTTGTGAAACATCAAATGGGTAGTAAAGTTGGATAGTGTTAATAAAAATGTAAGCAATATCTAGGGCTTTGACGGTTGTGGCTGCGCTAAAATTCGTTAGATAACATTATAAGAAGACATCGGGTGAAATATTTGAATATCTCCAACTTCTTATAACCATGGTTAAATTAATTAAGCTGGAGGTCTGTTTACAAATTTTCTTAATAAACTATAAAATTTTGAAATTTGATATTTAGATTACTGATGGCATCTCTGTGCCGTGTCATAATCCCCGTTGCAATTATGGGAATTATGACCCCGTTTTCGGTCATAGCTTTCATAATGAAATGAGATTTATCTCCAAAAAATCGCTCATAACTCACTGAAAATAGCGGACGTCAACCCCATTATAATAGGGATTATGTTCAAAACAATTGCTGACATAAACCCCATTGTGGGGTAGGCAAAGTATTTTTTCGTGGCGGAAATACGCTTTCCTTCAAAACTTTTATGTACAGAATGGGATATTAGGTCTACATACTAATAATATTCAGGCAATGAGAGTGCAGACGAATTGGCTAGGCAAGGGTCCGATTCAGCTTTCATTGAAATTGAGAACTCGCTTAAACCACCCTTGGTAATTCATAGATACGACTCTGAGAGAATTAAAAAAAAAAATCTCCAAGAGATTCAGGACCATACTCTTTGAGAAGATAAAAAAATCGCTATTGTCCTTGTCGAAACCTGATTTAAAACTTGTGGAGGAGCCTGTAATGGGCTTTTCGCTGGAATAAATGCATTATGGCTTATATCACTCGTAAAGCGGCAACTCCAAATATTTAGCATTTTGGTGATTTAGTAAAATTTTAAAATATATATATATTTTTTAATTGGGTGAGATAAAAAAAAACTGCAACAAAGTCAAACGCCATAACTTTAAAATTTTATTGAATGAAAGCTAAAAATGTCGCAAATAGCTTCAAATTTTAGAATAAGTTTAGATTTGTTCAAATTGGTCACCGTTGGCACGAGTTATGACCTTCAAACGGACAATAAAACCGTCACACGCTGCCCGAATGTTGCTCTACTGTATTTTGGCCCATTCGCGGTGAAGATTTTGCTTGGGGTGATCGACACTTTGGTATTTTTTAGTGCCACCCTTGCTTTCCAAAATACTCTAGACACAATAGTCCAACGGATTGGCATCCGAAGATTTTGGTGGCCATTGTGCGCTGGAAATGAGACGAGGAACCTCATCTTGTAACCATCTCCAATGCCGGCGCTTGAGTTCAAATGGTCAACCGAAGGTGCACATTTTCAGCTGACCTCTGTGGCAAGTAAACACGATCATTTTGTTTGTTTACAAACTTCTGGACAACGAATGTTTTCTCATCGGAGACGGAGAAAACCAAATTCGGCAGATCACCACTTTCGCCAAGCGAAGCAACTCTTTAGCTCTTTTGAGTCTATTTTGTTTCTGTTGCGGTGTAGGTTCTCGCAATTTTTGGAATTTGAATAGCTTTACCCCGAGCTCATCTTTCAATATTTGCCGAATGGATACCATATGTTCCGCTCACGAGCCATTTTTGGGCCACGGCGACGCGGGTTTCGACTTTACTTTTCGAACCATTTCTGCTGATGTTGCTGCTTTCTTCCGTCCACTTCCTTGACGTCGGGCTACGCTACCAGCATCGCGGTAATGAGCGATGGTACGAGATACAAAGGATTTATTCACATTTAAGTGCTCTTGCGATAGCCCCTTGTGTTTTCCAGCCAAATGTAAAGAAATCCACTATGACGCCTGAATTCCATCACGAATAATTTTTTTCTTTAAAATTCTCACCAAATGCTTTTCTATGCTTGTAAACAATATATTGAGCTGTCACTGGAATAATTTTAATAGCTGTCGGACGAGTGGCTTAGAAATGACAGCAGTCTGAAATTGGTTGGCTTATCAATGTTCTGTCATTATTTTATAATTTATAATTTTTTAGAAGTTAAAGGAATTTTTGGCTTTGCTAATAAGTGTCAATCCTTTCAATAATTTTTGGGTTCTAAATTAAAGAATTTGGCTAGAGAGAATATTAAAAAATCCACTATTCAACATCAGCCTGGTGGTTTTAAACATTACAGAGATATATGCTTTTTGCTGATTATCCCCCTTTTTGCAATCATTCGCCACAGAAAAGGCAATAATTTATTGTTAATTTATTACAACAGTCTACTTCAACTGCGGCTGCAACAAATAATCATCGCTATTAGCGGAACGGTCAAACAATGATTCAGTCATTCATTTCGGGATCGCAAAAAACCATACAATTCGCACCCTTCGAAAAAAACTCTCTCCAACACACACACACAAAGAAATCCTGTGCGAAAAAATCAACATTCAATTCAATACATTTGCATTAAATAGACTTAACTTCATTTAATATTCGCTACTTCCTTCTGCTGTCGTTGCTGCTACTGTCCGCCGTCGTAATGTGGATGTGAAGTTCTCTTTTGTTTTTCCCTCAAATTTCTGGTAATAAAACAAAACAAAAATTTGCATTTCCTATTTATACAGCAACGGAAGTTGATTTTTTGTTTTGGCATAATGTTGTTCTATTTGTGTGTGTATGTATGTGAGTGTTTCTTCCTCCGTTTCATAGACATGTTTTATATGCATTACACTCAAACACCAAACGAAGGCCTTACAATGCCCACCCAGTCTACAAATATTACAAAGAACCGAGAGACGAGAGAAAAAAAATCGTTTGATAAACGTTTTCAATGTAACAATTCTAACAGCCACTTGCTGTAATTACATTTGTTAGTTTGCGGATGTTAAAACATTAACAAAACAAGCCAGACATTATGTTAATACGGGCAGTGGCTAGCAGCGACTCTGGAGGGTGCTACAAAGAGGTATTAGATGTTATGTTATTGAAATATAAATAGCCTAGGCTCTACCTCAGATTGGGGAAGATCTTCTCCTAAAGTAATTTTACTAAAATTCGACGTCGAAAAAAGACGTTTACTCCATTCCAAAACTTCAAAAATGTAAAAATGTTTACTATGATAACTCATTTTTATACCCTACAGCACATAGAGGTAAGGGCATTCTGTCTTTGTGCATTTGTTTGTAGACCCATAGATACTCTTGATGATCTGCATAGAATCACTTTCTGAGTCGATTAACGGACGGACTGACATGTAGTCCGTCCGTCCGTCAGTCCATTTACTTTTGTGAAAAAAAGGCAAGTCGCACTTTTTAAACCAAATGAGACGAAAATGTCCAAACCATATTTTTTTGGCTCAAGGACGAACCCTAGTAAAATTGGTGAGAATCAGTTTAAATTTATTTAAGGCTCCCATATATATCTTCAACCGATTTCGGCTTAATTTGGCACCAAATGGCCAATATCAATCCAAATGATCTGAATTTAGGCAGATGCGACCGAATTCAATCTAGAAGCAAGTATATCAAATTCATCGGTTCAGATATAGCTATAGCTCCTATATATATGTTTCATCCGATTTGATGTTTAAGTCCCTCACATGCGTAACATGCACTCCACAACAATGATATTTAGTAGCAGACATCAGATACAGCCCTGAAATACCTCTGTTAAATTCTTTCTAGATCGATTCAAATATATATCTTCAACCGATTTCTGGTTAATTGTGCACCAAATGATCAATAACAGTCCAAATGACTTGAAATTTGGCACATCCGACTGAATTTAATCTAGAAGCAAGTACATCAAATTCATCGATTCAAAATCGGTTCAGATATAGCTATAGCTCCCATATATATATATATATATATTTGTCATCCGATTTGGTGTTTAAGTCCCTCACATACGTAATATGCCCTCCACAAGAATAATATTAGGTTCCATATATTAGATACAGTCCAGAAATACTTCTGTCAAATATTATCGTAATCAATATAGATTTGGATATAGCTCCCATATATATCATTATCCGATATCAAATTTATTGTCCACCAAACGGCTTATATCAGCCCAAATGAACTGAATCTTAGCAATTCCTACCAAATTCATTCTAGAAATAAGTACTTGCAATTTAGTAAAAATCGGTTGAGATATATCCATATATATGTTTCATCCGATTTGGTGAAGATATTATGATATTTGATACCAGACATCAGATACAGCTCGAAAATACCTCTGCCAAATTTTATCGAGATCAGCTCAGATTTTTATATACTCTCGGTAAACATCTTCATCCGATTTTTAGGTTATTGTTCACCATATATATGATATCAGCCCAAATTAAATAGATTTGTTTCGATTTTTTCCATTTTGTGAAAGTCGGACCTATATATCTATTGCCTCAATAAATATGTTTTAATACAATTCTGATCGAAGTCATATCATGTACTATACAGCAAATGTTCTTTGGTACTAGAAGTGCAAAAGCCTCCGTCAAAATCGATTCGGAGCCCCCAAATGGTTCCCAAATTGTGACTACTCTGTAGTGATGATACGGATTCAAATGAGGTTGGTAGTTGGTATGATCTACTTCACATAAATTCCCAATATAATTTTTGTTTACATGAACTCCACTAAATACACGTAGTGGTGTAGGGTATCATATAGTCGGCCCGCAGTTCAATGGAAATTGTGGTATTTACTACTCGAAAATTATGGTACAATTCACCCTCTAAACATTATCCGATATCCATCCAGGTCTTATAAAATTTTGGCCAAATCAATCTTTTAATTCCCCAACCCATAATATTGTAGGGTATAAAAACAACTAGTTTTGGTGCGTATAAAGAGTTGTGATAATCTAGCCCGATCGAAAGAACTAGTTCATTAACTAGATCCTTGGACTCCGGTCGTTTGTATAAAAACTCTACGTATGAGTAATATAAAATATATGTATTTACAAAATCACTCATACGTTTGTGAACTAGTGTACCGAACTATGAATTAGATTAGGGCTAGTCAACAACTACCAATACAAAAGCTTTGATAGCGTACGTTTCACGGACATGAAGAAAGAGTAGCGCTCCTCCTCTCAGAAAACATTGTGTGAGCTTATTCTTTGCGAAATTGAAAGTCATGAAATCAAGCGATTGGACTTCGTATTTCATTGAAAGCTGAAAAGCTACTGTCTGCCTGTAAAGCAATTTTGTCGTTGATATTAAATTATGATTTAATTATGATCGTCTGAAAGGTTCGAGGAGCGCTAAATTAGATTGTCACAATAAGATCATCCTAATGGTCAACGGATTAAGTTCGAATCCCACACAAAGGCACATCCGATTTCTGCACGTTTAGCATATCGGAATATTTTTACCAAGACTAGGTTTGATGGAAAACATCTGTCCGCATAAAATTTTGAATGATTCTAACTCGGATGTTAATCGCATAAAAATCGTAATCGCTTCAGACACCGTAATATTTTTATCGGTCTTAGTTCAGGCCCAAAAAACGATAAAATCGGCTCAGTCGGTATCTCATCCGGATCAGCATTTTGAATAACTTTAATTCTCGTAAAATGTGAAGACAGGTTCCGATTCTAGTGCTTACCCGGCAAAAGTTCAAAATCTTCACAAAAAGTTATACATATTTGTTACATAAACCGAATTCAAAATTTGACACATGATAATATATATGTAAGGATAAGTTTAATTATCTTTGTAAGATTATTTTATTTAACTAACTTTATTTCCTTCGGAGGTTAGAGTGATTTCCATGGATGGACATACACCGTGTGGCGAACATGATTAAATCGACATAGAATTTTATGCTGGCCAAAAATATATACTTGTAGGGTCTAAGAGGGTTATTTCGAGCAGTTACAAACGAAATGACAATAACAAATATGCCTTCTATATCTTGCAGGAGGGCAAAAAAAAAAAAAAAAACAATTCAAAAATTACCCTTGGATCAGGGCGGAGATTCGAATCAGCGACCTTATGGTCACTTGATGCCGCCCTTATTACTTGGAAACCCATTTTATTTTGGCTTAATGTTTATGCAGAGGCTATGTTATTGCTATTATAAATTGACGTATACCCTGTATTTCTGATCGTCTAAAATTGAGGGCATTATAAATATAACATTTTTAACATTAAAAAAGCTGTAAGATTTTGTCGGGCAGATCTTTTGGCAATTTTCAAAAAAATTAAATCCGTTCTGTTAAAATTCTAAAAATACCGAATGTAGCCGTTATATTAGGGTCTATACGACCACGTGAACCTGCATAGGTAACTTTTGTCATAAACTATTACAATATTCAAATGCGAAACTTGAACAGAAATTGGGTGAATAACGTAGCTAAAATCATCAAAATACCGAATATGGGAAGGTACCGTTATGTGGAGCCTATACGATGACGTGGACCTGCACAGACAATTTTCTGTCATAGGCTGTAGTACCATTACGAACAAATACCAAATTTGAAACAATTTCGGTGAATAATGTGGCTGAAATCATCAAAATACCGAATATCGGACTGTACCGTTATATGGGGGCTATACCATAACGTGGACCTACATGACCCATTTTCAATACCAAAAAAATACTGCAGACATAATACACATTTGTGAAAAATTTTATCAAACTTCTTCATTTCGTTCGGAAGCTAAAGTGATTTCCACAGACGGACAGACAGACGGAGCTGCATTTGATATATTTCCCTGAATATCGTTGTTACGGAGTGCATATTACGGCTGTGAGTAACAAATACAACAAATCGGATGAACAATATATATGGGAGCTATAGCTATATCAGAACCGATTTTCACCAAATTTGATATACTTGCTTCTAGACTCAATTGGGCAAATATTAGACGTTTGGTGTACAATGAAAGGTAAATCGGACGAAGTTTTATATGGGAGCTATATCCAAATTTGAACCGATCTCCATAAAAATTGGCAAAGGCATTTCTGAGCTGCATTTGATATATTTCCCTAAATTACGGCTACGGAGGACAAAAATAACAAATCGGATGAACAATACATATGGGAGCTATAGCTATATCTGAACCGAAACCAAATTTGGCATACTTATTTTCAGGCCTAATTTGGTTGTATGTGCAAAATTCTATACTATTCGGGCTGATGTTACACGCTTGGTGCACAATAAAAGGCAAATCGGACGAAGATATATATGGGAGCAACATCTAAATTTTTACCGATTATCTCCAATTTCAATAGGGTTCGTCGTTGGGCCGATCAAATGTTGTTTGGAAAATTTTTGTCTCAATCGGATAATAAATGCGACCTGCATTTTGTTCACAAGAATACATGGACAGACGGATTGACATGCATGAATCAACTCAGAAGATAATTCTATGGAGATCCTCAAAAGTAATTTGGGTCTATCTCGCTTCCTTCTCCATGTTACAACCAAATGCACAAATACATAATACCCTTACCACTATGTGGTGCAGGGTATAAAAAACAGTCTGATCACACACTTTCGCACTCTATCCCAAAATTTCAAGATTCTAGCTTCAGACATTTTGTTTGACAATTTAATGGCTTCAAATGAGATTTATGAAATAGTTGGCCATTTTTAAGGATAAAGGAAGAAGTACTAATGTTATATATTGGTTCGAGTTGGATCTCCCTGCCAGAAGGACTCGAAGTCTAAAATCGATGCTTCCTTGTGTCACATTTTCAACGTATAAATGTATTTATACATTCTTCAGATATAAGTCATATACTATAAATATTGATTGTAGGGACATGCTTTAAAGAATAGCCCAACAACGAACAGTAAATGATAGAATATGGAAATGAATGCAAATACAAAATGAAGTGAATAGCAATGTTCTTCTAATGGCTTTTGTTTTTCTACTTTCTTCTTCTATGGAAAGTTTCATTGTTGTTGGACTCCGACGAATGTGGGGAAATATTTATGGTCCGATAACACGCATCAAACATGAAATGTTGGAAGACACAATACACCAAGCTAACTAGAAATTATCCATAGATAGACTGGCATAGCTAAAATAGTTCGTTTTTAAATCACTTTTTAAACTTTACTTTTCCGTTTTACATAAAATTCCCAGCCCATATTGTTGTTAAACATTTGCGGCAATACTGCACCCAAGTAGCTTCTTTTTCCATATGGACTGTGGGGCGAATTGTATGATAATCTTGAATTTAATCATTTGATACCTCATTAAAAGTTGTGAAATTTATTGCATACTCCGGGTCTTATCTTGCAATTATGTATGGCGGTTTTGTTTCTTTGTCGATATGGTATTGTAATGTAAGGCCGGCCATACGCTGCGTCAATGTTACCAATACAGCTAGACATAACAACACAGAAACACACACACACCGACAATTGCATAAAATAAATTGACACTGCCATCAGCCGGAAAATTCATGTGGAGGAGAACTATACCCAAAGGAAATTATATCCCGCATCAAATGAAATTGATGTGTGTAGAGTAGCATTGCTTTGTGTGTGAGTGTGTGTGGGGTATTTATTTTATGACCAACTTAACCTCTTGGCCATAAAACAGATTTTCATTTTTTGCTTCGCCATGAGAATATGTTCCTTCTTACATAACCACACCAATAATGATGGTCAAGTATATTTATTTTGTTCCTTGGTTCGTCGTCTCGTGTATCCTGTTTTGTGATAACTTTTGTCAAAATTGCCACTTGTCATGCTATTTTCATTTAGATATTAATTATTTAAATTTTTGCCACACTTGGGATTAACGAAGAAGAAGAAGGAGACATTAACCTTAACTTCGAAGGATAATAGTTTTGCCCTTCTGTTTTTCATCAAATGTCCAAAGTTTACGAAAAGTTTTGTTTTGTGTGACCATAAAATAGGTAATCAGAATATTATACCACATAGTTCGGGGGAAAAGGTAAAAGTAGGAAAACTTGCAAGGGGAAATACGGTGAGATTGCTGCGTACACTCAGAAAAAAATCATTTTCTCCATCATACGACATCAGAGTCAATGTAATTGTCGGTAGTATCCTTTTTATACTCTCCACCATATTATGGAGGGTATATTAAGTTTGTCATTCCGTTTGTAACACCTCGAAATATACATTTTAGACCCCACAAAGTATATATATTCTTGATCAGCATAAAATTCTATGTCGATTTATCAATGTCCGTCCGTCTGCCCGTCTATCCGTCTGTAAAAATCACTCTAGATTCCAACGAAATGAAGTAAGTTGACAAAAATTTACTCAAATGTGTATTATGTCTGCAGGACTTTTCGTATTAAAAATGGGCTATGTAGGTACACGTCTTCGTATAGCCCCCATATAACTGTATATCCCGATATTCGGTATTGTTTCAAATTCGATATTTGAAGTTCGCAATGAATACCACAGCCTAAGACGGAAAATAAGCCATGTAGATCCACGTCTTCGTATAGCCCCCATATAACTGTACCCCCCGATATTCGGTATTTTGATGATTTTAGCGACATTATTTACCGGAATTGTTTCAAATTTGGTATTTGAAGTTCATAATGGATACTACAGCATATGACAAGAGATTGTCTGTGCAGATTCACGTCTTCGTATAGCCCCCATAAAACTGTACCCCCCGATATTCGGTATTCTGATGATTTTAGCGACATTATTTACCGGAATTGTTTCAAATTCGATATTTGAAGTTCGCAATGGATACCACAGCCTAAGACGGAAAATTAGCCATGTAGGTTCACGTCTTCCCATATTCCCATATTACGGTACCCCCGATTTTCGGTATTTGGATGATTTTTGCGACATTACTTACCTAAATCATTTCAAATTTTGTATTTGAAGTTCGTAATGGATGCTACAGTCTATGCCAGAAAATTGTTTGTGCAGGTACACGTATGGTACCTCCCTATAATCGGTATTTTATTTATTGTAGCTACATTATAAACAGATTTTTTTCAAGTTTAATGTTTGAATATTATAATAGCTTATAACAATAGTTGCCTATGCAGGTCCACGTCGTCGTATAGACCCTAATATACGGCTACATTCGGCATTTTTAAGATTTAAACAGAATTTTTAATGGATTGTATTTTTTTGAAAATTTCCAAATTTGTACCAAATGGTGGAGGGTGTTCGAACTTACTACTTTTTACTTGTTATTTATACGTAAAAGGAAGTGACATTAAGTTTTGAAACTATTCGTGAAGCTTTATGCCCCATTTTACTCGCCAAATATTATCCGATGACCATACGAAATGGTAGGCTACGGTCCTGTTCTAAACTTTTATCCCATACCGATTTCGGAGTCGAATAGTCCATTTAAATCCCTAAATATTTTGCGATCATCTCCAAAAGAAATATACATTTATTCTGACCCTAATTCTAATTCCATGCAGAATTTCCGACTACAACAACGACCTGTAGTGTGATTACAAATTAAAATGGTCAGATGGACGGAAACTCATAGCTAGATCGATTTAGCTCGGCAAGGACTACGACCGATATTTTGAGGTGTAACAAATTTTTTGATCCAATTAAACTTATATCGCCCCAAACACAGTCGGGTGAAACTGTTACCTTGAGGCTTTACACATAACGTAATAAATTGGGTTTTGCACATACAAGAACCCCCAACTCTGGTGAAAAAACGGCTTAAAAAAATTTAAATACCCAAAACCGTCATATAAAGACTGTACCAAATCTTTAGAACCCCCGGTTATATGCAGGCTTTACGACAAGATAGAATGATTTTGAATCGGGTTTTTGTAGAGTTAACGAACTGAATTATAACTTCAATTATCCAGTTAATATAGTGTGTTATAGAGTGTAGTTAAGGTGACGTTGGGTGTGCTGCAAGTATGGGGTGAGATCAAAAAACTGCAACCAAATTCAGACTGTTGTCATTTCTAAGTCACTCTTCCGACAGCTGTTAAAATTATTCCAGTGACAGCTCATTATATTGCTTACAAGCGTACAAAAGCATTTTGGTGAGTATTTTCCAGAAAAACAGTTATTGTTGATGGAATTCAAGCGTGATAGTGTGATTTCTATATATTTGGCTGGAAAACCACAAGTGGCTATCGTTGGAGCACTCCAGCATTTAAATGTGAATAAAAAAATAAATGTGTCTCGTACCATCGTTCGTTACCGTGATACTGGTAGCGTAGCCCAATGCCAAGGAGGTGGATGGAAGAAAACAGCAACATCAACAGAAATGGTTCGAAAAGTAAAGAAGCGACTTGATCGAAACCCGCGCCGCAGTGGCCGTAAAATGGTTCGTGAGCTGAACATATCGCAATATTCCATGAGCTCGGAGTAAAGCCATTGAAAGTCCAAAAAGTGCAAGAACTTACACCGCAACAGAAAGAAAATAGACTCAAAAGAGCTAAAGAGTTGCTTTGCTTGGCCGAAAGTCGTGAACTGCCGAATCATCATTCGCTTTTCCATTAAGCGCTTTTGGAATATAGCTGGAGCTTTGAGTTTAGTAGGCAAAGACTTGTTTTGTTTTTACATGTGTACCATAAGTACTAAAAGGTACTTATTTTGGTATAAAATGAAGTTAGGGTACACGGATGACTGTGGGTGTGCGGCATGTAGACAGTGCAGCGTTTTTGGATATGCTTACTCTATAGTGTACGTCAAGTAATAATTTTGGTTAAGCTCTTTTTCTGTTTTGAACGATTTTACTGTCAAACAGGAGTGGAATACGTAAAAAGAATCCCACTCATCGAGAAATCCTGCTATCAAGCAATTCCGCTCCTGAGTGAGCGGAAGTCTAGTGCGAAAATTATCAATTTCCAATTGAATTTTCTGATATCTTCTAAGGAGGGTCAATATTTTGAATTATTGCAAATTTTTTTAAAAACTTGTACGATTCTCCATTTTGTAAGGCTCAAATTTTTGAATAATCATAAGTCTTTAAAATTAAAAATATTTCGAGCAGTGTGAAGAAAGAACATGTATGTCTTTTCCTTTTGATACCTCTCTATAAATTCTTAAATCGTTGTTCATTTTAATATTTCTGTCAATGTTAGATCCGGTGTAAAAAATGGACGATATAGTTGCAATGCTTCTTCTACCTCACCTTAAAGCGGAATAATTTTGAAAAATGATTAATCACATATAAATGGTAAGGAAGCGACGAGTAATTCCAATATTTGCAAAAGGGAAATTGACAATATTGACATGCTCTCCTCCCCTATATCATAAATCATAAAATTTCATGTAATGTCAAAATTGAACAAAATTAAATTGTTGGACTTTTATAAATCTGCGGGGGGAGTTTGGTACAGTAAATTTCGAAGTTATTTCATATATTTCAAACTGAATTTAAGTGTACTATCGTAGGCTAATAATATATGACTGTCGTGAACGCCGACGGATCTATTTTAACTTGCTATAATTTGCCCTACACCCAGGATGCTATGTATCGATCTTTCCTATCTCAATAAGCTGAGTCGATATAGTTTTGGATAGTTTTAGCTAACTGAGTTTCAGATGGTACAAATGTGGTTTGTGAAGTATAAATCAACTAAAACAAATTTTCGGTAGCATTTCTTCTATTGACCCAATAAAATAAATGTCCTCTACCAGACTTCTGTTGATAACTATCAGTCTCTTAATATATAAAACAAAATTTCGTTAACTGTAGAACATAACTCACCACTTGCTCTTGGCACATAAAATTTTCCTCCCATTATCATTCGTGTATTATTGAGCATTTAATTATTAATAGTGTTTATTGTCTTGTGTCTAATTGGATGAATATATGTTCACTGTCGTTCTACTTACCTTCCTCCCTCCCACTTTGCTGTGTTTGATTGGTGAAACTGTATCCAAAGTAAATTTTGTTGACTGGATGATAAAAAATTAATGCAACTTTGTGTGTGTCAATTTCTGGGTCTTTATTCGATTAGCATGTGGGAACAGTGATGGGGAGTGAATTGCTTATAGCAAAATGTTATTATGTGTCCGGGTATTTGTTTATTCACATTGACAAAGGGCGTAAAGTAAAATAATGAGATACGAAATAAGGGTTTTATGGATTAGATGGTGCATCTGGTAACAATACACAATACCTTGCTTTCCAAAATACTCCACACACATTAGTCCAACGGATTGGTATCCGGAGATTTTGGTGGCCATTGTGCGCTGGAAATAACGCGAGGAACCTCATTTTGCAACCATTCCTGTTAGAATGTCCAAGGTCTGCGGCCAAAATATTTGCATTCCCAAGGCTTTCATACACCCTCCAGAATATTTTCGAGATAATATTCGGCATTTATTCTGATGCCACGGTCGATTAATATGAGCGGAGAGCGAGATTGGGTGTTATGGCGGCCCACACCATCACCATGGCCGGCGCTTGAGTTCTGGTGGCCAATCGAAGGTACATATTTCAACTGACCTCTTTGGCAAGTAAACAAGATCATTTTGTTTGTTTACAAACTGCTGGACAACGAATGTTTTCTCAACGAAGCGGAGAAACCCAAATTCGGCAGTACACCACTTTCGGCCAAGCGAAGCAACTCTTTAGCACTTTTGAGTTTATTTTCTTTCTGTTGAGGTGTAAGTTCTTGCACTTTTTGGAATTTCAAAAGCTTTACCCCTAGTTTATTTTTCAATAGTTGCCGAATGGAATATTGCGATATGTTCAGCTCACGAGCCATTATTCGGCCACTGCGAAGCGGGTTTCGGTCAAGTCGGTTCTTCACTTTTCGAACCATATCTGCTGATGTTGCTGTTTTCTTCCGTTCACTTCCTTGACGTCGAGCTACGCTACCAGTACGACGGTAACAAGCGATGGTACGAGACACAAAAGATTTATTCACATTTAAATGCTGGAGTGCTCTAATGATAGTCACTTGTGATTGTCCAGCCAAATATAAAGAAATCGCACTATGACGCTTGAATTCCATCACAAATAACTTTTTTCCGGAAAATTCTCACCAAAATGCTTTTGTGCGCCTGTAAACAATATAATGAGCTGTCACTGGAAAAATTTTAACAGCTGTCGGACGAGTGGCTTAGAAATTACAGCAGTTTGAAGTTGGTTGCAGTTTTTCCATTTCAATCGACAGTCATGATGCCATAATAGATCTCGTTAATTTTGCACGAATATAAAGTTAATACCCAGTCTCCGTAATTGGCGCTTATTAGGCAAGTCTTCGACTCTCTGCTTAGCATTTTCCAATTACGTGCTCTATTCACCCTTACCCTTTTTCGCTAAAAGGATTCTATACCGACTGGTAGTCGCCTTAATCTCGACTAAGAGCAGATCACACGATTTCTACCAAACCGATAGAAGCCCACGCACTTTCGATCACCTAGCTGAAAGCAACCTGAATACTTTCGAATTCCTTTTGAGACGACTACAGGCCGGGCACTTTCAGCAGCAATCGAACGCTTGCTTGTCGATAGCTCGACCGAGAAGACTGCAGAGGAGACAACAAATCACTCGGTTACAACTGAGCTATCAGTAATCCGAATACTTCTGAACTGAGAGCAAACCAACCGATAGCCGACAGAAATCCGATTTCTAAGAAGCCGAAAGCAACAAACAGAATTCTGCCACACTGAGGGTAAATCTCTAGATTTTCACTGATCCGATAGCTCCCACCTAATTTCTTCCTAGTCGTCAGGCTCAAGCCTTAAGTAATCTGAATATTTCCAACTCGACAGCTACACATTCGATTCCCTGAGTGTCGACAGCAACCCAAATCCTACAAATCAATGAGAAATCCATCCATTTACCTCTAAAGACACTCAATTGCCTCCAAATAAGACCGAACTACCCGATAACATTATATCTGAATCCGAATAATACAGAGCCGATAGCTAACCACCCACTACACTAGGGTAGGCAGCAAGCCGAATACTTCTGAGCCAAAAGCAGTCCTCTTAGTTACCTTCATTGTAAATACATGCAACCATATTACTTTAGAGTCGAGAGTATAACCTCCAAACACCGAATTACGTTACACACATTTAATATGCTTAATTAACGGTGTTTACTTTTTCCTGCAAAATCGAAAGTCGAAAGTCGTTTCAAGGGGGCCATACCAATTAGTGGACCAAAATCGAATATTGTTTGCAAGGAGAGAACAGACCTACCGAGCACCCCAATTGTGAAGTTTCATCTAATTTGATTGAAAATTGTGGCAGAAACCTTCAAAATACCGAAAATCGGGAGGTACCATTATATGGACCTATACTTAAACATGGATCAATATAGCCCATTTTCAATACTATCCAGCCTGTATATAATATAAACCTTTGTGCCAAATTTCAAGATTAAATAATGTGAACTCTATCGTGATTTACACAGACAGGCGGACATCGTTAAATCGCCTTATAATTTTATTCTGCTCAGGAATACATATAGTACTGAGAGTCTCCGACGAATATTTCGTGATATCTGACAAATAACCAATTACATTATACCCCATAAGATTGGTTTGAACTGCTGTTTTATATGGATATGGTTATCAGCACCAGCACCAGGAAAAATCAGAACGGGAAACAAACTCAGAGCCGTTACAACCCAAATAATTTCAGAGTCTACAGCTCCAGTTTGAATCATTTTGAGACGATTATCTTCAAAACCGATTAACTCAATCTATTATATCCAAAATGACATCAATTTTCCGAACCAAAATAAAACACCCTGTTGTCTTTGAGCTGAAAGGAACCCGAGTACTTCTGAGCAGAAAACAAATTAATTAATTGCGTTTCAGTCGTCAGCAAACCGAATGCTATGGAGCCGAGAGCAAACAATATGATAATCTCTCAGCTGATAACAAACCGAATTTTTAACTGTTTACTTCTTTAAAATAAAATTAATTTAAAATTTATGCATATGCGGATTTATGGAAACTACACAAAAATATGGGGTAATATGGCCCTTCATAATGTCGAACTATTATATGGACTTCTTATCCTTCGATCTAATGATGGTAAGTGCAACGTCATCTACCTATAGGAATAATTGTTTGATTGTTTAATGTCAATGTAGGAAATGGGCATGTCAACGCTGTACAATAATCATTCTTAATCGATTATCTTACCTCCACTTACCAATACAAACACACCCTTCTCCACAATATGTTTGTTTACGATATGTGAACCCCATATTATGCCACCACCAACTGACATGCAGACAGACAGACAGACAGACATCAATCCACTTGAAATTGTGAAAATGTCTGTGGTATTCGTTCGGTATTTATTTTGTGGCTACAATTCTGTGGTCCTTGATGAGTTTTATAACAAAATTCCAGAAAAACACCGAAACCGAAACCAAACAACAAAACATTCCCACCCACACACATACACCCAGAAAACAAACAACTTTAGTTCAAGTGGTTTAATGCTGCTACTCTCAATCGGTGGTACAGCAACACCCTGCATACGTCCACACACATACATATGTATATTTGTGCGGAATGCAGGATATTTGTGACTTAAGCTATTTACTGGAGTAGTTCATGGTTGAAACTTTCATTATATGTCACTGTCAAAATAATGATAGTAAAATTGTTTAATGCCGAAGTTGTTTATGCGGAATTTATTGTCAAAGTTAGTTTTCACCCAGAAATTAATAGGTTGTAGCAACATATAATAAAAATTGTTTTTATGACTGGGTTTAATTGCATTCTTTTGCGGGGGGAGAGTAAGCATTTGTTGGGTGCTATGGAATTTTAGAATCAATTCAGTAAATTTTATGGCAAGCTGAGAATGTGAGAAATCTTAATTAGATTAGCTAAGATTCATTTTATTTGCTGGTAATTAAACAATAGGCGTTTACTGATTGTTTACGAGAGTATGGATGAAAATACCATTAATGGAAACAAGTCAATCAAAGAAAGATATCAATGAAAAAAAATATAATTTTTAGAAAAATAAAAATCGAGATTTCGTACTTGAGCATGATCTCTGTATGCTGGCAAATGATAGTAAAATGTGTGGGAAAATGAGATGATAAATCCTTATAAATACCTAATAAAGGGCAATGTCGTTGCATGAGGGCTAAGAGTGTTTTTCGTTTAAATTATGCGAAAAGTTGACAAGAGGTAAAAATAGCCAATTCGGAGGGCCTAGGCCTATTTTTCCTGGAGTTTCAAGACAATTTGCAGTAGTTTGACAAAATAATGTAATGAGTGAAACCTCAAAATAAAAATTTTAGATCCCACAAAGTATATAATTATGTATGTATCCCTGATCAACACAAAATTCTATGTCCTGCCTGTCCGTAGCTGGCAAGTAGATAGGTTGATAAAATGTTGATAAGATGTATTTAAGGTCCGTAGAAAATTTGGTTAAAAATGGATTATAAGGTCAATGGGAGGCAGGATTTGAACAAAATCCATTTCTGGATGGATCCCAAGGTTCTATACTTTGCACATCATAACATTTTTGTCAACCTCAGATTAAGGGCAAAAAATTGCAAAATTATTTTAATTAAGTATCTCACAAAAAACCATTAGAGATTCTGGTTTCGTTTACACTTGAAATAAAATAATATTTTTAACAGACTTCGCTTAGTCTGAAATATGGAAAATATCCCACGACCCCTTGACATTGGTTCAATGACACCTTGACATGGGGTCAATGACACCTTGACATGTTGTCAATGATCTCTTGAAATGGGGTCAATGACCTCTTGAAATGGGTTCAATGACCCCTTGAAATTGGGTCAATGACCCCTTGATATGGGGTCAATGACCTCTTGAAATAGAGTAAATGGTCTCTAGACATGGTGTCAATCACCTCTTGACATCAAGAGTTGAAGAGAGTATTCCGTTTTCTTTGAGCGTTTTTTTTAAATCTTGAACCCTTCTGGTATTACCCCAGAAGATGGAAATATTGAGAGGCATGAAGTCTGAATGGAATCGAATGCCACTTTCGCGGTTTATGGATATTTTAAATACGAAGACGTGGTCCTGCATGCTTATTATTATTTGTGTCAAAACCGTAGGAACGGTTCCGATCTTTATATATGAAATTTGAAACAATTCCGTTGAATAATGCCGAATATCTGGGGTTACTGTTATATGGGCGCTATACTAAAACGTGGCCCTATTTAGACAATTGTCTGCTAGGGTGTAAAGTACTCAGAAGGAAACTCTTGTGTGGATTTTAAAAAATTCCATAAAAAATATAGATAAAATCATTAAAATACCGAATATCGTGAGGAACCATTATATAGAGGATAACGTGGACCTATATACTCTTTATACTCTTCCAGAGGGTAATGTACTCACAAGAAATTTCTTTTGTGTATTTCAAGACAATTCCATTGACAAATTTGGCTGAAATCATCAAAATACTAAATATGGGAGGGGGGGGGGGGCAGTGCTTGCGGTTATATTGGAGCTATGCGTTATCGTAGACCTATATATAATTCTCTAGGAGATAAAATACTTACAAGGAACTTCTTGGGTGAATTTTCAGACAATTCCGTTGAAAAATGTGTTTTAAATCATCAAAATACCGAATATCGGGAGGTACCTTTATATGGGGGTATACGATATCGTAACCTATATAGACAATTCTCTTTCAGGGGGTAAATTACTCACAAAGAACTCGTTGTGTAGAATTTCAGACAATTTCATTGAAAAATGTGGCTAAAATCATCAAAATACCGAATATTGGGTGGTACCATTATATTTCGGACAATACGATATCATGGACCTATATAGCTATATTAAGATAGCTTCCTATCCTAATATGTTTTGACTGTAGCGCGATTACAACAGACGAACGGGCTGGCAGTGCTAAATCGTCTTAGAATTTTATGCCGATCAAAAATATATATATTCGACCAGTAAAGAAAGTCTTAAAGTCGGGCGGGGCCGACTTTATGATACCCTACACCACTTTGCTAATTTAGTTGAGTTCCAAATAACAATTAAAAGTTTTTATGGGAGAATTCAATCATACACCCTATGATTATAATTATAATTTAAAATTCAAAGGACTAAATATGCCGAAGCATTTGTATCTTTAAAATTCGGACTTGTATTGCCCATTTGGTGCAAAATTAATTTGAAATCAGATAAAGATATATATGGGAGCTAAATACAAATCTGAACCGATCTCGATAAAATTTGGCAAAGATATTTCTGAGCTGTATTTGATATATTTCCCTGAATATTGTTGTTACGGAGTCCATATTACGGCTGTAGGTAACAAATACAACAAATCGGATGAACAATATATATGGGAGCTATAGCTGTATCTGAACCGATCTTCACCAAATTTGGCATACTACCTTCTAGACTAAATTTGGTCGTATGTGCCAAATTCCTTCCCATATGGGCAAATATTAGACATTTGGCGCACAATAAAAGGTAAATCGGACGAAGTTATATATGGAAGCTATATCCAAATCTGAACCGATCTCGATAAAATTTAGCAAAGGTATTTTTGAGCTGCATTTGATATATTTCCCCAAATATTGTTGTTACAGAGTGCATATTACGGCTGCGGAGGACAAAAATAACAAATCGGATAACAATATATATGGGAGCTATAGCTATATCTGAACCGATTTCGATCAAATTTGGCATACTTATTTTCAGGCCTAATTTGGTTGTATGTGCAAAATTCAATACTATTCGTGCTTATATTACACGTTTGGTGCACAATAAAAGGCAAATCGGACGGAGATGTATATGGGAGCTATATCTAAATTTTTACCGATTATCTCCAATTTGTAATGTACACTGGCCTAAATTGGCTGAGCAACTGAGATTAATGTATAAATATGTATTTTGGTCTAGATGACATAGACAAAGGATGTTAGTTGCTTTGGGTAAGATGTTATTACCACTCAGTTTGTTTCAGAAGGACTGCGGGAGCCTTTGTACGCTAACTTCAGTCGGGTGGGGGGTTCGTGTCCTTCCATTACAAATCTGCAGGAGTACAGAAAAATATTATAGACTCCCTGAATGTTGTTAAATCGAATGATATGAAGTGTATGAAAAGTCCCACAAATTTACTATCTATTGCTCATATATTTGATATTCCCCATTTTACTATATCTCAGGTGGTGTGAGATATACGCCTCTTAACCCTCCCTAACCATAGTTCTGTTAGACGGAATTTGATACAGAACCCCATAACTCGTGTTACCTAGTTACGCCTTACCACTTCATGAAAACACGTTAGCTTCCTTAGTAATCCATTTCTTTAATTAGATAAACGCTCAAATATATGACATTATGAATCAAATTTTTATGCTATAATTATATGTAGTGAATAATTAAAATATTATAGGAAACATTATACTTAATCTAGAAAACAATATATGCTTGAAAATTACATTAACAAAAAAAAAAAAAAAAAAAAAAAAAAAAAAAAAAGGAAATCTCAAAAAAATATTAGTAAATATATACGTGACACCCTAATATATAAATGACGTAATAAGTCTTATTGAATGAAACATGAAACATTACAATTGTAATATTTGTTGTTTCTTTGTTCTACTTTTCGAGAACGTAAAAAGAGATCAATGAATGAATCAAACAATAGCTTGTGTGATAAGTAGATGACAAAAAAAAAAAACTCAAAATAAAGAAACAAAAATCACTCAAAGTACTCACCAACTCCGTTTTACGCTGAACTTGTTGGAGGCCTCGAAGAAGTTCGTCGTTGCGGTGTTATTCGTTGTGTTGTTGTTATTATATGTGAAATTCAATTGATGATAATGATCATAGTAATGTTTTCTCTACCTCATTCACAAATTTGTTTGTTCTTCTTCATTCATTAATATATCATTACGTGCGTATGTTTGATTATAACAGGGTGAACCTAAATTATGTCTATAAATTCAGAAACAAAATATAACTTACACTAAAAAAATATATAAAAGTGTGAATGTAAATTTAACAATTTACATAATACTTATCTAATTTTTATAAAGATTTTGATGGTCTTAGAATTGCCCTGCTTAAGGTACGGACATTCTATTTTATTGGTGGATGGGTTTTTAGTGACAGAATGGTGGTTTGTCCGGTAGAGGATTAATATGATGATTTTAGGTTTGATGTATTTTCTGCGAGATCATATTTTATCTAACTGGAACACTATTATTGTCTGGAGGCTGGTTGTGGTGGATTCGATAGAGGCTGCAAATCAATCTAACCCTAATATAATGTTTTGGGTTTCTTATGATGAATTCTGTGGTTATTTAGCAATCCAGCCGGAGAAGTATTTTGTTGGAAATTTGGTGGAATGTAGCAAGTGATCGCAGTGGATGCTGAAGCTTTCGTAGTGGCAATGGTGGTGTGATGAATGATTTTAATATTAAGGCTTCAAATTTTTAGTGCAATTTTTCACAATATTTGACGGAAGGTTGGATTTTGTTCATTACAAATCATGCGGGGGATAATTGGTTGATAGAAGATGGTATTAAAATGCACAGGTTATACTTGACATCGCACATGTTGGCCCCCGACATAACCAAACAAAATTCGTCTTCACAGTTTGAGCCACGTGAAGAAAAATGTCGGGGGTTATTCTTTTCTTAATTATAGTTGCCTTTGTCACTATATACCACTTTTATTGAATTTTTCCAACTGAGTAGGCTGAATTTCAATGATTATACAATTTTTTAAGAAATTGTATTCTTTGCCTAGGAAAAATACACAATTTTTTTATAAAAACGCCACTAAAACACTTTAACATTATATTTTATTACCTTGGCAAATTTAGGTTTATTTGCTAATAATTTCCTTATTTAAAATATGGAATTTGTCAATTTTTTAATTATCAAAATTATTTATCAAGTTTTTTCAAAATTCTTTAACTTTTCAATTTAGGTTTTTGTGTTCTGTACTTCTTGAAAGGCGAGTTGTAAAAGGCCTGTTGCAAATTCTCTTTTCTATACGAAAGCTCTGTATTAAAATTATAGTTGTATAGTAAGGGAATTGTAATTGTCGATAGAGTTGCTTTTGATCTAAGGCAAAGAACGATAGTACGTTTTTAGCGTTGCCACTTAGTTTCAATCGATAAATGTGATGAGTAATTTTGGTCGAATCGTATATTACAAACCAAGTAATATTTTCCTCATAGGAAACAATATTAATTGGAGATCATTAATTGGCAGATTTTGGTCTAAGGACGTATGTCCTTGGCATGGAAAGTGCCCACGGTCTTACCATCACTATCTTCCAGGATATAATAGTTTTGCCCTAGCTTTTCTTTGATCTTAGATTTGATAAAAAGGGGAGATAATTTGGCATTAAAAGCTTTTTCGGCGGAACTTTGAGCGAAATTTCGTCGATAAACTTCTTGGCCAATTTCAAAGGAAATTGGTCGGGCTCTCAAGTTATATTGGTTTTGATTCCTTTTATATGCCTCGGATATATGTCGACGTAAATTATTGCGAATTAAAGCTAAATTGTCATCTCTGTGCAAAATAGCAGATGGTTCACCTAAAAGTTCTAACTTCCGCAACAGTTTGTAAGACGTACCATGGGTAACCATATTAAACCCGAAAAGAGCATGATAAGGGGAATATTTGGTAGCTTGGTGCACAGAGTTTCTCAGGGCACAACTTATGAGACTTAAGTTTTCATCCCATAACCGATGATCTTTCTTCAAAAATGTGCGAATGCCTGCTATTATAGAGCGGTTTACGCGCTCAGAAGCATTCGACTGAGGCGAATATATGGCTGTATAAATATGGATTACTCCATGGGAGGTCAAAAATGCATTAAATTCATTTGATTTGAACTGGGAGCCGTTATCACTTATCAAAGTTTCAGGGACCCCATAAACGTGAAAAATTTGTTTAAGAAGATAATCTTGTATAACTGAAGTTGTAAATTTTTTTAGGGGACAGAGCCAATGAAACTTTGACATGTGATCCAGCACTATCAATAGGCCTATATTTCCATTTTTGCTCCTCGGGTACGGACCCAATATATCAATATATATCCTCTGAAATGGGCGATACGATATTGTTTCCTTACCCATTTCAGGTTTTAAAATTTGATTTGGTGCTTTGGTGCACTTACATACATCACATGACCTAATGTAATCCCTCACATCTTTTACCAAATTAGGCCAAAAGAAATGTCTTCTTATGAGTTCAATGGTTTTAAACATTCCCCCATGACAAGCGATAGCAGAGTTATGGAACCTGAAGATTATATCTTTACGGAGCTGTTGTGGTATCCACAGTTTCCATGCTCTGGAGTCTTGTTCACTATCCCCTGTATAATGGTCAGTTCTAATATAGACGTAGTTATCCACTATCTTCATGTCCGGGAATTGGGATTCATTTTTTAATATTTTATCTTTCAGAAATTTGTAGTCTGAGTCGAAAAAATGAGGGGAGTCTAGATCCACTTCCGGTTCTGAGAGCTCAATGGCTGAAATTTCGTTACAATGAATTCTCGACAATGCGTCAGGGACGACATTGTCTTTACCTTCCCTGTGGCTAAATGTGAATTTATATCCTTGCAACTTAAAGACCCATCTTGCAAGGCGGCCAGTTAAATCTTGCTGTTTCATTAGCCACACCAAGCTAGAATGGTCTGTTATGATTTCGAACTCTTGAAGTTCGACATAACACCGAAATTTCTTTATGGCTTCTACAGCCGCTAAACACTCTCTTTCGGTGACACTATAATTCCGCTGTGCGGAATTTAACTTTCTAGACATATACGCGATAGGCCTCTCGTCACCATTTTCGTCCACCTGTACTAATACAGCACCGATTCCATAATCGCTTGCATCACAATGGATGTAAAACTTTTTGGAGAAATCGGGGTTGATTAGAACAGGGGCGGTCGTTAAGAGATGTTTGATGGTGTTAAACGCATCATTAGCCTCATTTGTCCAAACAAATTTCTTTTTTGTGGACAGAAGTTCAGTAATTGGGAAAACTTTTGAAGAAAAGTTGTCGATAAATCGACGATACCAGCCCGACAAGCCGAGAAAACCTCGTACTTGCTTAAGGCTTTTCGGTACTGGCCAGGAAAGAATGGAGTCTATTTTTTCAGGGTCGGTTTTAAGACCTCCATGTCCAATAACGTATCCCAAGTACTTTACTTCGGTCACACAAAATTTACTTTTTGAGACGTTTATGGTCAAATTAGCTTTTCTGAACTCATCAGAAATTCTAATTAATATAGCTAAATGAGTAGGGAAATCTTCCGACACGATGATTAGGTCATCTAAGTAACCAAAGACACATTTTTTTAGATCGGCTGGGATTAGTTCGTCCATGAGACGGCACATTGTTTGTGGGGCGTTACACAGTCCGAATGGCATTACCACAAACTGGTAAAGTGGCCTACCCGGGACTGTGAACGCCGTAAGTGCTTTTGCCTCCTCAGCCAGACCGATCTGCCAAAATGCATCCTTTAAGTCAAGCTTAGATATTATGTTGGCTTTTGGAAGGCGGGCGAAGATTCCCTCAATGCTAGGGAGCGGATACGCGTCTTTCTTTGTGACAGCGTTTAATTTACGAGCGTCTAAACATAAGCGGACTTTGTTCGGTTTCAAAACTAACCGCATGGGTGAACTCCATGGAGAAACGGACGGTTCAATAACACCAAGTGCCAACATTCTGTCAATTTCTTTGTACATAAGATCTTCCACTGCAGGGGAAACGGGATAGAATCTTTGTTTGACGGGCTTAGAATTGCAAACATCGATTTCGTGTTTTATTAGGCTGGTTCGGCCAAGACCTTGTTTCTCAAAGTCTGGGAATAAAGCTTTAACTGCTTCTAATTGTTGAAGTTGGACTGATGTTAAAGGATATTGAACTTCGGACGATTCCTTAATCGGACAAATATCGGACGTTTCTATCTTCGGACGAATATCGGACTCAAAAGCGGACAACGTAGACGCAATTTTATTAGTTTCCTCATTATCAGACGGACTTGTTAAACAAATAGAATCGAAAATATCAGGTGCTAAATTAAATGCCTTCCAAAAGTCCAAGCCTAGTATTAAGCGTTGACTTAAAGATGGTACTATAAGAATTCGGAGGTGTTGATAACGATTTCTAAACTTAATTTCCACATCGAGATAACCACGAACCTTTTGACGTTTGCCATCTGCGGTTTTAACGCATGATTTAAAATCGTGGAATTCCTTATAAGAGGAAAAATCATACAATGCCAAATCGCCGCCTAAGCAACTTACGTTTGCTCCGGTATCGAGCAAACCTCGCTCTACAAAATTTAAAAACGAAACCTTTGCATATAGTCTCTGATCCTGTGGATCATTGACGATGCTTGAAATTAAATATTTTGAACAAATTTTTCTTTGTCTATAGTATCGTCGTAGACGAATTGTAGATCGTTTAGATCTTTTGACAGGATATGTAGAAATATCCGATATTTCAAAAATAGCATTTCTTTTTTGCAAATATTCAGCCCATCGTTGATGATAGGGACGTATGGGGAAAAGTATTGGCCTGTGAACATTATAATTATCTGAACCATTTCGTTGCAAAATTTGTACATATTTATCATCATATTGTTGTGGAAATTCGTGTATATTTTGAGGTGATTCTAAAACAGTAGCGGATGTATCACTACTGTTGTGAATTAGTGGTTTTTTGAATTTGATTGTTGGACAGGAGTTTTGTGAGGATTAAGCTTTATATTAGCACATTTTTCACAGTTGGGTTTATAAGTGTTTTTCGCACCACATCCATAACAAAATATGGATCTGTCTTTAAGACAGTCAACCCATAGATGACCTGGCTCATCGCAATTCCAGCATTTTGGTACTGCAGAAGGAATTTTGATGGCATCGACAGATATGTGATTATCTATATCAGAATCTTCACATAATGGAAATTCTAATTCGGCTATATTTTTTCGTGGGTATGATGTGGTCATAGTTTTGTTTATGACATGTCTTCGACAAGCATCATCATTAAACAAATTCTCTCTCATTTGAATAAGTTTTCTCAAATGAGCCATTGAAAATATCGGTACATACAATAATTCATGCCTTATTTCAGGACGCAAATTCCTTTTAATAATCTCTATCAGTTCTAACTCCTCAATTGGAGTTGTAAGACGATCTAATATCGTGGAAACAGAATCAAAGAATAACTCAAAGCTTTCGCCTGGCTTTTGTTTTCTACTACGAAGTTCTTCACGTATATCGGCATCTGTTTTGAAATCTTTATATTGATAGCGCAATGCCGCACAAAAGTCTTCCCAAACAATAGTTTGCACTTGCTTTCTGTAGCGCCAAAACCATTCTCTGGCTTTTCCAGATAGAAGAATATGTAAGTTTTTGCATATAGCAGAGTAGTCATTATCGAAATTATCAGCTGTTAACGATTTAAGGCGATATATAAATTCTTCAACATCTAAGCCTTTTGCTGACCCATCGAATTGCAAATTCCAATTTCTTATAATGGATGTGATTTTGTCAGTACCGACATAAGAATGACTGCTGATATTTGAAGCCATATGTCTACTACTGTTGGGAACATCACTGTTATTGACATGTTGCTGAACTTGAGTAATATGGTCTATATCAGGCCTATTTTGATTTATAGCAGTATTGTTCGTGCTTAAATTCTGAAAAATTCTCGTTACGCTTAATTCAATCATTTGACTAATTCTATCATAATCAACAATATTATTTTCTACATTCAGTCTTCGTTGTGGAGTATTTTGATTTCGAGTTGGTACTCTACTGGTATTTGGATTAATTGGAGTCATGTTGCCTCCAGTCTGATCATCCGCATTTTCAACGGAATCTCCTTGGTGATGTAAGTCAGGAAGTAAATTCCTAATTGTACTTCGGGTATTGTAATGTTTGGCAGTTGTACCACGCCCTCTACCACGAATAGTATTCTTGGACTTTTGATTAGCTTGGTTTGTACTTCTTACATCAATTCCTTCATGGAGGGAAATTTGCGAGTTTTCATTTTGGGTATGTAAGTTTCGTAGTTCCGATAACTCACACGGTCGTTTACATGTTGGACACTCAGAGGAAGAATAAAGATGTTTTTCTATGCAAGCACGATGGAACGAGTGAGCGCATTGTGAAATTATTAAGCAATCTTGATCTTCCGATAATAATTCTTTGCATATAGAACATTGTAATGATGATTCACACGCTGCTGATGCAGAAGGTGTGGGAGATCTTAACAGAGACATGTTGATTTTGAAACAAAATAAATGTATTGTTTTTAACTAAAACCTTACTCTTCAAAATTCTAAACTTTTTTTTTTTTTTATAAAACTGTAGTTTATTCATAACAAATTGTGTTTTCATATTCAGTGGTGGCACTAGGATTTATAGGGGAATTATCGAATATAAATGGAAACAAATCAACTGGGCTATGGAAATGTTATAAAAAAATAAGATATTTAGGATTATGGCAAACCGGATATGAAACATGCTCATTTGAATTAATGGTTTCTCTTGACGCTTAATGGACACTAACCACAATCAGCAAGATAATGTATATTCCTATTAACCGTCAAGTACCGATAACTAAGCCTCTAATCAGATATCCTAAAATTTATATAACACTATGAAACGAGTTGTTTAGAAAATTTGTAATCAAAAGTAATCTGTGGAAAGGCATTAGAGATTACTAATCGGTCAATCTACTCGATTGTTAGTCCTCAAATAGTCGAATTCCAGAAAAGTTCTGCAATGTATTCCAAAGAATTATTTTGGCTACAAAATTTTCAACAACAGCTCATTTCTTGAAATCTACATATGCTATGTTTTTAAAGTAGGGCGTAACTGAACAGTTTCCTGCACAAATTCAGCCCCACGTTGGGCGCCATTTCTGTAATGTACACTGGCCTAAATTGGCTGAGCAACTGAGATTAATGTATAAATATGTATTTTGGTCTAGATGACATAGACAAAGGATGTTAGTTGCTTTGGGTAAGATGTTATTACCACTCAGTTTGTTTCAGAAGGACTGCGGGAGCCTTTGTACGCTAACTTCAGTCGGGTGGGGGGTTCGTGTCCTTCCATTACAAATCTGCAGGAGTACAGAAAAATATTATAGACTCCCTGAATGTTGTTAAATCGAATGATATGAAGTGTATGAAAAGTCCCACAAATTTACTATCTATTGCTCATATATTTGATATTCCCCATTTTACTATATCTCAGGTGGTGTGAGATATACGCCTCTTAACCCTCCCTAACCATAGTTCTGTTAGACGGAATTTGATACAGAACCCCATAACTCGTGTTACCTAGTTACGCCTTACCACTTCATGAAAACACGTTAGCTTCCTTAGTAATCCATTTCTTTAATTAGATAAACGCTCAAATATATGACATTATGAATCAAATTTTTATGCTATAATTATATGTAGTGAATAATTAAAATATTATAGGAAACATTATACTTAATCTAGAAAACAATATATGCTTGAAAATTACATTAACAAAAAAAAAAAAAAAAAAAAAAAAAAAAAAAAAAAGGAAATCTCAAAAAATATTAGTAAATATATACGTGACACCCTAATATATAAATGACGTAATAAGTCTTATTGAATGAAACATGAAACATTACAATTGTAATATTTGTTGTTTCTTTGTTCTACTTTTCGAGAACGTAAAAAGAGATCAATGAATGAATCAAACAATAGCTTGTGTGATAAGTAGATGACAAAAAAAAAAAACTCAAAATAAAGAAACAAAAATCACTCAAAGTACTCACCAACTCCGTTTTACGCTGAACTTGTTGGAGGCCTCGAAGAAGTTCGTCGTTGCGGTGTTATTCGTTGTGTTGTTGTTATTATATGTGAAATTCAATTGATGATAATGATCATAGTAATGTTTTCTCTACCTCATTCACAAATTTGTTTGTTCTTCTTCATTCATTAATATATCATTACGTGCGTATGTTTGATTATAACAGGGTGAACCTAAATTATGTCTATAAATTCAGAAACAAAATATAACTTACACTAAAAAAATATATAAAAGTGTGAATGTAAATTTAACAATTTACATAATACTTATCTAATTTTTATAAAGATTTTGATGGTCTTAGAATTGCCCTGCTTAAGGTACGGACATTCTATTTTATTGGTGGATGGGTTTTTAGTGACAGAATGGTGGTTTGTCCGGTAGAGGATTAATATGATGATTTTAGGTTTGATGTATTTTCTGCGAGATCATATTTTATCTAACTGGAACACTATTATTGTCTGGAGGCTGGTTGTGGTGGATTCGATAGAGGCTGCAAATCAATCTAACCCTAATATAATGTTTTGGGTTTCTTATGATGAATTCTGTGGTTATTTAGCAATCCAGCCGGAGAAGTATTTTGTTGGAAATTTGGTGGAATGTAGCAAGTGATCGCAGTGGATGCTGAAGCTTTCGTAGTGGCAATGGTGGTGTGATGAATGATTTTAATATTAAGGCTTCAAATTTTTAGTGCAATTTTTCACAATATTTGACGGAAGGTTGGATTTTGTTCATTACAAATCATGCGGGGGATAATTGGTTGATAGAAGATGGTATTAAAATGCACAGGTTATACTTGACATCGCACATGTTGGCCCCCGACATAACCAAACAAAATTCGTCTTCACAGTTTGAGCCACGTGAAGAAAAATGTCGGGGGTTATTCTTTTCTTAATTATAGTTGCCTTTGTCACTATATACCACTTTTATTGAATTTTTCCAACTGAGTAGGCTGAATTTCAATGATTATACAATTTTTTAAGAAATTGTATTCTTTGCCTAGGAAAAATACACAATTTTTTTATAAAAACGCCACTAAAACACTTTAACATTATATTTTATTACCTTGGCAAATTTAGGTTTATTTGCTAATAATTTCCTTATTTAAAATATGGAATTTGTCAATTTTTAATTATCAAAATTATTTATCAAGTTTTTTCAAAATTCTTTAACTTTTCAATTTAGGTTTTTGTGTTCTGTACTTCTTGAAAGGCGAGTTGTAAAAGGCCTGTTGCAAATTCTCTTTTCTATACGAAAGCTCTGTATTAAAATTATAGTTGTATAGTAAGGGAATTGTAATTGTCGATAGAGTTGCTTTTGATCTAAGGCAAAGAACGATAGTACGTTTTTAGCGTTGCCACTTAGTTTCAATCGATAAATGTGATGAGTAATTTTGGTCGAATCGTATATTACAAATTATCCAATTATCAATAGGGTTCGTAATTGGGCCAAACAAATGATTTGTGTTAAATTTCATCTGGATAGGACAATAAATGCGAACTGTACTTTGTTTACAAAAATACGTGGACAAACGGACGGACTGACATGCATAAATCGACTCAGAATGTGATTCTATGCAGATCATCAAAAGGAACTATGGGTCTATCTCGTTTCCTTTTGCCTGTTACAAACAAATGCACAAAGACATAATACCCTGACCACCTTGTGGTGTAGGGTATAATGAGTTACACAGAATGACGAACTTAATGTACCCTCCATATTATGTATGAGTTTCTTAAAGAAGAACTCTAAATTTTTGCGTAGGACGATCTATTAAATCATATTCTCCCCTTGCATAACCTCTAATCTAGGAAGAGTTTATGATTGTTAAGAAAGTTTTTTGAACGCTTTTTACGAAGGAGTATCCGATTTGGTCCAAACTTGGTACATCGTAATATTTCTGTCAAACTTAGATCGAGTTCGGAGATGGACAATATCGGTTCACTCCTTATGGTACCTCCCCCACAAAAGGTCGGAATTGTAAAAAATATATTTTTCTGCATAAGGAGAAAGGATAATCCGATTTTGCTCCAATTTTGCAAATCCTAATATTTGCGTCAGTGTAATTGATTTTGGTCCCTCCCTACAAAGGGTCAACGTAAGCATCAGGTTTATACACAAGATCTGTTGTAAAGATGGGATATATTGGTCCACTCCTTCTGGTACCTCCCCCACAAAGGCTGAAAATTTTGAATATCCATGAAGCTCATAAAAAACGAAATTAACATTCGATTCCATTCCAGACTTGGTACATCTCAATATTTCCATCAACACAAGATCTTTTATAAAGATGGTAGAGATCGGACCAGTTCTTTTGCCGCCTACCCCACATAGGGTTCAAAATTTTGAAAAACAAAACGCTTAAGACTTGTTCTGAAGATGATATATATCTGCGAAGTTCTTCTGGTACTTCACCCACAATTTTCAATACTTTTATCTGTCATAACTTGCGAAACAAATATTTCTCTCAACCAGAAACCTGAGATAAATATGGAATTTATGATTTCCATAAATTGGATATAATCGTTCGATTTTCTTGTAATTTTGCCCACACCAAATTTTTTATATGTATTAGAGGAAGCATGAGAATGGAATACTTCGGTCGACTATATCTGGTACCTCAAGCACATTTCAACATTCTCTAAAATGTATCATATATTATAAAGTGAAGGAAGTAGCCAATATAGTCCAAACCGTACACGACGCAATATTTATATCTTGTGTATTCAGATCCGACACGAAATGGACGATTTTGACTCATTACTTCGTAACCTACTCTATTTGAATAATCATAACAGAAGTCAAAATATATTTAAATAATCGAGCCTGTTGGGCTCGTTTTTTTGCAAAGAATTTTGGCCTTCTATGCCCATAATCTTCTATATCTATAAAAGAGGAAAATGTTTGTATGTTTGTTTGTTTGTAATTTATGGACTCGAAAACCGCTGAATAGATTTTCCTGAAAATTTCCATATATACTGCAACATCGCCTGAAAGTAACATAGGCTATATACATTTTTGAATTGCCACTTGGAACTGGAGATATAGCATCAGAATCGGAGGTACCTCCCAAAAATTTAGATTTTATATGCACATATCTATTGATTGGTTGAAGATACAGTCTACAAATTTGGAATACGTAACGGAATTTGGAACAAAAATAAGTTTGCCAAATTATATTGTAATCGGTTCAGATTTAGATATAGCTCCCATATATATTTTCGACCGATTTCGTTCATTTGAAGCCTCAAACACAATATGAATGTTCGATTCCAATGAAATTTGGAATGTGTGACGGGATTTAATCCGAAAATAAATTTGTCAAATTATATTGAAATCGGTTCAGACTTGGATATAGCTCCCATATATATTATCGGCCGATTTCAAGCATTTGATGCATCAAACACGCTATGTATCCCCAATTTCAATGAAATTTGAAACGTGTGATAGATTTTATCTAAAAAATTGATTTCTCAAATTATATTGAAATCGGTTCAGATTTGGATATAGCTCCCATATACATTTTCGGCCGATTTCATGTATTTGGTGGACCAAACACGACAAAATTTGCCAAAATGAATTTGTCAAATTAAATTGAAATCGGTTCAGATTTGGATATAGCTCCCATATATATTTTCGACCGATTTCATGTATTTGATGCACAAAACACGCTATGTATCTCTAATTTCAATGAAATTTGGAATGTGTAGCGGAAATTAAAACAAATATACATTTGTCAAATTATATTAAAATCGGTTCAGATTTGGATATAGCTCTCATATATATTTTCGACCGATTTCATGTATTTTATGCACCATACACGATATGTATGTTCGATTCCAAAGAAATTTGGAATATGTAACGGGATTTTGATTAGAAAATAAATTAGTCAAATTATATTAAAATCGGTTCAGATTTGGATATAGCTCCCATATATATTTTCCGCCGATTTCACATATTTGATGCACAAAACACGATACGTATTTCCGATTCCAACGAAATTCGGCATGAGTGGCTAAATTTGGTACAAAAATAAATTTGACAAATTATATTCAAATACGCTCAGATGTAATTATAGCTCCCATATATATACTCAGCCGATTTCACATATTTGATGCACTTAAAGCGAGAGAGACAAAATCTGGCACCAGAAAAAATTGCCAAATTATATTGAAATCAGTTGAGGCCGATTTCATACATATTATGCACCAAACACGATATATATGACCGATTCCAATGAAATTCAGAATATATGGCGGAATTTGGTTATAATAATAAATGTGATAAATTAATTGGAAATTAGTGAAGATTTGTATATAGCTCCCATATATATATATTCTCGGCCGATTTCACATATTTGACGCACCAATTTCAATGAAATATGAAAGGTGTGGCGGAGTTTGGTGTAAAAGTAATTTTTTTAAAATTATATTTAAATCGGATCAGATTGGGATATGATTTTAATAAGAACCATTGACCCATAACGCCTTAGGCTAACACTAAAAAACAACACAACAATTTATTTGAAATACGCTTATTACGGCGAAGTATGTTGCTATCTCGAATTCACTAATAGCAATAGAAATGCCACTCTACTTAAAAAAAATTGCAGTTTCCTGCACGATTGGTATTTGCTATGAAATAAATAAATCCAATGGACAAACCCTTCGTGTATGCATGTCATGTTACTGCTTTTGTAATGATTTTGTTTATTAACGCATTAAATTAGTGCTATTTTTTTTTTTTTTATTAATTTTTAAATTTGTTTTTCTTTATCCAACATATATTCGTAAATAAAATTTTGAATGCATATAAAATCAAAAGGGGTAGCGAAGCGCACCGGGTTCAGCTAGTTTCCTATAAATATAGAAAACTTCATACTTTTAAATAAGTTAATATAAGAGGCATTTATTTTTAAAGAACAGGATGTAAAAGAGAATTGTGATTTCGGAGTCATCCAATTTGTCGTTTAAAAATAACTAAATTCATATTAATCATGTTTAAGATAGAATTAATTAAATAAAATCTGATAGCTTAAGCGTGGGAAGGCAGGTAAGAAAAGAATGTGTCAATGACAAAATATAATTAAATTAATTAGTAATCAATCTAATTTACACATGTACCTTGTCAACAAAATTTCCCATCCCCAGACACAAAATGTCGCCAATACAATCGATGGCCAATGTATTTCCAATCACATCACCCCACGCAACTCCAGCCACTCCATTCACATACGACACAAAAATATGTGTAGAATTTCGACAAAAATGAAAGTAAATCATAATTGCAATGATTAATTACTGTGTAAGAAATCATTAATTACAGGAGATATAATAAAAAGGACAACTTTGTCCGTTTCCTTTTTCCACAGCAAAAACAACATTATCGAAATAAGCCAGGGAAATACCACAAATGAATGACCATAATTACAAAAGTGTGCGGTTTAATAAGTGGTGGCATTGGGAAAGATGATAAAGTATGTGTTCTCACATACACACACACACACACCCTATCATATTGGTTAACAAAAACCGAATCAAATACTTGCTAACCATAATGTCATAACATTTGGATCCACAAAAGTCCTCAAGAGTTTAACCCCACAGCAGCAAAACAGCAAGGCTGGGAAAAGTAAAAGCAACATTTTCATCTCCGGCCAAAGGGAAAAAAGTGAGCTGTAGCAAAAGTTTTTCTTGACGTTTTTCTCCCTGTGGAGATTTTTTTGCCGACACTTTTTCTCTGTTTTTTTTTTTCGAATTTGGCTGACAAATATTATGATTCGTTGCCGTTGTCGTCGTCGTTGTTGTCGTCGCTGTATGGCTATAAATGTGGCACTGGCAGTGGTTAAATATTTTCTTAATTACATTTCCAAGGAGAGTAATTAATTTTGTCTCGCTGTGTTGTGGCTGGCGTTGACATTTACCATTATGTTCGGCTATGTTGAAGTACTTTGGGCACAAACAACATTAAATACCAACAACGACGTCATCACTAACGCCATCACCCTAGCCGTCTCCATCATCCCGTCTCAGCCCAGCTGGATTGCAGGGTATTACTATAAATTGAGGTAAAACAGATGTTAAGTTTTTGGGGTTAAGCTATGGAATGGCTCGGCTTGAATTACAACGAATGAAAAAAGTGAATAAAGTTGACGAAGAAAACAAAACTGTCACACAAATGTCACTGACATAAAATTAACGACATAAATAATAATGCCGAATCGAGTTTATTTCATAGTTGGAAAGAGAAGGACAGAGGTCTTAACGAAATGAGGAGATTTTTCAAATTTCCAATGACCAGTATTTATGGCTGTCAAACAATAAGTCTGTTCCCATATGTCAATTTCGAAAAATTCACTTATGAACGAAATTGAAAATAAAATTTTAGTACACAATCAATGCGGAATGAAATTATGAGTAAATCCAGAAATCGTGTCCAACACATTCTCCTATGCAAATGTGATAGTTTCAAGTAGACCAGTAACAACTCAGTAAGAATTCAGGTCTTCACTTGTAGCTTCGATTTAAAGAAGCTAAAACATTGAAGTTCCATTTCAGTCAAATATAATTTTCAGTATTATCCAACCCGGAAGGAATTAGTTTTACTTAAGGCTTGCAACTAACGTCAACAACTTATTCGCTGTCGCATATTTCCGTATTCTTTCAAAGAGGCTCAGTCTTTTCTCTTTTGCCATCCATCATTCTATGGAGGGTTTCTTAAGTTTGTTATTTGGTTTTAATTCGTCGGAATAAATAAAATTAACGACCCTCTATTATCACACAAAATAGTCACAAACGATTTGTGATGGGACAGAGGTATATTTAGCTACAGGCCGGTCAAGTACGAAGATGGGCTTCATTAGCCCCGGTATTCGGTATTTTGATTCGCTATGTGATTTTCGTAATGTGTATTTCATTTTTCTATTTATTATTTTCTGACTGTAACTTCCAATGCTTTGTACTTTGATGATTTTTTTCGGACTCTTCTGTGGAATTGTCCGTAATAAGAACCAACATGCCAGTACTTCTCCATAGTGTCGCACCTTGAATATGGATATCTTGTTTTGCTTCTTAGAAGCAATTCAAGTTTACGCTTCTTAGAAGCAATTCAACGTATCAAAAGTTCAGGTGTATTTTGGAATATGCAGTAAAATGATTGGGATTAGAGCGTTTCTATTCGTACGTCTAAGATGTATAAAGAAAAGGCAAAGGTCAAAAAATCTAATTTTAAAAATGACAAAAGCTTTCATAATACAAGTAAAAAAGGTGTAAGTTCGGCCGTGTCGTTAAATAAAGTGTGATTTGTTAAGAGCTTGATAACTTTTTAAAAAAAAAAAATCTCATCGGTTCTTTATTTGAAACGTTAGATTGGTCCATGACATTTACTTTTTGTAGATAATTTCATTTAAATGTTGACCGCGGCTGCGTCTTAGGTGGTCCATTCGGAAAGTCCAATTTTGGGCAACTTTTTCGAGCATTTCGGCCGGAATAGCCCGAATTTCTTCGCAAATGTTGTCTTCCAAAGCTGGAATAGTTGCTGGCTTATTTCTGTAGACTTTAGACTTGACGTAGCCCCACAAAAAATAGTCTAAAGGCGTCAAATCGCATGATCTTGGTGGCCAACTTACCGGTCCATTTCTTGAGATGAATTGTTCTCCGAAGTTCTCCCTCAAAATGACCATAGAATCGCGAGCTGTGTGGCATGTAGCGCCATCTTGTTGAAACCGCATGTCAATCAAGTTCAGTTCTTCCATTTTTGGCAACAAAAAGTTTGTTAGCATCGCACGATAGCGATCGCCGTTCACCGTAACGTTGCGTCCAACAGCATCTTTGAAAACATACGGTCCAATGATTCCACCAGCGTACAAACCACACCAAACAGTGCATTTTTCGGGATGCATGGGCAGTTCTTGAACGGCTTCTGGTTGCTCTTCACTCCAAATGCGGCAATTTTGCTTATTTACGTAGCCATTCAACCAGAAATGAGCCTCATCGCTGAACAAAATTTGTCGATAAAAAAGCGGATTTTCTGCAAACTTTTCTAGGGCCCATTCACTGAAAATTCGACGTTGTGGCAGATGAGAAGTCTATTCATTATGAAATGTCAAAGCATACTGAGCATCTTTCTCTTTGACACCATGTCTGAAATCCCACGTGATCTGTCAAATACTAATGCATGAAAATCCTAACCTCAAAAAAATCACCCTTTATAATCCGTAAAAAATACTGTTAAAATCTTAAAAATAAAGAATGCAGCCGTTATATTAGGGTCGACGACGACGTGGACCTGCATAGGCAAGTTTTGTCATAAGCCATTAAAAAATTCAATATTCGAAACTTGAAAAAAAAAAATCGGTAAATATTGTAGTAAAAATCACCAAAATACCGAATAAAGGGATGTACCATTATATGGGGGCTGTACCAAAACGTGAACTTTCTGTCATAGGCTTTAGTATCCACTACGAACTTCAAATACTAAATTTTAAACAATTCCGGCGAACAATGTCGCTAAAATCATCAAAATTCCGAATATCGGGAAGTGCCTGTTTATGGGGGCTATACAAAGACGTGGACCTGCACACATAGTTTTCTATCAAATATTGTAGAATCCATTACGAAATATATATATCTCTGTCTTAAGCTGTAGTATCCATTGCGAACTTCAAATACCAAATTTGAAACAATTTTATCAACTTACTGCATTTCGTTCGGAGCTAGAGTGATTTCCACAGACGGAGAGACGAACGGACATCGCTAAATCGATCGATCGATAATATGTGGGATCTAAAATGTATATTTCGAGGTGTTACAAACGGAATGACAAACTTAATATACCCTCCATACTATGGTGGAGGGCATAATAAAATCCTTTAAATATTCTCTTAAAATCTTAAAAATACAGAATGTAGGTCTATACGACATAGCCAAGTTTTGTCATAAGCCATTACAATATTCAAATGCGAAACTTGAAAAAAAAAATCGGCGAATAATGTCACTTAAATCTTCAAAATACCAAATAACGGGAGGTGCCGTTTTATGGGGGCTAAACGAAGACGTAGACCTGCACAGACAGTTTTCTGTCATTATCCATTATTCGAAACAATTCCTGTGAATATTTCCGCTTCAATCACCAAAAACCGAATACCCTATATGGGGGCCATACGAAGGTGTATTTTCAATACCATAAGTCCTGCAGACAGAATAAACATTTGAGTCAAATTGTATCAACCTACTGCATTTTGTTCGGAAGCTAGAGCGATTTCCCCAGATGGATGCACATCGCTACTTTGTGGGTAACTTATGGAATACTTAAACTATAGGTTCCAGAGCCTCAAAATTTTTTTTTTGATTTATGATGATCTTCCTTTGAAGACTTTCTACACACAATCCCCACTCTTTATAGTCTGGAAATATTAATGCTTAATTTTAAATGTGACTTACTTATAATTTTACAACTTTATGTCCGTCTAGACCTACTCTTCGCAAACCATGAAATATACCAAATTACATCTAGCCGGTTTAAATTTAAAACCTATAATTAACTTCGCCTTAATTAACTTCGCCTTAGTATAAGACCTTGGGGATCTGTAAGTCATATAGCAAAAACATGCACAATACTGTTTACCATCGATAAGTATGGATTTCAGATAATAATTGCAATTTTTGATTATCATTAGAAAACAATCTTTTTGCTTATTATATAAATTTAATTTTGTTTTAAATAATTGTATTTTTAACACAAATCCTTCAAAATTCCTTTTAATATTTAGTGTTTCAAAATCTGCAAATGTCCCCCATTGCAACATATTCATTATAGTTTCAATTAACATTTGCATATATTTCAAAGCATTGTTTTTTATTTCTCCCAATGATAGAATGAAAGACTTCATACCGAAGCCAGAAAACGGGCAACAAAAGACTGACATCCAACATCAGACTGACGTACATACCAGAGACGACAACAACGATTGCTGTTCACATAACACCTTAAAACACCTGCGGATTTACTCTGACTAACAACAATGGCATGCAACAAATCTCTACTTTACATGTCCTTTTCGTTGCTTGGCGAGAACAAGGAAGCAAACAAATTCACTTCGTTTCCCTGTGCCCGGTTAACCCAAGACGACAACAACGATGTTGAGATGTATGTGGCTTAGTCGGTGATATTATTGTTCCTTGTTTTTGTGTTGTGAGATTCCCTTGTGTGTTTTGGGTGACTTTTGTTGCACGTTGCGTTTTGTCCGTAACCACAAACCGTGTAACTCCTCCAGCAATGCCTTGTTTTGAAAAATCCAAACTCCAGGACATACTGCCATCGTTTCTGCCATTGTTGCAGCAGGTAATCGCCCTTCTTCCAAAGTACAAACTACAGTCTTCCCGCCAGCTAACAGGGGCCGAACGACAAACAGGTTTAGTGGCTGGCACAAACTGGTAGAAATGTTAAACACTTTGTTTAGTGTCAGTAACTTCCGTTTCCTGTTGTATTTAAAAGTATAAAATGGCAGTTAAAATAGACCTTTGTTGCAATGCGCTATGGTACACAAACACAAAGACATCGGTGTATGAGGGTGTGTGTGTGTGTGTGATATATGGACATGTCTATGCCTTAAAGTGTGTTTGAGTTGGGATTTTTTTAAATGACTCTAGGGAACTCTGGACTTACGCTCCAGACAACTCTAGTTAACTCCTGGCCAAAAGTACACATGCCCTCACTTGCTCTCTCATCTAAAATGCAAATGTGTCCATATGTGTGTGTGAATGGACGATAGTTGGTGTTTGGTTGGCTGATTCCTGAATGTAAGGAGTCGCTTGTAACTGAACACATGGATAAATGTAAATTAAACTATCTTTCAAATGAGAATTTAAGACAGCAAATGAATGACGCCATGGGTCTGTGTGTGTTTTTGGGGAGCAAGAAACTTGTGTGTACTCTATAAGCGGCCAAATGAGTGCAAGGCTTTTGTAAAAGATTTCTGTTTATAAACTATGGTTTATTGGCTCAAAAAATTTTATGGGCTTAATCTTTACCGACGAGGTTATATGGATTGAAGACAAAAAAGTTATAAATAATGAGTTCCTTAGCCATTACGCTGTGAAGTATTTCAATTTCTTAGCCAAATTATTTGTAAGTTCTTTCGTAATCTTGACTTGAAAAGGGTTCTCCCACGACAAATTACCCAGAAATATATTCCGGGAGGAGAAGATAGACCGCTTGGCTTATTTTTTTATTCGAAAAATATTTGAGAAATTTTTGGAAAATATTTCATATCAAAAGGGCGGAGACGGGACTTAGTGCCACATATCCTGGTCTTCAATATTCTGCAGAAGACATGGCCGTATTAAGTAATTGCGGACATACTCATAAGCCGTCGGGCCAAATTTAATAATCTCCACCATTCTGGAATAAAATGTGTCCCCGAAATAAATATGTCCTCTCCACCATAGTATGGAGGGTATATTAAGTTTGTCATTCCGTTTGTAGCACCTCGAAATACACATTTTAGACCCCACAAAGTACACATATATTTTTGATCAGCATAAAATTATATGTCTATTTAGCGATGTCCGTCCGTCTATCCGTCTGTCCGTCTGTGGAAATCACTCTAGCTTCCGAACAAATTGAAGTAGATTGATAAAATTTTGCTCAAATATATGTTATGTCTGCAGGACTTTTGGTATTGAAAATGGGTCATGTAGGTCCACGTTTTGGTGTAGCCTTCATATAACTGTACCTCCCGATATTCGGTATTTTGATGATTTTAGCGACATTTTTCACCGGAATTGTTTCAAATTTGGTATTTGAAGTTCGTAATGGATGCTACAGTCTAGGACAGAAAATTGTCTGTGCAGGTCCACGTCTTCGTATAGCCCCCATATAACTGTATCACCCGATATTCGGTATTTTGATTTTATCGACATTATAACCGATTTTACAGGTTCATGTCGTCGTATAGACCCTAATATAATAGCTACATTCGGTATTTTTAAAATTTTAACAGAAGTTTTAACGGATTCTATTGTTTTTAGAATTGTCAAATTTGTCCCAAATGGTGGAGGGTATTCAAAGTTCGGCCCAGCCGAACTTACAGCTTTTTTACTTGTTTTGAAAACCTATGAATACCGTAGCATGAGCACTATATCGTAACATTGATCGGCGTCGAATACTTTTGCTACGATGTTGAATATCTGTTGGGAAGTCTTGTAAGGTGGTTTTCTTGTTGGCTGCAGTAAGCTCAGCTATATCCAGGTTCTCATTAAGGACACACTAAATATTATGAAATGAGAAGAGTAGATTTCTCCTTATTCTGGAGATGTTAATCGGTTAATCTTGTACAGAAAAATACATAGAAATACGACAATAGTATAAAATAAACTAAAAGAGTACTCGGAAATAGTTGAATCTGCTCGATTTTGAGCGAATTATGTTCCCACTCAAAAACGCAGAAATATGCTCACCTGTATTCCATCGATATCGAAAATTTTAATTTGCTTGATTTTTATACCCTCCACCTTAGGATGGTTGGTATTGAACATTGCTATATGTATATGTGCGTGTATTCGTATAGCACCTCCCGATATTCGGTAGTTTGATGTTTTTTTCCACATTTTTATCATGGATGTGTCAAAAATTGGTATTTGTAGGTCATAATGGGTTCTTGCTCCGGTGGGCGGAACATTGTATATATATGCCCACGTTTTCTGAATGACCCCATATAACAGTACCTCCCGATATTCGATATATTGATGAGTTTTGGTACATTTTTCCACGGATCTGTCTAAAATGTGGTATTTTTGGTTCGTAATGGGTTCAAGCTTCGTTGGCGGAACATTGTATGTATAGGTTCACGTTTTTGTATAGCCCCCATATAAAGATATCCTATACTCTAGATCATTTTGCCACATTTTTTTTACGGATTTTCACTGCAAATTTCAGATCATTAAGCTCGTCTCGAAAGAGAAAACAAACACTTAAATTTGTCTAAAAATTTATATATATTGGTCATAATGGGTTCCGGTTCCGGTGGCAGAACATTGAATATCTAGGTCCACCTTTTCCTATAGCGCACATGTAACGATATTTGGTATTTTGACAATCCTAGTCACATTTATTCACGAAATTGTTTCAAATTTAGGCAATCGTGAATACTAGGGTTGATATTAAGAGAGTGGAAATTTATGGATAACCGGGATTTACAATATAAAGATGTCGGAAAATCTACAAAAGGAGTTCCTTCTGAATGCTTTATCCCCTGTATATATCTACGATATCATATATCCTCTATATAACGGAACCTCCCTATATTCGGTATTTGATGATTTTAGCTACATTTCCTGGAAAAGAAATACACATACAACGGTATGCCTCGATATTCGATATTTTGACGAGTATTTAGAGTTTGTAATGGGAACTAAAGTCTACGACAGAAATTAGGCCCATATATCAGTACCTCCTTATATTTGGTATTTTGACGATTTTAGGTACAATATTCACCGAAATTGTTTGAAATTTCGTATTTGAAGTTCATAATAGGTACTACAGCCTCTGACACAGCCTCAAAATTGTCTATGCAGGTCCAGGTCTTCGTATAGCCTCGATATAACGGTACATTATTCACCAGATTTTTTTTCAAGTTTCGCATTTGAATATTGTAATGGCTTATGGCATAAGTTGCCTATGCAGGTCCACGTATTCGTATATACACCAATATAACGGCCATTTCTAACGGTATTTTTAACATTTTAACAGAATTTTTAACGATTTTTTTTGTTAATTTCCTAATTCGTTCTAAATGGTGGAGGATATTTAATGTTCCGCCCGAAATTACTGTTTTTTACTTGTTTATATTTCGCACGCTACGTTCGAAGCGAATTCTAAGGCTATATCTTTACCAGAATAGCTTTTAAGTATAGCTTTTAAGTATGTTTTAATAAATAATATATTTTTTAAGACTGTAGATATTCGGATTAATATAAAATACTAATTTTGAGGACGTTTGAACCCCTTTCTTGAAATGGGAATATAATAGCTATTTTGTGTACAAAAGCCCGTTGGAAGGCCTCTCTTAATGGAAATCACTATACAGACGATTTTATGAAGTTTTTACTTGCGAATCAAAGAAGTTCATATCAGAATTTATTTTTATAGTGTGCGACATTGTCACATATTCCCTACTCTCTCTCTTTCTCTCTCTTCTTCAAGCAATCTCTATCTCTCAATTTCCCCCACATTTAAATCAATGTACACTGAAGTCTTATTTATTTCTGTTATGGTTCAGTGAAAAATCTGTTGTGTGAAATGTGTTTACATTTGATTTTGGGCCTAAATGTGTCCATTGCTTTTTCTGCCGGACACACACCACTCTACACACACACATACAAATATACATATTCCTTCGGTATGCTTGTCGTTAGAATGTCTTTTGGGAGATTGTGTCTTTTTATTTGACAATTTGAATTTATAATTTGGTCCTTGTGTTACAAAAAGGGTTGGCACACACACATGTAAGTGCGAACTCACATACAAACGGCACATGTTATTCTGTTGGCCCCCACACACAAACATAATGATGAGGTGAGTTTGATGGTTTGTTCGTTCACTATACCAGATGGTATAACTTTCGTCTGTGACCCATTTCTAGATTGAGGGTGTTAAATATTTCATTGAAATCGGGTTGACCAACAAATGTGATTAATGTGCCGGTCATTAGAAATTCTATAAAAGCTTCAAATTCAAATTCATTATAGAATATTTTATACTTATCATTTGTCTTGTCATATCCAAATGAATTGTGACTTAATGTCGTGTGTCGGTCTCAATTGGAAGGAAATTCCCCTATGGCAAGGAAATGTTTGTCATTTTCATAAACGTTAAAGATGATGATGACGATGGCCCTACCGAAAAATCAAGCATTTTATTGGGCCAATTAAATTGAGTGGTTCTTATCGACGATGAAAAAGTCATAAGCAGAGGAAAATGTATGAATAATAATAATTATGAATAAATTTTCAAGAATTTTCAAAATGAGAAAAGGAAGATTTGAAATATGAGGTTGAAAATTTCATTTCTAATAGATTATTCACATTTGTATGTAGTTTGAAACTTTTTGAAATTAATGAGCGTGTTTTCCTGTATTGTTTTTCCGGAAATCATAAATATTCATTATAAACTTTTTCAAATGGGCATTTCACCTTTAACCTACATTTTTTTCAAACAAAATTTATGTGCAAAAGTGAGATACATAAATGAGATGTAAACCAGTGACGGCCAAATACCATAAATAACAATTAGAAACGATGTTTTCGCAGCTGATATAATTAGATGCTGAACAACATTTTCAAAATATTTATTGCTTTCGAGATTCGGATCAATCCCTTTTCATATGCTTTTAAAGGTGGATATTTTTAAAAATAACATGGATTTTTTACGGTGGAATATTTTTGAAAGGATTTTTTAAGGAATATTTGGAACAATTGTTAGGGCTACCAACGATAAGTTTTTTTATACTTTAACAATTATTCATTGCTTTAAGCGTGTTTTTATGAAAATCACTCTAGCTTCCGAACAAATTGAAGTAGATTGATAAAATTTTACTCAAATGTATATTATGTCTGCAGGACTAAGGCTATAAACATTTACATTTTAAAAAAATGCTTTTAAAGGATTTAAATACAATTTTTGGAAGGTCTAACTAAGCTAGTTTTTTTAGGGATATTTCTTAAAGGACTACCAAGGCTATTAACTAGAATTTTTAGGAACATTCCTAAATATCCTTCAAGTCTATTAAGGATTTTATTAATAATACGTGTCCAGTCTAGGATTGAAATGACTATCATGAATTTTATAACCGGTTTCTTATGAATATTCCTGGAGGGACTGCCAAGGATATTAAAGGTAGATTTCTAAAAATTTTATGTATTTTAAAAATTTTGAATTTATATCTTAAAATGACCTATCATGGATATTAACTTGGATTTTTTATGAATAGGTATGGAAGGAATATCAATGCTATTAACGGGTGTTTCTTTAAGACAGTTTTTGGAAGGATTATCAAGAATATTAACGTGGATCCAACCAACTTCAGACTGCTGTCATTTCTAAGCCACTTGTCTGACACCTGTTAAAATTGTTCCAGTGACAGCTCATTATATTGTTTACAGGCGTGCAAAAGCCCGACGTCAAGGAAGTGGGCGGAAGAAAACAGTAACATCAGCAGAAATGGTGCGAAAAACAAGCGACTTGATCAAAACCCGCAGTGGCCGAAAAATGTCTTGTGAGTTAAACATATCGCAATATTCCATTCGACAAATATTAAAAAATGATCTCGGGGTAAAGCCATTGATGTTCCAAAGAGTGCAAGAACTTACACCGCAACAGAAAGAAATTACACTCAAAAGAGCTAAGGAGTTACTTCGCTTGGCCGAAAGTAGAGAACTGCCGAATTTGGTTTTCTCCGATGAGAAAACATTAGTTGTCCAGCAGTTTGTAAACAAACAACATGTTCTTGGATATTTTGCCAAAGAGGTCAGCTGAACATGTGCACTTTCCGTTGGCCACCAAAATTCAAGCACCGGCCATGATGATGGAGTGATGGAGGTGCGCCGCCATAATAGCCGATGGTCGATCTCCGCTCGTATTAATCGACCGTGGCATACGAATTATCGCGAAAATATTCTGGAGGGAGCCTTGGGCATGCAAACTTTTGCCCGCAGACCTTGGACATTCCAACAGGACTCAGCACGCTCCACCCAAGAATGGTTACAAAATGAGGTTCCTCGCTTCATTTCCAGCGCACAATGGCCACCAAAATCTCCGGATACCAATCCGTTGGACTATTGTGTCTAGAGTATTTTGGAAAACAAGGTTGGCACTAAAAAATACCAAAGTGTCGATCACCTCAAGCAAGCGCTTCACCGGGAATGGGATAAAATACCGTGTGACGGTTTCATTGGCCGTTTGAAGGCCATAATTCGTGCCAAAGGTGACCAATTCGAACAAATCTAAACTTATTTTAAAACTTGATGCTATTTCCGACATTTTTTGCTTTCAATCAAATTCAAAAATTAAAAAAATGTAAAAATTATGGCGTTTGACTTTGTTTCAGGTTTTTTATCCCACTCTGTATATGGAAAAGTACAAAACGTCAATTAGTTTAATATTCATCTGTAAGGAATATCAAGGATGTTAGCGTGATTTTTTTAAATGTTTTTGAAGTACTTTCAAGTCTCCTTATGTGGATTTTACAGACTATCAAGTTTGAATGTGGAGTATCTTTGAAGGGAAAATCAATTTTAAAAAATATTCCTACTTCTTTCAGATGAGCATTCTTGTCAAGTCCATTTCTATAATTGCTGAGTTTATTGCCAATGGATTTTTTTTCAGTAAAAAAATTGAGTCTCCCTGACTTCATTTTCATAAACATTCATTCCCTTCATTTAGATTTATCTTTTGATTAATAAAAAATGGAAACAAAACTTTTCCAACACATGATTATGGGTCTGCTTAAATAAAAAATTGTAAATCCTTCCAGTCCTATCATTGTTACTATAATTCAAGCATGAAAAGTAGCCACAAAAGAAGAACAAAAAGCCAAACCAAAATGATGAACTTTTTTCCTCCCTCAGAAAGATAGAGAGACGGAGAAAAAATATTGCATGTTTCAGTGAAATAAACAACATTTCAATGTAGTTGCTGTTCTCCTTCACTTATTCATCGTTCGACTATATAATGCAAAATATTATCGCAACAAACGAGCAAAAACAACAAAAAACAAAGTGGAATTTCATGTGAAAAGATGTTACCAAACACTAATTTGTTAATGGCAAACAACAAAACAGAAGCAGCAGCAGAAGCAACAAAGCAGACCAAAGAAGTCGAGAAAAATGCTTCATTAGACAATGGTAGGAATCCTGTGGCAGCAGCGTTGAAACAACAACAAACAAATCGAGTTTCGCAGAATAACACCCACATTAAAGCACAAAGAGGAAAAAAAAAGAAAAAAAAACAACGAAACAACCCAAGTGAAATAAGCATATAATAGCTCTCGAATAATATTGGTATTTTTATGTAGCTGCTATGTTATGTGTTTTTTTGTGTGGCCTTTTGGAAAAAGGACCTTAAATAGACATTGGTGACCCAAACCGAATGTAAATGTAGGTACACTATATTGATGGCATTTTTATGGGCTACCATATAATTTACTAGCAAATGCCCGCTACTTTGTATGCGGAAAAATGAGTGTGATATTTTACCTCATATATGATATATTAAATTAAAAGCGAGTTATAAATTGAACGACTAATATTAATACACTTCGAAAATAGTTGTTTTGCATGTGATAAATTCGTTCATATATAAAATACATAATTTTCTGTCTAATTTCTAAAAATTGGATTATAAGATTTTGTAGCTATGTTTTTTGTAAATATGACTTAATTTCAAATATTTCACAGTGATCGTAATACCGAAATGCACAATAATTACTATTTTCCTACCTTATATACCATTATTTTACTTTTCGTATGCCTTATAGTTCACATTTGCAAATCCACTTACTTTTCTAAAGGCTACACACTCATAGTAATCCTAAAACAAGTAAAAAAGCTGTAAATTCGGCCAGACCGAACTTTGTATACCCTCCACCATTTTGAACGAGTTTGAAAATTTTCAAAAAATAAAATCCTTAAAACATTCTCTTAAAATTTTTAAAAATACCAAATATAGCCGTTATATTGGGGTCTATACGACGTGGACCTACATAGGCATTGTTTGTCAAAAGCCATTACCATATTCAAATTCGAAACTTGAAATAAATGGTAGCTAAAATCATCAAAATATCGTATATAGGGAGGTACCGTTATATCGGAGCTGTGCGAAGACCTGCACCTGCATGGACAATTTTCTGTCACAGGCTGAAGCATCCATTACGAACTTCAAATACGACATCTCAAACAATTTCGGTGGGTATTGTACCTAAACTCGTCAAAATACCAAATATAGGGAGGTACTGATATATGGGGCTTAAACGAAGGCCTGGACCTGCATAGACAATGTTCTATTACAGACTGTAGTTCCCATTACGAACTCTAAATACGTAATTTGAAACAATTCCGGTGAATAATGACGCTAAAATCGTCAAAATACCGAATATTGGGAGGTACCGTTACATGGGGGCTATACGAAGTCGTGGATCTGCACAGACAATTTTATGTCTTAGTCTGTAGTATCCATTACGAACTTCAAATACCAAATTTGAAACAATTCCGGTGAATAATGCTGCTAAAATCATCAAAATACCGAATACCAGAAGGTACCGTTATATGGGGCCTATATGAAAACGTGGACCTACGTGGCCCATATACGAGCTTAACCTGCCTACTGGAAAAATAAACATGTGTGCAAAATTTTAGCCTTATATCTCAATTCGTTCGAAAGATAGCGTGATTACAACAGACAGACAGACTGACATGGCTGAATCGACTTAGAATTTTACGCTGATCAAGAATATATATACTTTGATGTGTCTGACATGAGTATTTCGAGGAGTTACAAACGGAATGACAAAGTTAATAAACCCTCCATAGTATGGTGGAGGGTATAAAAATCGTTAAAAATTCGGTGTAATATCTTAAAATCTAGAATTTTGTAAATAAAATCATCGAAATATCGAATGTGGGGAGATACCGTTATATTGGGGCTATACGAAGACGTTGACCTGCATAAACAATTTTCTGTCAGCGGAACTCCAGCGGAACATTTAATTACTGGACTTGGAAAAAGTATTCCCAGCAAACGATTTTGTTAGGCGGAGGACAGAAAATGATTCATAAAATCACTAACTACCCTTTGGTAAGGTCCATGCAAGCCTCCCTCATCCTAGCCCAAGCCGAACATTATAGCTAGCCGGAAACACGAAGATCTTCAGTATTATATGCCTTGTGCGATAAACTGCATATTGCCGAAAGCTGAATTGCGTGGTTGTTTGATGCTGTTGTCATCGCATGTTCTTTCAGTCTTGCTATAGCTTTTGTTGTTGTTACTATTGGTACAATGGGTGTGGTTGTGTACTTTGACTAATGTATGCGATTTCTATTACCAAATTCGAATTCCTAATACCAAATTCAGGTTTCCAACTCGGCACATTCATCATATGCCAAATTTAGTATCATTTAGTATTTTTCGTACTTTTTAGTACATATTTCCAAAACCATCGTCAGATCTCAACACTACACACAACTAGTGACCCTAATAGGCATATTTCAAAATTCCAACAGCTTCGTTGTATTATTTAGTACTTTTTTTAGCACATATTTCCAAAACCAAATATATATCTCAACCTAATCTCACAAAAGTGGCCTTAAACCCAATTCCAGATTTCCAAACCATAAATTTCTCATATACCAAATGAAGTACCGTTTAGTACATTTCGTATAATTTTTTTGTACATGTTTCCAAAACCACCTTCAAATCTCAACCCAAGACACTAACAGTGAACCGAATGTTAGCATTTCAAAATTCCATCAGCTCTTCCAAATTCGAATTGTTCAAAATGTTTTATAATTTAGTACAATTCTTATGTTTAGTACACATTTCCAAAACCACTTCCTTATATCATATACATCAACCATAATTCATCTTCTTAATTATTATTCTTTCACATAACACCAAATGATACAACATTTAGTCCTTTTTAGGACTTTTAGTACACTTATTGTACGAGTTTCTGAAAAATATCTATTCTACACTCCACTAGCGATCCTTAATTCAACTTTCAGTATTCTAGGTTTATATATTTCTCCAATATAATGGATTAAATTTTTATTACGTTTTACTACTTTTAGCAAACATTTATTTCTATTTCGAAAACCCCAGCCTTATCTCAACCTTACACTTCAACATTGATCCATATGCAAAATTTCAAGATTCCAGCCTTAGCCGCTTCGCCTGGGTGTTGATGAATCGCTCAGCCAGTCACTCACTCATCAGAAAACAAAAATCGTATAAGATTTCAAACATTTCAAAAATTTTTACTTAGTAGGGCATCGAAAGTACAGTAACAATCTGCCGCAACACCCTTTTCCCAAAATCGTGCTCGAACGCAATAGGATGAAATATTTGCCATAAACCACAAAAACTCAGCTATGAACTGACGTTACTGGACGCCAACAGACAACAGCAACAACAGACACTTGGTAACCGAACGCAAAGAGGAACCAACAAAAACGGACTTTTAAGCCATGAAAATGTAACGAGAATATAAAAGGAATGATAATCACCATCGCGTGCTTAAGAAATTAAGGAGTGGATGTGATTTTTATCATTTAAGGCATTAAAATTTTCTCGAAAAATGACCTTTTGGCCATCACAGCACGGAACACATGGCAGCGACCTACCACCCAAGGAAGAGGAACCACAACGACAACAACAACAATTACATTGAAATGCCAGAGTTTATAAATGAAGGAGCAACAAACTCAACATGATTGTGGGTTTGTAACAAAATAAAACAAATGGTGGGTGGGTTGGTCTGGCCACACTTCTTGTTTGAGGACTACTTGCTGGCAGGCCGACTGCCCAGATGACTGGCACTGGCTGCTAGATGTTACCGAAAATTATAGTCTTTGTCTATCACTTTGTTACCGCATTCATGCCATCATAAACGTGAGTGTGAAATTGGCAAATAAACATGGAATGACTTTGAAATTACAGCCGCACCCCCAACACATACACAGACCAACAAACTAACTAAAAAGAACAGATGGACTGCCACATTCGATGACCCCACCAAGCATTGTAAAGAATATATCCATGGCCAGGCAACAAATTAGAGACTTAGAAATGAGAACGGAAATTACAATTTGTCGGACAACAAATTCAAAATTTTATTTTGAAAAGAAACACATTAACATTTTTAATCTAATAAACGGCATATTACTCAGGCATATTTCATGAGGGTAACACGCCCGTGTCATTACCAGCATTTCTATGAAATTGGTAAGTAAAACTCCGCACAACGGCCGGTCACCCTCTGTGGTGCCTGGAAAACAAATCAAATTGAATTCTGTTTTCCATTAAAATGCGTGTGCTGGATATTTATTGCACACAGTGCCGAGAAAAAAGCAAAAAAAAAAATGGTCCCACATTTTTCTGGTTCCTTCACTACTCAAGAGGGGTTCCATGCCACTCTCTTTTCCACCATCATTTTAATAGACATTTATTTTTGCACAAAAATTCCATTTAATTTTTTTTATTTCATCTTTTTGCTGGCCAGACGACAGAAAAATGAAAAATGCATCAATGCCCTGTGCGAGTGTGTTAATGACTTTCAAATTGTTTGAATATTTCGCACTAATGGCCTCCACTGAAGCCAAGAAAGGCCTTCCGAAAACCAAAAAAATAAAGTAATTCAATTTGAAATTAAATTGAATTTTTTCTACATATCTCATTCATAATGGCATTCAAAATTGCAACAAAAAAGTTTATCGCAAAACTTAAATTATGATCTGACGAAGAGAACAATAAATTTCACTTAAGCGTTGATAGGTTTCGTTATTAGGTCGTTGATAAAAAAATCTTAATGGAATCTGTGCACCTTTAAGTGCCTTTGTGATAGAGTAACTCTTTATTGGATATTGTTTAATAAAGTTTACCTGATATTTTATTATAAAAATAATTGAGCAAAGGCTAGAGTCGTGTGGGGCCGAGCATGTGATACCCTACAACACTACAATTTGATATAAGCACCTTTAAGTCAAAATTCATTTTGGAAGATTTCCCTTTTGAAATTATGTCATAGAGGACTGTCCAGATATTACTCTTAGCTTTTAGACGCACTCCGTCCTGCTGTTAGTTGTTGGTCCATATATATAACTAAATATAATCCAATGGTCATCCAAAATGCTAGATTTTTTCCATGTCCTTAAGTCACTTTTCATGCAAAATTCCGTGTCGATTGGTTTCAATTGTGTGACCAGGAAAATTTGTTATACCCAACGAAGTATATATATTCTTGATCAGCGTAAAATTCTAAGTCGATCTAGCGATGTCCGTCTGTCTGTCTGTTGTAATCACGCTATCTTTCGAACGAATTGAGATAGAAGGCTATAATTTTGCACACATGTTTATTTTTCCAGTAGGAAGGTTCGTAAATAGGTCTACGTGTCAACGTTTTCATATAGTCCCCATATAACGGTACCTGCCGATATTCGGTATTTTGTAATTTTAGCGACATTATTCTCCGGAATTGTTTCAAATTACGTAGTTAGAGTTCGTAATGGATACTACAGCCTATGACAGAAAATTGTCTATGCAGCTCCAGGTCTTCGTATAAGCCCCATATATCAGTACCGCAATATATTCGCTATTTTGATGATTTTAGCAACATTATTCTCCGGAAATTGTTTCAAATTTAGTATTTGAAATTCGGAAAAGATACTACAGCCTATTACAGATAATTGTCTATGCAGCTCCAGGTCTTCGTATAAGCCCCATATATCAGTACCTCCCCATATTCGGTATTTTGACGAGTTTAGGTACAATCGTAAATGGGCCATGTTGGTCCACGTTTTCATATAGCCCCTATATAAAGGTACCTATGGATATTCGGTATTTTGATGATTTTAGCGACATTATTCACAGGAATTGTTTCAAATTTGATATTTGAAGTTTGTAATGGATACTACAGCCTATGACAGAAAATGTTCTGTCCACGTCTTCGTATAGCCCCCATGTAACCGTACCTCCCTATATTCGGTATTTTGATGATTTTAGCGTCATTATTCAACGGAATTGTTTCAAATTACGTAGTTAGAGTTCGTAATGGATACTACAGCCTATGACAGAAAATTGTCTATGCAGCTCCAGGTCTTCGTATAAGCCCCATGTATCAGTACCTCCCTATATTCGGTATTTTGACGAGTTTAGGTACACTACTCACCAAAATTGTGTTAGATGTCGTATTTGAATTTCGTAATGATGCTACAGCCTATGTCTTCGCACAGCTCCGATATAACGTACCTCTCTATATACGATATTTTGATGATTTTAGCTACATTATTCACCCTTTATTTCAAGTTTCGAATTTGAATATGGTAATGCTTATGACAAACAATACCTATGTAGGTCTACGTTGTATAGACCCAAATATAACGGCTACATTCGCCATTATTAAAATTTTAACAGAATTTTTTAATTATTTCATTTTTTGAAAATGTCTAAATTCGTTCCAAATGGTGTAGGGTATTCAAAATTTGGCCCGACCGAACTTACTGCTTTTTAACTTGTTTTTTTTTTAAACTTTATTGAATGAAAGCAAAAAATGTCGGAAATAGCATCAACTTTTAGAATAAGTTTAAATTTGTTCGAATTGGTCACCTTTGGCACGAATTATGGCCTTCACACCAATGAAACCGTCATACGCTGCCCGAATGTTGCTCTGCTGTATTTTGGTCCATTCCCGGCGAAGCGCTTGCTGTTGGTCACTTTGGTATTTTTTAGTGCCAACATTGCTTTCCAAAATACTCCAGACCCAATAGTCCAACGAATTGGCATCCGGAGATTTTGGTGGCCATTGTGCGCTGGAAATAAAGCGAGGAACCTCATTTTGAGGTGCTGGTGTTGAGTCCTGTTGGAATGTCAAAGGAGCTTTAATACATCCTTCAAAGTATTTTCGCGATAATATTCGTCATTTATTCTGATGCCACGGTCGATTAATACGAGCGAAAGCGAAAGCGACCATCAGCTGTTATGGCGACCCACACCATCACTATGGCTGGCACATGAGTTCTGGTGGCCAACCGAAGGTGCACATTTTCATCTGACCTCGATCATTTTGTTTGCTTACACACTGCTGTACAACGAATGTTTTCTCATCGGAGAAACCCAAATTCAGCAGTTCACCATATTCCGCCAAGCGATCAAGTCTCTAGCTCTTTTGAATCCATTTTCTTTCTGTTGCGGTGTAAGTTCTTGCACTTTTTGGAATTTCAATGGCTTTACCCCGAGCTCCATTTTCAATACCTGCCGAATGGACGATATGTTCAGCTCACGAGCCATTTTTCGGCCACTGCGACGCGGGTTTCTATCAAGTCTTTTCTTTACTTTTCGAACTATTTCTGCTGATGTTGCTGTTTTCTTCCGTCCACTTCCTTGACGTCGGGCTACGCCAATAGTATCACGGTAACGAGCGATGGTACGAGACACAAAAGACTTATTAGACACACTATCATGCTTGAATTCCACCACTAATAACTTTTTTTCTGGAAAATTCTCACCATAATGCTTTTGTACGTTTGTAAACAATATAATGAGCTTTCACTGAAATAATTGTAACAGCTGTCGGACGAGTGGCTTAGAAATGACAGCAATCTGAAGTTGGTTGCAGTTTTTTTCATCTCACATTGTAGATATAGATCAGATATATATGTTTCATCCGATTTGGTGTTTAAAGTCCCTCACACTCGAACCAGATAACTTACAGAGCTCAAAAATACTTCTGTTAAATTTAATCGAGATCGTATCACATTTGAATATAGCTCCCATATATATCTTTATCCGATATCAGATTTATTGCGCACCAAATGTCTAATATCAGCAACAAGTCCGGTATATCTATTGCTCCAAAAATATTTATAATATAATTATTATAAAATTGCATTATATATATATATATATATCGATCACACTCGAGACTCATAAATAATATATATTTTTTTTTTAAACCTACTAGTATTAACATTCCTCTGCACGATTTATACTTTTCTTCATTCCTTAATAGTTCTTCCTCCAAAAAAAAAAAGAAAAACTGTTGCAATTGAGCTTTTTACCTCGAATTTCATGCTGATGAAAGAACAATATCAAATACCAGAAATCGAAGACGCTAACGTAAGTGATGAGAACACATAAAAAACAAAAGTATTTTCTCTGTTGACAGCAAGAGCAATTTTCAACATCACAAAATGAAGGAAAACAAAAAGAATCACACATTTTATTTGAATTACCTTCACGAACCAAGTTAACGAAACAAACTTAGACAAAAATTATTTATTTCAATGATAGAAGGGAGGGTAGGAACGGTAAATGGCTAGGTGAGGAGGTAAATTGTCAAACGTGCCCCTTGTCGAAGAACTGTCAAAGAAAATTAATGACTAGTACAGCGACACACACGAATGTAAGCTCACCCACTATACCTAATCACAGAATTATCGAAGGGGAAAGTGAAAAGCAAAAAATGCAGACAATTTTCCATATCAAATAGCAGTAGGGTTGTCGATTTTAAAGGTAAATGTGAATTTTTTATATTGGTCTTAAGATTTTAATTGTCTAAGAATTTAAATACAATTTTTGCTTTACTTTCAATTTTTGTATTTTTTTTCCAAAGTATCTCCATTGTCATCCCTACCTTTCACATTGGAAATCATCTGGATATACATATGTATGTCCACATGTTTAGCTCTCATAATGTATACACATTCCATTACCCATGCCAGGGTGATTTGAAGTCAAATATTCGTATACACCTCAAACTACCAATTTCAATATCATCAAAAATTAATTTCATTAATTCGATTAGCACACGACGGACGACTACCGCACGAACATAACATAAATACATTCTTGGAAAGCTGGCTCATTAATATATGGAATACGAACACGCATTTGAAAATACTATCGCCTATTGGTGGATGGATGCAAAACAAAATCTATTGTCGAGTGATTTAGCTCACCGGAGTGTGTTCTACAACCGCAAGAAGTCAACACACAAATTATTTGTGTTAATGGCTGGCTGACAGAACCATTGAAGGGCTTCTTGGCATATGTGAAAAAGAAGAAATTGTTTTAACCTGCAGATAATCTATTAACCTAGTGGCGGCACATTGGGAAGTACATAAATGACTGGATATCATTTATTTTTATAAGAAAAGTAATATTTTTGTATATTTAAATAATGGCGCCCAATTATGTGTACATTTCTGCATGAAAGGAAACTCAAAGTTTGTAATTGAAAACTCGCAAAAGTCAGTGGCAATAAACAGGACAATATGGATGATATATACGTCAATAAATTGCTATGTTTTTAGTAAATATTCCCTTTGGTCCGAAATGGATCGATCTGAGAAACGATAGAACATTCTTCATTCATATTCACATTATATTATTATATTCTTTAGGGTGAAATAATTATAGTAAGCAATAATCGAAATAATAATTTTAAATGATTTTAAACACCAGGACGGACCATTCAAAGTTGAACTAGGTTAGTCCGTCCGTTCTTCTCAGTATTCGATTTAGCAAAACTTTTAACAAAATATATAATTAAATACGGCCGAAATATGCCTGAAATTAATGGATAATGTTATATGTCTTGTTGAAATCCATTTCGGGACATTAAGAGTTGTTCTAGCAATGTCTATCCAGAGGCTCAGAGGAAATCCAACTTTACATTTCGTATAATTTTAGCAAACGAGGATCATCCGATCCTTTGGAAACTTCTTCTGGTACTTTCCAATATTTTAATCAAAACCAATAAAATTTGAAATCAAATATTCTACTAAAATGAGGTGATTTCCAAAAATACGACGTAACGGGCTTCCCAGTAGTTCCCCCAGAAACAGCCAACAGTCCTAAAAGTGCAGATTCTCATTCAAATATCATCAAAACCTCTTAAAGGTCAAGGTTCAAGAACTTGCAAAGAAGAATGTTTCAAAGACCTCGATTTCTTAAGAATATGAATATTTTGAAGAACCTCCAGCTCAAAAAAAAAGCGAACTTTTTAAAACGATTTTTTAAGGACGTCCTTTTAAAAACCTAAATCGAACCTAAAGAAAATCCATATAGGCGAGTCTATGGTGCCAAAAATTGCAGGATTCTCTGCAGACGAGATGAAGTGAGCCTCTAGAGGCGTATTAATGGGAGTTTCTGTTTACGAACAAATGGGATTCTTTATAGATGGGCTGAAGAGAGTCTCTATAGGTGACAAACAGGATGTCTCTTTAGACGAAACGAAGGGAGTTTCAATAGAAAATATAAAGGAGTTTCTATAGGCGACTTGAATGAAGTGTCTGTAGGTGAGGAAAAATGAATTTCAAAGGACAAGCTGAGGGGGGAGACTCCTTAGACAACTTGAAGTGAGTTTCAATGGGCGTGCTCTCTATAGATGAGCTGAATCGTGAGTTGAAGTGAGTCTCAATAGGCGAGCTGAAATGTGAGTCTTTCCCTCTCGATAGACGAGCTGAAGTGTGAGTCTCTCTCTATAGACGAATTGAAGTGTAAGTCTCTCTCTATAGACGAGCTGAAGTAAGAGTCTCTTTCTCTATAGACGAGCAGAAGTGCGAGTCTCTCTCTCTATAGACGAGCAGAAGTGTGTGTCTCTCCCCTATAGACGAGCTGAAATGTGAGTATCTCTCTATAGACGAGCTGAAGTGAGAGTCTTTCTCTCTATAGACTAGCTGAAGCTGAAGTTAGAGTCTCTCTCTCTATAGACGAGCTGAAGTGAGAGTCTCTCTCTCTATAGACGAGCTGAAGTGAGAGTCTCTCTCTCTCTCTATAGACGAGCTGATTGAGTCTCTCTCTAAACGAGCTGATGTAAGTGTCTATAGACAAGCAGCAAGTTACATGCTTAACGAATGGATCCTTCGATTCATCCCATGCAGGGCCCAGTTTTTTCGATCCCTTCACATTATACAGTCCATTTTCAAAATATTGAAGATATATTTTATGTTATATAGGCAATATTTTCGACACTTGGATTTTTGGACTTCATTTAACGGAACCTATCGATTTAATTATGTCTACTGATTCAACTGCTACCTGTAATAATTTTACCATTGTTGTAGGCCTAGGACTTGGAATTAATACTGTAGTCTCTAATTTTTACGGCAGAAGGCCCTGTAGTCTGTTTGTTTACAGGTTTACGGGATTAAAGGGTTTTGTCAAGTCAATATATCGTCGAATGAACGGATAAAGATAAAATGAATTGGATTTTTTAAAGAGACGGAGTCGGAGATTTATTACTCCATAAATATGGCCCAAAACGATATCCGTTTTCAAAAAAAAAAAAAAATTAAATAAAAAAAATTGTCCATCACAAAATACACACCTCTATGTAAAATTTAATTCATTTTTATATCCCTATTTTTCCCCATTTTATTTGATGCAATTTACGATTTTAAAATTCTTCTCCCTTTTCGCAATCGTAAAAGCATATTTAATTTTCTTACGCCACGAATAAGACAAATACAAATTAACCTCAAATATCATTAAGATTTATGTAATTGCCTTGACTTTAATTCCGCAAACATGTCATTATGCCACACATTTGACTTCTTAGCTGATGCTTTCAACGCTTTTTATTATCCTTAGCACGTAATTTCAGGATGAAACATATGTGAATGGGCGGGAGAGCGAGCGTCTTTTATTTTTATCTCCTTGGCATGGGTTGTAAGAACCGAAACAGAAGAAAATGAAAAAAAAACTTAATTTGAACATTTACATACATTTTTTACATTACGCTGAATTTCATTAAAAGCGTTTAAGATTAAATGAAAAAAAAAAAAAAAAACACACACACACAAACACCCAGCCCTCATTCATAAAGGAGTTGCTAAATGTTTTGTTTTCATTTTTCCTTTTTCAAATAAAAAGGAATGTGTGAGGGTGGATTGTAGGTGTTTTTTCAAGCGTTAAGACAAATTTGAGATGTGCGGTGTCTGTATGATTTTATAATGTGTGCGCCATGGTGGCGGTAAACAGGCCATGATATCCTTGCGTCAGTGTATTTTTATTTAATTTCATTTAATGTTATCCTTATACTTACAACTCCTCCACGTATTTATTCTGCCTTTTATGACTTGTGCGTATTTCATATTTAAATGAATTCATGAACGTTAGGTTGGCTCAAGTACTTGCTGGTATGTTTTTGGATTGAAGAATATTTTATTATGTTATATAAACGATTTAAATTTTGCTACGACCCATATTAATATTTACATTTACTTTTACTTGGAGAAAAATATAAGTGGAGAATGAAAACAAAATATTTCATTGTCTATTTAAGAACAAGGTGTGACTTAGGCGTAACAAGTCATGCCATGAAATTATAATCCCATATTCTTTTTTGTAGATTAAAGTAGGTAAATCCTATGTTATGATGCTTTGTCTTTATTGTCTTATTTTGAAATATATTTTAAAGGAAGCTAAAATTGGATCGACATATATACCCTCAAGAATCCGAAGAATATATAATTGTGTATAAATTCAAACGAGTTTGAAAAGTATTGCTGGCTTGTTTCGCATACTATGAGAGATATAATATTCAAACTTTTGACCTTTTGTGGAAAGGAACCACAGAGTAACCCGAAATATTCCATCTTCACACCAGATCTTGTGTTAATGGAAATATTGGAATGTGTGAAGAATCAGATTTTTTTAATTTTTGAATTGAATGATTTTGAATTGAAGACATTTCTACATAGACTACAAATGTCCTAAAACGGAATTGGTCCAAAGAGACCTAGGGTCCAAAACCATATATTGCCATATGACTGAGGGTTTAAAAACCAGGATTATGGAGCCGAACAATTTTTTGAAACTACTCCATAGTTGACTCCGAAATCAAATTCCTCTTTATTTTATTTAAATATCTCATCTTTTTTATATCTGCAATAGATTTCAAGTTATCTTAAATTTATCATGGGGTTGGAAGCGTTCTGGACGACTTGAAGTAAATAACTTGTGTTATTGATCGACTGTGCTCAGGGTTTGCTGATGTTTTTATCTAAAGAAATAAGACTTAACCAGACTTAAAATTTTATACGACCAGGCTCTGTATGGACTTGGGCTAAGAGATTTTTTTTCCCAACCCATGAACCAAAAACGGCTGATGTGGTCGTAATTTTTCTTTTAACTAATTTTAAAAAGAATATTTTCATATCCGGGGTCTTAAGTGTAAACAATGAATGCCAAAATATATTTTATTATGTTATGTTATTATATAATGCATTTATAAATGTAATACACACACATGGTGAAGCTGCATCGAAAAGGCCTCATTGGTCGTAGATCGCCTTAACTGACAAACTTAAGCAAACTATAGGGAAACTGTAAAAAATCTTTTGTTCTCTATTTCCTTTCTGCAGAATGTCAGGATAATGACAATATATTTATCGATTTGATTTCTCAGCGTTCCTGAAGGTTCGGGATTTTTTTCTATGCCTCTCTTTCAACTCATGGAATAATAACAAAGGCGATGTTCGTGCATTGCGAAATTCCGAAGAAGTTTGGAAATAATATTGTCATATTTGAGACAATTAGAATCTTCTTCGTATGGTTATTTAAATAAATTTTTTTTCTATTAAAAATCATGGCGTTGTTTTTTTTTTAAATATATTTTATTTTTATACCCTCCAACATAGTATGGAGGGTATATTAAGTTAGTCATTCCGTTTGTAACACCTCGAAATACACATTTAAGACCGCACAAAGTACATATATTCTTGATCAGCATAAAATTCTATGTCGATTTAGCGATGTCCGCCCGTCTATACGTCTTTGGAAATCACTCTAGCTTCCGAACGAAATGAAGTAGGTTGATAAATTTTACTCAAATGTGTATTATATCTGCAGGACTTTTGGCCTTAAAAATGGCCATATAAAGGCCATACCTCCCTTTGGGAGCTATGCTGGTGATTAAAGCGACATTATTTACCGAAATTTTTTTTAAATTTGGTATTTTAAGTTCGTAATTGGTACTACAGCCTATGACAGAAAATTGTATGTGCAGGTCCATGTCTTCGTATAGCCCCAATATAACGGTACCTCCCGATATTCGGTATTTTGACAATTTTAGGGACATTATTCACCGGAATTGTTTAAAATTTGATATTTGAAGTTCGTAACGGATACTACAGGCTATGCCAGTAAATTGCCTGTGCAGGTTCACGTCTTCGTATAGCCCCCATATCACGGTACCCCCCCCCCCCCCACACCCCACCGATATTCGGTGGGGGTATATACCATTATATAACGGATAAATATATATTTAAGATTTTAACAGAATTTTTAACGGATTTTATTTTTTTCGAATAATGCCGAATCCGTTTCAAATCTTGGGTATAGAAATTTCTGCCCGGTCGAACTTACAGCTTTTTTACTTGCTTTTCTTTGTAAATTTGTTTGATTGTCTTATTGGATTTCTTAAACTCATTACCATATTTTAATCAATGTTGATCAATAGCATTTCATTGTCAAAAATATGTGTTTCTTAAAATATATGTATTTTACTTTTAAGTTATTACATAAAATTAACAAAAGGCGTCAATCAGTGATTGTTAACGAGCAGTGTGTATTTTAAGGTTGTAAATTAAAACAATAAATATTATCCCCAAAAATCTTGTAATTTATGAATGAAAAACACAAAATCATGGTGTTCTTGTTGTTAGGCCACACAATGTTGGCGCCTCAAGAAAAAAAAAGCAGGACGAACATGTAAATTTATCAAAAACGTTGTTTGAAAAACAATTCATATTCATATTTTTACACAACAATACTTTATGTTACAAAAACAAAAAAAATGAACCCCCGACATGAATTTCTTTCTAATTGGCTGCTGGTGATGACAGATCTGTGGGCATTCTTTTTTACTTTTGGTAAAGAAGAGATTCTAAGAAAAGAATATAAATTAGTAAATCGAAAAAAGAAAAAAAAAAAATAATAAAGAATCTTGTCCGACATTTGTAAGATTCCTTGTCCCACATTGAAAAATATTTGTGTTGAGTTGTTATTATAAATAACTTCCTATTTATATACAGGCAGACCATTGTTCAATTCACCCACATAGACGCAGATATTTGAATTCGGACATTAATTACAAACAAATACTTAGTAATAAATAGACAAGAGATGTATTACAATGAGGTTAATTGTAAATGAGCCAATCTTTGAGGAATTCTTAGCAAAGAGATGGATTTTTGTTTAGATTAGTATTTTTTGTCCCTTCCGGTGATCTATTGCAGATTGTTTTTCGTTATGAAATGCAAAAAAGTGTAATTATTTTCTGTTGTGTAAGTTTTGTTTTGTCCGAATGCAAGACAAATAATTTAAAATTGATGTTGCAAGTGTTTTTCCTTGTAATATCTCGAAATATTCATTGGAGAACCCATCAAGTTTAAGCAATGTTGAATAAATTTTAAGACGATTGATCATCATCATCGTTGCGCCTGTCTTGCGAAATTTATATATGCCACAATAGTTTTTTTTATACCCTCAGGTATATGGCTAGAGGCTATCTATCTATCTATCTATCTATCTATCTATCTATCTATCTATCTATCTATCTATCTATCATTTTATAGGTCAAACCGTGCCCCATTGAAATAACGGTTTTAGGACATAGGCCTTTTGGACCAAATCCGTTTCAGGACATTTGGAGTGGATCTAGCGATATCCGTCTGTAAGTCTGACTGACTCGTGCGCACGATAACTCTCGAAGGGAGTATCCGATTTGACCCAAACTTGGTACATCGTAATATTATTATCAAACTTAGATCGAGTTCGAAGATGGGCCACTCCTTCTAGTACATCCTCCACAAAAGTTCGAAATTTTCAAAAAAAAAAAATATTTTACTGCACAGAAAGGAAAATTTGCTCAAAATTTGAAAATCCTAATAGGTTTGAAAACGGATAATATCGGTCCACTCCATGAAGTACCTCTCCCACAAAGGGTGAAAATTTTGATAATTATAGCTCTTATAAAATGTTATGTAAGAGTCCGATTGTCTTCACATTCAAACATCAAAATAGTTTTATTAGCCCAAGGTTTGGTGTGAAGATGGATATCGGCTCACTCCTTTTGGTATCTCCCCCACAAAGGGTCAAAATATGAATATGCATTAAGCTCATAAAACGCGGAATTAACATCCGATCCATTCAGACTTGGTACATTTGAATTTTTCAATCAGCTAAATATCTTTTATAAAGATGGTAGAGATCGGACCATGATGTCCTATGGTACAATCCCCACAAAGGTTCAAACTTTTGTATGGCCAAAACGTTAAAAAACAAGTTAAAAAGCAGTAAGTTCGGCCGGGCCGAACTTTTAATACCCTCCACCATTTGCAACGAATTTGGAAATTTTCAAAAAATAAAATCCTTAAAAAATTCATACATAGGCATTGTTTGCCATAAGCCATTACCATATTCAAATTCGAAACTTGAAATAAACGGTGAATAATGTAGCTAAAATCATCAAAATATCGTATATAAGGAGGTGCCGTTAAATTGGAGCTGTGCGAAGACCTGGACCAGCATAGACAATTTTCTGTCACAGGCTATAGCATCCATTACTAACGTCAAATACGATATCTCAAACAATTTCGGTGGGTATTGTACCTAAACTCGTCAAAATACCGAATATAGGGAGATACTGATATATGGGCCTATACGAAAACTTGGACCCGCACAGACTGTAGTTCCCATAACGAACTTCAAATACCAATTTTGAAACAATTCCGGTGGATAATGTCGCTAAAATCATCAAAATAACGAATATAGGGAGGTACCGTTATATGGGGGCTATACGAAGACGTGGACCTGCACTGACAATTTTCTATCTTAGGGTGAAGTATCCATTTGGAACTTCAAATACCAAATTTGAAACAATTCCGGTGAATAATGTCGCTAAAGTCATCAAAATACCGAATATAGGGAGGTACCGTTATATGGGGGCTGTATGAAAACGTGGACCTACATGGCCCATTTACGAACTTAACCTGTGTGATTTCTTTATATCTGGCTGGAAAAACACAAGTGGCTATCGTTAAAGCACTCCAGCATTTAAATGTGAATAAATCTTTTATGTCTCGTACCATCGCTCGTTACCGTAATACTGGTAGCGTAGCCCGACGTCAAGAAAGTGGACGAAAGAAAACAGCAACATTAGCAGAAATGGTTCAAAAAGTAAAAAAGCGACTTGATCGAAACCCGCGTCGCAGTGGCCGAAAAATGGCTCGTGAGCTGAACATATCGCATTTTTCCATTCGGCATATATTGAAAAATGAGCTCGGTAAAGCCAATGATATTCCAAAAAGTGCAAGAACTTACACCGCAAATGAAAGAAAATAGACTTAAAAGAGCTAAAGAGTTGTTTTGCATGGCCGAAAGTGGTTTTCTCCGATGAGAAAACATTTGTTGTCCAGCTATTTGTGAACAAACAAAATGATCGTGTTTACTTGCCAAAGAGGTCAGCTGAAAATGTACACCTTCGGTTGGCCACCAGAACTCAAGCAACGGCAATGGTGATGGTGTGGGCCGCCTTAACAGCCGATGGTCGCTCCCCGCTCGTATTAATCGATGCCGAATATTATTGCGAAATATTCTGGAGGGTGTATGAAAGCCTTGGGCACGCAAATATTTTAGCCACAGACCTTGGACATTCCAACAGGGATCAGCACCATCGCACTCAGCACGCGCCACCCAATGGTTACAAAATGAGGTTCCTCGCTTCATTTCCAGCACACAACGACCACCAAAATCCCCGGATACCAATCCGTTGGACTATTGTGTCTGGGGTATTTTGGAAAGCAAGGTTGGCACTAAAGTATACCAAAGTGTCGATCACATCAAGCAAGCGCTTCGCCGAAAATGGACCAAAATTCCTTCAGAGCAACATTCGGGCAACGTGTGACGTTTTCATTGGCCGTTTGAAGGCCATAATTCGTGCCAAAGGTGACCAATTAGAATAAATCTAAACTTATTCTAAAAATTTATGCTATTTCCGAAATTTTTTGCTTTCGTTCAAAAAAATTTAAAAAAATTATTTATATTAAAAAATAATTTATAAAAACTATGGCGTTTGACTTCGTTACAGTTTTTTATCTCGCCCTGTAAAGTGGTATATTCTCATATCTGAAGACCATATACCATATATTTTTTCGAAAAAAAAAAATTATCATGATATAAAATAATCCACAAATCACACATAAACTTGGCAAAAACAAATAATTTTTTTTTTTTGGTTTTTCCTTCCATTCAGCATTCCCATTCACATGAGATCCATCATTTTAGATACGAGTTTCTTTCATAAAGTCATTCATAGGCGAATCAATTCAATTTATTCTCTTGCCATTCATTTCGTCTAATTTGGATTTCATTTTATTGTTGTTGTTGGTGTTGCTGTTGTTTTGTTTCATCTGTTGGTCAGTTCATTCGTCAGTCCATCTGTTTGATTGTTTTGCATTGTAGCTGTAAGTCGTAATAGAACTAAAGAAAATAAGAAAACACAAACATATTCTTCTTTCTCTGGCAATTTGCCAGCAATAGGCCGGCAGGCAAGTCAGTCAGTCCCCGAGTCGCTTGATTCTTTTCTTCGTCTAACCCAATATTTTGTTGGTACTTTCCCGAGTCACACAAGTGGATGCCAGGTGAGAAACTGCTATGATCATGATGTGGCATCGGCGGGCCACAAATGGCACAAACGAATTTGAATTTGTGGAGCGAGCATAACATTGCCTTTACTAGGCAAATGCAATTCCCCTACGCCCCCCCTATATTACTAGAGATGTTTACGGGTTGAATGGAAACAAAAATAAAAAAACTGACTAAATAAATATTTCGGCTTCTTTTTTTCCTGGCGTTGAATAAAATTTTCATAAATTGTGTTTGTTTTGT